>NC_139942.1:1065700-1168200 GCF_963454915.1 Gymnoscopelus microlampas
TAGGTTTACAGGAGAAGAGACACAAACTTAGTTCCTTTTTACAGGAAAGAGCTAAAGGTGCGCTTTTGAGATCCGTTTTCATGAGCCTTAGGGACATGCCCCCACTTCCTTTTTTTTCAACCTGGAGAAGACGATAGTGAGGAGACAGCATATGGTGTGTCTCCGGCTCCCTGATGGTAGTGTTACAACCAACCCAGCCCAGATGAAGGTGCACACAGTGGACTTTTACACCAAGCTGTATACAGCGGAGACTTGTGACCAGGCGTACGTAGCCAATTTACTGCAGGGGCTACTGCAGTTGACACCAGTGGAAGGTATCGAGTTGGATTCTACCCTGTGCATGGAAGAACTCGCAAAGGCTGTGACGGGAATGGTGTCAGGTCGGGCCCCTGGGATCGACGGAATGTTATAGGGGCAGACTTGCTACAGGAGTGCTTCCAGAGAGGCACCCTACCCCTCACATGCACTAGAGCTGAACTGTCTCTGCTACCAAAGAAAGGGGATTTAATACTTCTCAAAAACTGGAGGCCTGTTGCCCTTCTCTGCACTGACTACAAAATACTTTCAAAGGTTTTAGCTAATAGGCTGAATTACTATATGGAATTACTTATTCACAAGGACCAGTCATATTGTGTGCCAGATCGTTCTATTATGGACAATTTGTCTCTAATGAGAGACGTGATTGACATCATGTAAGTTGTATGGGGTGGACATTGGGATTCTAACTCTTAGGGGTGTTTCTAGGGACACAGGAGTTTCAGAAGAGGAACTGGGAGGGGTTACTGTAGAAGGTGTGTGCCAGAATGTCTAAATGGAAATGGTTGCTACCCCAGCTATCATGGTAGAGTCCTGGTTGCCAATAACCTAATCGCCTCGATGCTTTGGCATAGACTGATTATCCTGCCTCCCCCACCAGGCCTGATTGAGGATACTGGTCAATTTCTTCTTTTATTTTTTTCTATATTTTTATCCCACGATTTTGTAACCCTATTTTTTTACACCCAGTGCCAATCTCTATGTAATCCTGGGCACTACACTCCCTCTGCCAACCTAGGGAGGCCAGGGCCGAGCTCATGCCTCCTTCAATGCATGAGAGCCAACTGACCTTCTTATCACCTGACAGGGGAGAGTTTCCCTGGTTGGACGTAGCGCGTGGAAGGAACACGTTATTCCAACCAGTTCCTTTCCCCTCCATAAGGCGCCCCGGCTGGCCAGGGGGAGGCAGTATACTAGTGACCAGGATTACTGCATGTTTTTGTGCGGGTACCTACCCTAGGGGACACGGGGAGAACATGCAAACTCCACACAGAAAGGCCCTTTCGCCAACCCCACCTAGGGTATGGGCACTGATGACGTGGAGGAGAGAACACGCCCCCAACGCCCACAGCGTCCCCTGCGGAAATCGAACCCAGGACCTTCTAGCTGTGAGGCGACAGCGCTACCGACTGCGCCACCATGCCCCTCACCCGCTGGTCAATTTCTTTTGGTCAGGCCAACACTGGATCAAAGCTGCAGCCTTATACCTGCCAGTGCGTGAGGGAGGGCAGGGCCTGATGGACATCCCATTGAGGGTCATGGCTTTCAGGCTGTAGACGGCGCAAAGACTATTGTACCACTATGGCGTAAGCTGGGCAGATACTGCTAGGCTACTGCTGAGGAGAGGAGGACAGTTGGGTTACGACAAGCACCTCTTCCTGCTGAAATCAGAGCAGACAGACTTTACAGGACTCGCACCTTTCTATCACTCAGTGGTGAAAGCCTGGCAGGTGCTAAAGACCAACCGGGTACCTGGTGCAACACCAGGGATGTGGCTATTTGAAGAACCCCTCTTCCACAACGACTTTATTACATCAACAGTGCTGTCCCATGCCAGTATACGTAACAGTCTGCGGGACCACGAGGAACCAGGTTCAGGGGCTGGCATCAGTTGATCCTGTGTTGATGGCAAAGGGGATAATGGCAGCTCCCATCAAAATAGAGTACGCCTACTACAGCCTGGTGGGGGACATTGGGGGGTTTGTGCAGGTGTGGTGTGCAGGGGAGGCACTATGTACAGTCGCTAGTGATGGCACCTTACAGCTTGCTTTCTAAAAAAAAAATCACACCCTGTGTGAAGGTAGCGGCGCCTTTGAATACATTATGTCATCGATATGTGTTTATAATGTGTTTATAGCCATGTGTCATGTGAAGCTTGACCAATCACTTTGTTGACGGGTCTGACCAATCAGAGCGTCGACGACAGATAAAGTTAAATTGAGGATCTAACTTTAAATAACTTACCTAGAAGGAGACTTTAGCCAAATAAAAATATATACAAAAAAAAACATGAGGAAATAAAAAATAAACCTTGACATCATAGTGATGTCATGAATAGTCCCCTTGCCTGACCAATCAGAACCTTGACGGGCCTGATCAATCAGAACCTTGACGGGCCTGACCAATCAGAACCTTAACGGACTCTTGGATTCTCGATCGTCTCTATCAAACCATTCTGTCATAACGGATGACTGGGTCCCGAACTCAGACTTTCTATACATTCACCCTTCATCTGTTCTTGTATCTTTCTCTTTCTATTCGTCATATTAACTTTAAATAACTTACCTAGACGGAGACTTTAGCCAAATGAATAATAAGATGAAGTCATTGTCATCTTTTATATAGACATCGAATTCTATATTCATGACATCATAGTGATGTCATGAATAGTGACCAATCACAACTTTGGCGCACCTGACCAATCAGAACGTTGACGCACCTGACCAATCAGAACGTTGACGCACCTGACCAATCAGAACGTTGGCGCACCTGACCAATCAGAACGTTGACGCAAAAGCCAGGCATAGAGGGCTAATATCCGCTCTATACCTAAAGGTATAGAGCCGCTCTATACCTTTTTTATTTTATTTTACTTTTATGTTTGTTTAGGTATTAAAAGGGTCTTAAAAGTCCTTCCATAGCCGCTCTATACCTAAAGGTATAGAGCGGCTAGCGCCGCTAAAAATAAAAAAAAAAATGTTTTAATTCTGTGGTTGGATAGAATCATTTGATCGTCATGAGTATTTTCTTGTACTGCAAAAAGTGGCTTTGGAAAGGTTTTAATAAAGTGGTCTTAAAATCAAAATCTCTCTCCCTCTCTCTATATATTATTTGACCAGTTTTATAGTATAGTTTGTTGATTACTTGTGGTGTAGTAATGGACTTTTTTATTTTATTAGGTTTCGAGAGCCTGTAAGGCTTCGAACCCTATTACATTCCTTGGCTTTCATTATTATTATTAGGTTTCGAGAGCCTGTAAGGCTTCGAACCCTATTACATTCCTTGGCTTTCATTAGGTTTCGAGAGCCTGTAAGGCTTCGAACCCTATTACATCTCTACACTTTCATTATTATTATTATTATTATTCTTCCGCCGGTTTTGCCAGTTCTGGCCTAACCGCCTGGTCACTTTTTATGAAATTCGGCAATATGGTAGAGGGCTATGCCAAACGGCGAAAACCCGAAACTCACAACCATTGGCCAAAGGGTGGCGCTGTAGCAGTCAATTGAACATGCCAACTTTGAACAGGTACAGCTCATGCCCTGTTCGACCTACAGCCATGAAACTTCGATACACACATGCGTCTCCTCATGCCTAACAACTTTCGCTGTTTGACTTTTGACCTCTGACCTTTAGATCTCCCACCATTTCGAATTCTATGAAAAGCAGTAAAAAGCAGTAAAAAAATCACTTCTCCTGGGATTTATGAGCAATCTGTACGAAACTGTATACACATGAACTTTGGACCAATGCCGACAAACGTAACTTAGCGGATTTTCCATAAGTGAAAACGTTAAGCTTTTATAAGCCAATGAAAATTGCAGCTTTTTTTAAATTATTCATCTGCCCCTAACACATACATGCAGACTCACATTTGTTTGACACTTTGCAATATTGTAGAGGGTCCTTCCAAGTATCACTGAAACCAATCTTACTCCAATTGGTCAAAGGGGGGCGCTATAGCAATTTTTTGAAAATGCAAACTTTAAACAGGCAAAAGTCATGCCTCGTTTGGCCGACAGCCGTTAAACCTGCTTACACATGTGCCTTGACTCATGAGGAACACATGTATCACTTTGACCAGTAAGCTCTGCCCTTAGATTGTCTGCAATTTTGAGCAGTTTGAAAAACATTTAAATCCAGGATTTCTGAGCAATTTGCATGAAACTGTGTCAAATACATGTTTGAGGCCCTTTTTCACAGGTTCAGGTGTGTTGGTTCAATAGCTTGATCGCTTAATCATCTGCCTTGAAACCATAGGGTAGCCGGTTCGAATCCCACCTCAGGTAGACTTAATTATAATTGCATTGCACACAACATGACTATACCAATGAATACATGTGCAATTGTTAAAGATGACGAGAAATGCATACTTGAAAGTAGTTATTTTCAATGTATGACGTACTTCATTCGCGCTTTTGTTTTGTTTTGTTGGATTCTCCCTTTTCACTGTCTAAGGCTGTGTATTGGATAGCTCCACCAGTAGAGTGTGAGTCTCATGTGCCGAAGGTCCCTGGTTCGAATCCCACTTATTACAGTTCACATTTAAATTGCATTGTACAAAACATGACCCTGTTAATTCAGACAAGTGCAATGTTTAGACAATAACACGAAATGCTTTTGAGAGTAGTTTTTTTTTATGTATGACATACTTTCTTGTGAAAATAGCCGATCTACAATCTCACACCTTTTTAGATAGCAACGCGTTGTGAGCTTGTAGATCGACTATTTTCCACTAGTTTCCATTCCGAAATATATTGAGCAGTTTGAAAAACATTTAAACCAAGGATTTCTGAGCAATTTGCGTGAAAGTGTGTCATGTGTGTGAACTCCCTTTTCACTAGTACAGGTCTGTTGGCCCAATGGCTTAATCATCTGCCTTGAAACCACAGGGTTCCTGGTTCGAATCCCACGTCATGTAGAATTCATTATAATTGCATTGCACACAACATGACTGTATCAATGAATGCATGTGCAATTGTTAACCAGTAAACTCCGCCCTTAGATTGTCTGCAATTTTGAGCAGTTTGAAAAACATTTAAATCCAGTATTTCTGAGCAATTTGCGTGAAAGTGTGTCATGTGTGTGAACTCCCTTTTCATCATTTCGGGTCTGTTGGCCCAATGGCTTAATCATCTGCCTTGATACCAGAGCGTCGCCGGTTCAAATCTCACCTCATGCAGACCTCAACTCAATTGCATTACACACAACATGACTGTATCAATGAATAAACATGCAATTGTTAAATGAAACGCTTATTGAGAGTACTTGTTTTCAATGTATGATGTACTTCATTCACTCTTTTGTTTTGTTTTGTTTTGTTGGATTCTCCCTTCTCACTGACCAAGGCTGTGGATTGAATAGCTTGATCAATACAGTGTTAGTCTCATGTGCCAAAGGTCCACGGCTCAAACCCCACTTGTCACAGTTTACATTTAAATTGCATTATGCAAAACATGACCCTGTTAATTCAGACATGTGCACTTTGCTCTCTCTCTCTCTCTCTCTCTCTCTCTCTCTCTCTCTCTCTCTTTCTCTCTCTCTCTCTCTCTCTCTCTCTCTCTCTCTCTCTCTCTCTCTCACTCTGTCACAGTCTGCCACTCTGTCACTGTCTGTCTGTCTGTCTGCCAGTCTGCCAGTCTGCCACAGTCTGTCTGTCTGCCAGTCTGCCACAGTCTGTCACAGTCTGCCAGTCTGCCACTCTGTCACAGTCTGCCAGTCTGCCACTCTGTCAAAGTCTGCCAGTCTGCCAGTCTGCCAGTCTGCCAGTCTGCCACTCTGTCAAAGTCTGCCAGTCTGCCAGTCTGCCACTCTTGTCACAGTCTGCCAGTCTGCCATTTTTCTCGAAACCGCTAATTGCTGCTTGCAGCTATATTTATTATTATTATTCTTCCGCCGGTTTTGCCAGTTCTGGCCTAACCGCCTGGTCACTTCTTATGAAATTCGGCAATATGGTAGAGGGCTATGCCAAACGGCGAAAACCCGAAACTCACAACCATTGGCCAAAGGGTGGCGCTGTAGCACTCAATTGAACATGCCAACTTTGAACAGGTACAGCTCATGCCCTGTTCGACCTACAGCCATGAAACTTCGATACACACATGCGTCTCCTCATGCCTAACAACTTTCGCTGTTTGACTTTTGACCTCTGACCTTTAGATCTCCCACCATTTCGAATTCTATGAAAAGCAGTAAAAAGCAGTAAAAAAATCACTTCTCCTGGGATTTATGAGCAATCTGTACGAAACTGTATACACATGAACTTTGGACCAATGCCGACAAACGTAACTTAGCGGATTTTCCATAAGTGAAAACGTTAAGCTTTTATAAGCCAATGAAAATTGCAGCTTTTTTTAAATTATTCATCTGCCCCTAACACATACATGCAGACTCACATTTGCTTGACACTTTGCAATATTGTAGAGGGTCCTTCCAAGTATCACTGAAACCAATCTTACTCCAATTGGTCAAAGGGGGGCGCTATAGCAATTTTTTGAAAATGCAAACTTTAAACAGGCAAAAGTCATGCCTCGTTTGGCCGACAGCCGTTAAACCTGCTTACACATGTGCCTTGACTCATGAGGAACACATGTATCACTTTGACCAGTAAGCTCTGCCCTTAGATTGTCTGCAATTTTGAGCAGTTTGAAAAACATTTAAATCCAGGATTTCTGAGCAATTTGCATGAAACTGTGTCAAATACATGTTTGAGGCCCTTTTTCACAGGTTCAGGTGTGTTGGTTCAATAGCTTGATCGCTTAATCATCTGCCTTGAAACCATAGGGTAGCCGGTTCGAATCCCACCTCAGGTAGACTTAATTATAATTGCATTGCACACAACATGACTATACCAATGAATACATGTGCAATTGTTAAAGATGACGAGAAATGCATACTTGAAAGTAGTTATTTTCAATGTATGACGTACTTCATTCGCGCTTTTGTTTTGTTTGGTTGGATTCTCCCTTTTCACTGTCTAAGGCTGTGTATTGGATAGCTCCACCAGTAGAGTGTGAGTCTCATGTGCCGAAGGTCCCTGGTTCAAATCCCACTTATTACAGTTCACATTTAAATTGCATTGTACAAAACATGACCCTGTTAATTCAGACAAGTGCAATGTTTAGACAATAACACAAAATGCTTTTGAGAGTAGTTTTTTTTTATGTATGACATACTTTCTTGTGAAAATAGCCGATCTACAATCTCACACCTTTTTAGATAGCAACGCGTTGTGAGCTTGTAGATCGACTATTTTCCACTAGTTTCCATTCCGAAATATATTGAGCAGTTTGAAAAACATTTAAACCAAGGATTTCTGAGCAATTTGCGTGAAAGTGTGTCATGTGTGTAAACTCCCTTTTCACTAGTACAGGTCTGTTGGCCCAATGGCTTAATCATCTGCCTTGAAACCACAGGGTTCCTGGTTTGAATCCCAAGTCATGTAGAATTCATTATAATTGCATTGCACACAACATGACTGTATCAATGAATACATGTGCAATTGTTAACCAGTAAACTCCGCCCTTAGATTGTCTGCAATTTTGA
The DNA here is from genome assembly GCF_963454915.1 of Gymnoscopelus microlampas. Classification (NCBI taxonomy): domain Eukaryota; kingdom Metazoa; phylum Chordata; class Actinopteri; order Myctophiformes; family Myctophidae; genus Gymnoscopelus; species Gymnoscopelus microlampas. The sequence goes on from NC_139942.1 coordinate 1,073,282, forward strand.
GCAGTTTGAAAAACATTTAAACCAAGGATTTCTGAGCAATTTGCGTGAAAGTGTGTCATGTCTGTGAACTCCCTTTTCACTAGTACAGGTCTGTTGGCCCAATGGCTTAATCATCTGCCTTGATACCGCAGAGTCGCCGGTTCAAATCCCAAGTCATGCAGACTTCAACTCAATTGCATTGCACACAACATGATTGTATCAATGAATAAACATGCAATTGATAAATGAAATGCTTATTGAGAGGAGTTATTTTCAATGTATGACGTACTTCATTCCCTCTTTTTTTTTGTTTTGTTGGATTCTCCTTTTTCACTGACTAAGGCTGTGCATTGAATAGCTTGATCAATACACTGTTAGTCTCATGTGCCAGAGGTCCATGGTTCAAACCCCACTCGTCACAGTTTACATTTAAATTGCATTGTACAAAACATGACCCTGTTAATTCAGACATGTGCATTTTTTAAACAATAACATGAAATGCTTTTGAGAGTACTTGTTTTTTATGTATGACATACTTTCTTGTGAAAATAGCTGATCTACAATCTCACACCGGAAGAACCTATAGGACGGAAAAACCTATAGATATCAACAGACACCATCAGGGAGGCCATATCTTTAGCTCAATGAGAAGAGAGGCAGCCTGTGAATCCATAGGTCGCTGGTTCGATCCCTGTCCCCAACAATGCGTTGAGGTGATCATCATTTGGAATTCCCCCTATTCCCATGGATTGGATCCACCCCTCTCACCTGCTCTCACTCATCACCAATCACACCTGCCACATGCACAGTACAATTTTTAGGTACTTTTACTTTACTACTCTACTCTACTACAATTACAGCAGATGACAGCTTTAGTTACTTGTTACTTTGCAGATGTAATTATTAATACAACACCTACAGTAACCACATACAGCCGATCTACAATGTGACGCGTTATGAGCTTGTATGTATATAATAAGCAACCCATGCTGTATGATAACTTACCACATATGAAATCCAATTCTGTCTATCCAATGGCTCAGTCTGTACTGTGGCCATAGCTGAGTGGTTAGTGAGCCCACCTAGGGAGCCAGAGGCCCTGGTTGCCCCAGGTACGATTCCAGGCCAGGCCAGCAAATGTGTCGATGAAATGAAATTTGTCCCTGAGCAAGACTCTTAACCCCTAATTGCTCACAGGCCCTCATTGGAAACAAGACCGCAAGGACTTTCATGAACGGACCTGGAATTATCCTTATCCTTTACACTGTCTACCGGTCCCTGGTTCAAACCCCAATTTAACCGGTCCAAATATAATTTACTGAACAAAAATCATGACTTTGTTAATTAATGCATGTTCACTTCTTCTCTCTCGCTCTCTCTCTCTCTTACTGCCTCTCTCTCTCTCTTACTGCCTCTCTCTCTTTCTCTCTCTCTCTCTCTCTCTCTCTGTCTGTCTGTCTGTCTGTCTGTCTGTCTGTCTGTCTGTCTGTCTGTCTGTCTGTCTGTCTGTCTGCCAGTCTGCCACTCTGTCACTGTCTGTCTGTCTGCCAGTCTGCCAGTCTGTCACTGTCTGTCTGTCTGCCAGTCTGCCACTCTGTCACAGTCTGTCTGTCTGCCAGTCTGCCACTCTGTCACTGTCTGTCTGTCTGCCAGTCTGCCAGTCTGTCACTGTCTGTCTGTCTGCCAGTCTGCCACTCTGTCACAGTCTGTCTGTCTGCCAGTCTGCCACTCTGTCACTGTCTGTCTGTCTGCCAGTCTGCCAGTCTGCCACTCTGTCACAGTCTGCCAGTCTGCCACTCTGTCACTGTCTGTCTGTCTGCCAGTCTGCCACAGTCTGTCTGTCTGCCAGTCTGCCACAGTCTGTCACAGTCTGCCAGTGTGCCACTCTGTCACAGTCTGCCAGTCTGCCAGTCTGCCACTCTGTCACAGTCTGCCAGTCTGCCATTATTCTCGAAACCGCTCATTGCTGCTTGCAGCTATATTTATTACGGGGCCAGGCTTCCAGCATGGACCCGTATTGTTATTCGCATTATTCCATTTCTTCTTCTTCTTCTTCTGCCGTTTTTGCCAGTTCTGGCTGAACCGTGCATACGCTTTTTATGAAACTCGGCCATATGATAGATGGTCATGAAAAACGATCAAAAAATAAATCTCACAATCTTTCGTCAAAAGGTGGCGCTATAGCACTCAGTTGAAAATGCCAACTTTGAACAGGTACAACTCATGCCCTGTTTTACCTACAGCCATAAAACTTCAATACACACATGCGTCTCCTCACGATGAACAACTTTCACACTCTGACTTTTGACCTCTGACCCTTAGATCTCCCACCATTTCGAATTATATGAAAAACAGTTAAAACCTATCTCCTCCTGGGATTTTTGAGTAATCTGCACGAAACTTTTTACACATGAACTTTGGACCTATACCAAAAAACGTTTGCAAAATATCTTCCATAAGTGAAAAAATGAAGCTTTAATGAGCCAATGAATATTGCAGTTTTATGACAATTATTCATCTGCCCCTAACACATACATGCAGACTTACCATTCTTTGAAACTTTGCAGAAATGTAAAGGGCCATTCCAAATATCACTGAAACCAATCTTACTCCAATTGGTCAAACGGGGGCGCTATAGCAATTTTTTGAAAATTGAAACTTTAAACAGGCAAAAGTCATGCCTCGTTTGGCCGACAGCCATTAGACCTGCTTACACATGTGCCTTGACTAATGAGGAACACATCTATCACGTTGACCAGTAAGCACCGCCCTTAGATTGTCCGCAATCTTGAGCAGTTTGAAAAACACTTAAACCCAGGATTTTTCAGCTATTTGCGTGAAACTGTATCATCTGTGTGATCTCCTTTCACAGGTTCTTGTCTGTTGGTGGCTTCTCGCTTAAATGTGTGCCCCACAACCTGAAGGTCACCAGTTCAAGCCTCACTTGGTGCAGACTTCATCTAAGTTGCATTTCACACAACATGACTATCAATGAATACATCTGCAATTGTTAAAGATACAGTAACATGAAATACTTAATTGAGTGTTTTTTACATACAGCTGATCTACAATCTCACAACTTTTCAGATAGCAATGAGAGTATGTTTTTTCAATGTATAACCTACTTCATTGTGAAAATAGCCGATGTACAATCTGACAACTTTTAATGGTTTGTGAGCTTGTAGATCGGCTACTTTCACTAGTTTTGCTTCTGAGGAGATGTACAATTTCTTCATTGGTAAATGGTTTGTGAACGAGTGATCTCAGTGTTAGTGAAACAGGGGCTTGGGTCATGACAGAAGGCAAGATTTTTTTCATCCTCAACAGACAATATCAGCCTGGACAAAGCTATAGCACTATAGGTAGTGTTGCAGCTACCTAAGAGTTTCTCTCGACCGCAAGGTTGCTGGTTCAAGCCTCACTTGATGCAGACTCATTTAAGTTGAATTGCAAGAAACATGACTCAATCTATTCCGTTTCCATGGCTCTTTCTCTCTCTTCAATCTATTCCGTTTCCATGTTTTTCTCTTCAATCTATTCCGTTTCCATCTCTCTCTCTCTCTCTCTCTCTCTCTCTCTCTCTCTCTCTCTCTCTCTCTCTCTCTCTCTCTCTCTCTCTCTCTCTCTCTCTCTCTCTCTCTCTCTCTCTCTCTCTCTCTCTCTCTCTCTCTCTCTCTCTCTCTCTCTCTCTCTCTCTGAGGGGCGGCCATAGCTGAGTGGTTAGTGAGCCCGCCTAAGGAGCCAGAGGCTCTGGTTGCCCCAGGTACGATTCCAGGCCAGGTCAACAAATGTGTCGATGAAATGAAATTTGTCCCTGAGCAAGACTCTTAACCCCTAATTGCTCACAGGCCCTCATTGGAAACAAGACCGCAAGGACTTTCATGAACTGACCTGTTAAAGAAATTATCATTTCTCTTTCTCTCTCCTGGCCCCGTATTATCGCTGCTTGCAGCTATATTTATTATTATTCTTCCGCCGGTTTTGCCAGTTCTGGCCTAACCGCCTGGTCACTTCTTATGAAATTCGGCAATATGGTAGAGGGCTATGCCAAACGGCGAAAACCCGAAACTCACAACCATTGGCCAAAGGGTGGCGCTGTAGCACTCAATTGAACATGCCAACTTTGAACAGGTACAGCTCATGCCCTGTTCGACCTACAGCCATGAAACTTCGATACACACATGCGTCTCCTCATGCCTAACAACTTTCGCTGTTTGACTTTTGACCTCTGACCTTTAGATCTCCCACCATTTCGAATTCTATGAAAAGCAGTAAAAAGCAGTAAAAAGCCTACTCCTCCTGGGATTTATGAGCAATCTGTACGAAACTGTATACACATGAACTTTGGACCAATGCCGACAAACGTAACTTAGCGGATTTTCCATAAGTGAAAACGTTAAGCTTTTATAAGCCAATGAAAATTGCAGCTTTTTTTAAATTATTCATCTGCCCCTAACACATACATGCAGACTCACATTTGTTTGACACTTTGCAATATTGTAGAGGGTCCTTCCAAGTATCACTGAAACCAATCTTACTCCAATTGGTCAAAGGGGGGCGCTATAGCAATTTTTTGAAAATGCAAACTTTAAACAGGCAAAAGTCATGCCTCGTTTGGCCGACAGCCGTTAAACCTGCTTACACATGTGCCTTGACTCATGAGGAACACATGTATCACTTTGACCAGTAAGCTCTGCCCTTAGATTGTCTGCAATTTTGAGCAGTTTGAAAAACATTTAAATCCAGGATTTCTGAGCAATTTGCGTGAAAGTGTGTCATGTGTTTGAACTCCCTTTTCACTAGTTCAGGTGTGTAGGTTCAATAGCTTGATAGCTTAATCATCTGCCTTGAAACCACAGGGTTGCTGGTTCAAATCCCACCTCAGGTAGACTTCATTATAATTGCATTGCACACAACATGACTGTATCAATGAGGAACATATCTATCACTTTGACCAGTAAGCTCCGCCCTTAGATTGTCTGCAATTTTGAGCAGTTTGAAAAACATTTAAATCCAGCATTTCTGAGCAATTTGCGTGAAAGTGTGTCATGTGTGTGAACTCCTTTTTCATCAGTTCGGGTCTGTTGGCCCAATGGCTTAATCATCTGCCTTGATACCACAGGGTCGCTGGTTCAAATTTCACCTCATGCAGACCTCAACTCAATTGCATTGCACACAACATGACTGTATCAATGCATGTGCAATTGTTAAAGATAACGAGAAATGCATACTTGAAAGTAGTTATTTTCAATGTATGACGTAATTCATTTGCCCTTTTGTTTTGTGTTGTTGGATTCTCCTTTCTCACTATCTGATGCTGTCGATTCAATAGCTCCACCAGTAGAGTGTGAGAGTGTCAACAGACACCATCAGGGAGGCCATATCTCTAGCTCAATGAGAAGAGAGGCAGCCTGTGAATCCATAGGTCGCTGGTTCGATCCCTGTCCCCAACAATGCGTTGAGGTGATCATCATTTGGAATTCCCCCTATTCCCATGGATTGGATCCACCCCTCTCACTCATCACCAATCACACCTGCCACATGCACAGTACAATTTTTAGGTACTTTTACTTTACTACTCTACTCTACTGCAATTACAGCAGATGACAGCTTTAGTTACTTGTTACTTTGCAGATGTAATTATTAATACAACACCTACAGTAACCACATACAGCCGATCTACAATGTGACGCGTTATGAGCTTGTATGTATATAATAAGCAACCCATGCTGTATGATAACTTACCACATATGAAATCCAATTCTGTCTATCCAATGGCTCAGTCTGTACTGTGGCCATAGCTGAGTGGTTAGTGAGCCCACCTAGGGAGCCAGAGGCCCTGGTTGCCCCAGGTACGATTCCAGGCCAGGCCAGCAAATGTGTCGATGAAATGAAATTTGTCCCTGAGCAAGACTCTTAACCCCTAATTGCTCACAGGCCCTCATTGGAAACAAGACCGCAAGGACTTTCATGAACGGACCTGGAATTATCCTTATCCTTTACACTGTCTACCCACAAGTCTATAGGTCCCTGGTTCAAACCTCAATTTAACCGGTCCAAATATAATTTACTGAACAAAAATCATGACTTTGTTAATTAATGCATGTTCACTTCTTCTCTCTCGCTCTCTCTCTTACTGCCTCTCTTTCTCACTGCCTCTCTCTCTCTCTCCCTCTCTCTCTCTCTCTCTCTCTTTCTTTTCTCTCTCTCTCTCTCTCTCTCTCTCTCTCTCTCTCTCTCTCTCTCTCTCTCTCTCACTCTCTCTCTCTCTCTCTCTCTCTCTCTCTCTCTCTCTCTCTCTCTCTCTACCTTCTCTCTCTCTCTCCCTCTCCCTCTCCCTCTCTCTCTCTCTCTCTCTCTCTGTCACTGTCTGTCTGTCTGCCAGTCTGCCACTCTGTCACTGTCTGTCTGTCTGCCAGTCTGCCACTCTGTCACTGTCTGTCTGTCTGTCTGTCTGCCAGTCTGCCACTCTGTCACTCTGTCACAGTCTGTCTGTCTGCCAGTCTGCCACTCTGTCACTGTCTGTCTGTCTGCCAGTCTGCCACTCTGTCACTGTCTGTCTGTCTGCCAGTCTGCCACTCTGTCACTGTCTGTCTGTCTGCCAGTCTGCCACAGTCTGTCTGTCTGCCAGTCTGCCACTCTGTCACTGTCTGTCTGTCTGCCAGTCTGCCACTCTGCCACTCTGTCACAGTCTGTCTGTTTGTCTGTCTGCCACTCTGTCACAGTCTGCCAGTCTGCCAGTCTGTCACAGTCTGCCAGTCTGCCACTCTGTCACTGTCTGTCTGTCTGCCAGTCTGCCAGTCTGCCACAGTCTGTCTGTCTGCCAGTCTGCCAGTCTGCCACAGTCTGTCACAGTCTGCCAGTCTGCCAGTCTGCCACTCTGTCACAGTCTGCCAGTCTGCCAGTCTGCCACTCTGTCACAGTCTGCCAGTCTGCCATTATTCTCGAAACCGCTCATTGCTGCTTGCAGCTATATTTATTATTATTCTTCCGCCGGTTTTGCCAGTTCTGGCCTAACCGCCTGGTCACTTCTTATGAAATTCGGCAATATGGTAGAGGGCTATGCCAAACGGCGAAAACCCGAAACTCACAACCATTGGCCAAAGGGTGGCGCTGTAGCACTCAATTGAACATGCCAACTTTGAACAGGTACAGCTCATGCCCTGTTCGACCTACAGCCATGAAACTTCGATACACACATGCGTCTCCTCATGCCTAACAACTTTCGCTGTTTGACTTTTGACCTCTGACCTTTAGATCTCCCACCATTTCGAATTCTATGAAAAGCAGTAAAAAGCAGTAAAAAGCCTACTCCTCCTGGGATTTATGAGCAATCTGTACGAAACTGTATACACATGAACTTTGGACCAATGCCGACAAACGTAACTTAGCGGATTTTCCATAAGTGAAAACGTTAAGCTTTTATAAGCCAATGAAAATTGCAGCTTTTTTTAAATTATTCATCTGCCCCTAACACATACATGCAGACTCACATTTGTTTGACACTTTGCAATATTGTAGAGGGTCCTTCCAAGTATCACTGAAACCAATCTTACTCCAATTGGTCAAAGGGGGGCGCTATAGCAATTTTTTGAAAATGCAAACTTTAAACAGGCAAAAGTCATGCCTCGTTTGGCCGACAGCCGTTAAACCTGCTTACACATGTGCCTTGACTCATGAGGAACACATGTATCACTTTTACCAGTAAGCTCTGCCCTTAGATTGTCTGCAATTTTGAGCAGTTTGAAAAACATTTAAATCCAGGATTTCTGAGCAATTTGCATGAAACTGTGTCAAATACATGTTTGAGGCCCTTTTTCACAGGTTCAGGTGTGTTGGTTCAATAGCTTGATCGCTTAATCATCTGCCTTGAAACCATAGGGTAGCCGGTTCGAATCCCACCTCAGGTAGTCTTAATTATAATTGCATTGCACACAACATGACTATATCAATGAATACATGTGCAATTGTTAAAGATGACGAGAAATGAATACTTGAAAGTAGTTATTTTCAATGTATGACGTACTTCATTCGCGCTTTTGTTTTGTTTTGTTGGATTCTCCCTTTTCACTGTCTAAGGCTGTGTATTGGATAGCTCCACCAGTATGTGTGAGTCTCATGTGCCAAAGGTCCCTGGTTCGAATCCCACTTATTACAGTTCACATTTAAATTGCATTGTACAAAACATGACCCTGTTAATTCAGACATGTGCAATGTTTAGACAATAACACGAAATGCTTTCGAGAGTAGTTGTTTTTTATGTATGACATACTTTCTTGTGAAAATAGACGATCTACAATCTCACACCTTTTTAGATAGCAACGCGTTGTGAGCTTGTAGATCGACTATTTTCCACTAGTTTCCATTCCGAAATATATTGAGCAGTTTGAAAAACATTTAAACCAAGGATTTCTGAGCAATTTGCGTGGAAGTGTGTCATGTGTGTAAACTCCCTTTTCACTAGTACAGGTCTGTTGGCCCAATGGCTTAATCATCTGCCTTGAAACCACAGGGTTCCTGGTTCGAATCCCACGTCATGTAGAATTCATTATAATTGCATTGCACACAACATGACTGTATCAATGAATACATGTGCAATTGTTAACCAGTAAACTCCGCCCTTAGATTGTCTGCAATTTTGAGCAGTTTGAAAAACATTTAAATCCACTATTTCTGAGCAATTTGCGTGAAAGTGTGTCATGTGTGTGAACTCCCTTTTCATCAGTTCGGGTCTGTTGGCCCAATGGCTTAATCATCTGCCTTGATACCAGAGGGTCGCCGGTTCAAATCTCACCTCATGCAGACCTCAACTCAATTGCATTGCACACAACATGACTGTATCAATGAATGACCAATGCCGACAGACGTGAGCAAGCAGATTTTCCATAAGTGAAAACGTTAAGCTTTTTATAAGCCAATGAAAATTGCAGTTTTATGACAATTATTCATCTGCCCCTAAAACATACATGCAGACTCGCATTTGTTTGACACTTTGCAATATTGTAGAAGGTCATTCCAAGTATCACTGAAACCAATCTTACTCCAATTGGTCAAAGGGGGGCGCTATAGCAATTTTTTGAAAATGCAAACTGTAAACAGGCAAAAGTCATGCCTCGTTTGGCCGACAGCCGTTAAACCTGCTTACACATGTGCCTTGACTCATGAGGAACACATGTATCACTTTGACCAGTAAGCTCTGCCCTTAGATTGTCTGCAATTTTGAGCAGTTTGAAAAACATTTAAATCCAGGATTTCTGAGCAATTTGCGTGAAAGTGTGTCATGTGTTTGAACTCCCTTTTCACTAGTTCAGGTGTGTAGGTTCAATAGCTTGATAGCTTAATCATCTGCCTTGAAACCACAGGGTTGCTGGTTCGAATCCCACCTCAGGTAGACTTCATTATAATTGCATTGCACACAACATGACTGTATCAATGAGGAACATATCTATCACTTTGACCAGTAAGCTCCGCCCTTAGATTGTCTGCAATTTTGAGCAGTTTGAAAAACATTTAAATCCAGCATTTCTGAGCAATTTGCGTGAAAGTGTGTCATGTGTGTGAACTCCTTTTTCATCAGTTCGGGTCTGTTGGCCCAATGGCTTAATCATCTGCCTTGATACCACAGGGTCGCTGGTTCAAATCTCACCTCATGCAGACCTCAACTCAATTGCATTGCACACAACATGACTGTATCAATGCATGTGCAATTGTTAAAGATAAGGAGAAATGCATACTTGAAAGTAGTTCTTTTCAATGTATGACGTAATTCATTTGCCCTTTTGTTTTGTGTTGTTGGATTCTCCTTTCTCACTATCTGATGCTGTCGATTCAATAGCTCCACCAGTAGAGTGTGAGAGTGTCAACAGACACCATCAGGGAGGCCATATCTCTAGCTCAATGAGAAGAGAGGCAGCCTGTGAATCCATAGGTCGCTGGTTCGATCCCTGTCCCCAACAATGCGTTGAGGTGATCATCATTTGGAATTCCCCCTATTCCCATGGATTGGATCCACCCCTCTCACTCATCACCAATCACACCTGCCACATGCACAGTACAATTTTTAGGTACTTTTACTTTACTACTCTACTCTACTGCAATTACAGCAGATGACAGCTTTAGTTACTTGTTACTTTGCAGATGTAATTATTAATACAACACCTACAGTAACCACATACAGCCGATCTACAATGTGACGCGTTATGAGCTTGTATGTATATAATAAGCAACCCATGCTGTATGATAACTTACCACATATGAAATCCAATTCTGTCTATCCAATGGCTCAGTCTGTACTGTGGCCATAGCTGAGTGGTTAGTGAGCCCACCTAGGGAGCCAGAGGCCCTGGTTGCCCCAGGTACGATTCCAGGCCAGGCCAGCAAATGTGTCGATGAAATGAAATTTGTCCCTGAGCAAGACTCTTAACCCCTAATTGCTCACAGGCCCTCATTGGAAACAAGACCGCAAGGACTTTCATGAACGGACCTGGAATTATCCTTATCCTTTACACTGTCTACCCACAAGTCTATAGGTCCCTGGTTCAAACCTCAATTTAACCGGTCCAAATATAATTTACTGAACAAAAATCATGACTTTGTTAATTAATGCATGTTCACTTCTTCTCTCTCGCTCTCTCTCTTACTGCCTCTCTTTCTCACTGCCTCTCTCTCTCTCTCTCCCTCTCTCTCTCTCTCTCTCTCTCTCTCTCTTTCTTTTCTCTCTCTCTCTCTCTCTCTCTCTCTCTCTCTCTCTCTCTCTCTCTCTCTCTCTCTCTCTCTCTCTCTCTCTCTCTCTCTCCCCTTCTCTCTCTCTCTCCCTCTCCCTCTCCCTCTCTCTCTCTCTCTCTCTCTCTCTGTCACTGTCTGTCTGTCTGCCAGTCTGCCACTCTGTCACTGTCTGTCTGTCTGCCAGTCTGCCACTCTGTCACTGTCTGTCTGTCTGTCTGTCTGTCTGCCAGTCTGCCAGTCTGCCACTCTGTCACTCTGTCACAGTCTGTCTGTCTGCCAGTCTGCCACTCTGTCACTGTCTGTCTGTCTGCCAGTCTGCCACTCTGTCACTGTCTGTCTGTCTGCCAGTCTGCCACTCTGTCACTGTCTGTCTGTCTGCCAGTCTGCCAGTCTGCCACAGTCTGTCTGTCTGCCAGTCTGCCACTCTGTCACTGTCTGTCTGTCTGCCAGTCTGCCACTCTGCCACTCTGTCACAGTCTGTCTGTTTGTCTGTCTGCCACTCTGTCACAGTCTGCCAGTCTGCCAGTCTGTCACAGTCTGCCAGTCTGCCACTCTGTCACTGTCTGTCTGTCTGCCAGTCTGCCAGTCTGCCACAGTCTGTCTGTCTGCCAGTCTGCCAGTCTGCCACAGTCTGTCACAGTCTGCCAGTCTGCCAGTCTGCCAGTCTGCCACTCTGTCACAGTCTGCCAGTCTGCCACTCTGTCAAAGTCTGCCAGTCTGCCAGTCTGCCACTCTGTCACAGTCTGCCAGTATTCTCGAAACCGCTCATTGCTGCTTGCAGCTATATTTTTACTTTTATGTTTGTTTAGGTATTAAAAGGGTCTTAAAAGTCCTTCCATTGCCACTTAACTGTCATCTGGGGACCCCCCAAAAAATCACTTGAGCCCCCACCCGGGGGTCCCGGCCAACAGGTTGAGAACCAGTGGACTAGGATCATACATATACCTGCCACAGTGCCACATCATCTTTGGCTCTTCTCCACTACCAACCATAACCCAGAACATTCCAGCACCTCAAACTGTTCTGTGATGATAATTTTTTTTGTCTAACCCGTTTAGACCGGGAAAGTATCCGTGTCATTTTAGATTTCTATTCAATAATAGCAGATATACAAGCTCAAAGCGCGGCAATGAGAAAATCTGAAGAATTGTGAAAATGTGTGCAAATCTTTAAATATTTTTTTTTAAAGCGAACATTTGTAAAATGTTTTGTTTCAGGGACCCCCCAGAAGCCAAGATTTTAGTTGTGGGATCGCTTTAGTGATCACACTAATGTTATCTTCACTAGTTATTGTGGGATCGCTTTTTGTGGGATCGCTTTAGCGATCACACTAATGTTATTGCCACTATTTATTATTCCGCCCGTTTTCGGATTGGTCAAGCTTCACGTGACATCACAATATGTAATATAAATAGGTAAGACAGAATTAATCAGGAAAAGTACTTTCTAGTGTGATACTATCAACATTCTTAGCGATCCCACACTGTTTCTTCAGGAACAGTACTTTCTAGTTAAAAATGTTGTTTCCAAAAATATATGTATTCAAAGATTTGCACAAAATTAATGTTCGAGATAAAAAAAAAAAAATCAGATCTACAAGCTCATAGCGTGGCACTCGTTGCCGCGCTATGAGCTTGTATATCTGCTATTGTTGAATAGCCCAAAGTATTATAATTCTATTATAATCAGAACCACCCCCTGAAGGGGGAGGTATGTCTTTAGTTTAGCCCTATATAGGGTCTTCAGCCCTATATACATTTCGGCCATTTGAAAATAGCTGATCTACAAGCTCACAATGCCCTATATACATTTCGGCCATTTGAAAATAGCCGATCTACAAGCTCACAATGTGTCGCGATGCGACTCATTGAGAACTTGTAGATCTGCTATTTTCAAATGGCCGAATATATGTTATACATCTGAAAACTTGTGAAACAGGACATTCTGCATAGTGAGTGCTTTTATTGCTTCAAGTACATTTTTATACCAATACTTTTGTACTTTTACTCAAGTAAATTTTGACTTGTAACAGAGTATTTCTACATTGCAGTATTGATACTTTTACTTAAGTAAAAAAATGTAGTACTTTTTCCAGTAGTTATGTTGTTTGTGTGTTTACAGAAAGGGCCAAGGTTTTCTGGTCAGGAGTGGAAGTTGACCAGGTGTTTGATGAAGTTGATGAATACCTGTTTCACCTGAGATTCAGCATCACACACAACATTGCTACTGATACAGGTAAAACACACACACACACACACACACACACACACACACACACACACACACACACACACACACACACACACACACACACACACACACACACTTGTACTTTTATCTAAGTGAATGTTGAAGTAAAGTAAGTAAAACGTGTGAGTACTTCTTCCACTGCTGAATGTCTCCTGCTTTTAATATCAGACCAGCAACATTGGATATGGTAATATTGGATGCATTTATCCAACAAGATAAAGTTTGTGACTTTTGACTGGAGTTTATATTAGCACAGAGCGCACACCGCAGGCAGGGAGGCATGCGTTAATCCGACAGACCTTTTCTCCGACTATGTGGCATCCGCGTGCGGTTAGGGTTAGGGTGCGGGTTTGGTTCGGGTTTAGTATTGGAAACGTCGGAGCGCTGCGCTGTCGGAGGAATGCGCTGTCGGACTAACGTACTGCACCCCCGCAGGCAGATCAAAAGGCAGCGCAGTGTGCACAGCTGAAAGTTACCCCATTAAGACCTGAGGCCGATTATACAAATGCCTTCTAAATCAGGGTTTCTCAAACTGTTTTATACCACGACCCCATATTAGGAGTTTTTTCTTTTGGCGTACTTGTACAACCCGCTCATATTGAACATAAGTCCTGAGTAAATTAAGTTAAATATATCTGCTAGTTTTGAGAACCACTGTTCTAAATCCTAAGATTTTTCTGGAAAATTATTTCAGATTATGCTGTATTGTTTCAAGTATACTGTGGCGAACGGCAGGGCAAGGAGACGATAACTACTTCTCTCATCAAAAAGAACGGCTTTATTTCCCTTTTTCTGTTTACAAAAACGGCATATTCAATGGATGCTTTTGCTTTCTTAATATTTGCAACAACAACACACACTTTTCCTCTCTTTACTTCCTGTATAAACACAACACGGCTGCAAGGCATGCCGGGAAACTCTTAAAGGGACATAGACCTAATAACAGTGCAGCTCCGTCGCTACAATACTGAATATAACTCAAATCTAAAATGGCACAGATGCTTTCCTGGTTTGAGTGGGTTAATGAACTGCCCATCTGTATGGATGTAATGGCATTGGTGTTGGATATAACCACAGTACTGTTTTAACAGAATATGTCCGTGCTCTGGATGTCATCACATTTCTGGATATTGAAGGGAATGGGATGAACCCAAAGAACCACACTATCTGCCCTGTGGTCATCACTTCAGGTATGGTACACACACACACACACACACACACACACACACACACACACACACACACACACACACACACACACACACACACACACACACACACACACACACACACACACACATACACACACACACACACACACACACACACACTTATTTAATGAGTGCAACCCCGCGGTATGCATCACATACCTGTGGTATGGGGCATAGCAGTGGCGGCCATTTTGTGGTGTCACAGCTAGAAAACCCATACTTTTTTCCCCCATTTTCTCATTGGATATCATTGGATTTCATTGGATTTCATTAGATCAAATCGACAGGAAGTGATGCCCCCACAGCCTAGGAAACTTGTGGATAGATTTCCAAAAATATCTATTTAAATTAGTTTAAGCCTGGAACCAAGCCATCCAGGCTCTCGGTGAATCAAATTCTGTGTCAAAACATATTTGAATATTTAATTACATTATCCTACATATAATTTAAGGAATGTCATCAGTCAGTCATCAAGTCATCAGTCTTGCTTGGTTCTCCTCAGTGGCTTAAAGGAGGAGTTCACCCAAAAAATGACTTATTGTCTATCAATTGCACACCCTATGAAGCCTTGAATCCATGGATTATTTTTTGTTTTTGTGGCATTCCTAAGCTAATCATTTGATTCCCGTCTCCTAGTGGCTAATGTATCCGGTAGGAGACACAAAGTAGATTATTTGTGTCTCCTACCGGAAATACACACGGTCATCAAATTATTGTCTTAGGAATGCCACAAAAAAAAAATATCCATGAAATCAAGGCTTCATGGGGTGTGTAATTGATAGAAAATAAGTAATTTTTTGGGTGAACTCCTCCTTTAAGCAATTGCTCTGCACTTACACGTGGCCATTGATCATAAGCATACAGACCGTGAGGAAGCCCCTTTTTCTCTTCGCTACAATTGAACATGTTTATTTGCGTTTTGCTGTAAACAACGGACATTCTGAGCTCGGCCGATGGGACTGTCGCCATGGTTACAGCCCCCCAGCCTATGAGAGCGCATGTGCTCAGTTTACTGCTGCTGGCCACGGAGCAGGTTACGCTCCTGTTCACCTAAGTACACCACAACAACGCATGGACAGGACCATATCATTTTCACAATGTAGTATATTGTACAAGTGTGAAACATAGTTGGAAGGTCCAGACAAGTACAAGTTCCTTAAGTTGGTTTATTGTATAAAACAGAGCACAGAAGTCAGCCTTGCTGCATGGTGTAGCCGTTGGAAGGGGCCGCGTACCAAGAGCAAGAGCAAGAGCAAAAGCAAGGGCCAGGTTTCTTTGTCCTCACAGTATTTATATCTAGACTTCACATGTGTGTCTATGCACTTGCATACGTTGCCTTAGTGTGTGATGTTGGATGTGCACAGAGCTAGGTGTGTGTGCTACAGTACATGTGTGTGTGTGTGTGTGTGTGTGTGTGTGTGTGTGTGTGTGTGTGTGTGTGTGTGTGTGTGTGTGTGTGTGTGTGTGTGTGTGTGTGTGTGTGTGTGTGTGTGTGTGTGTGTGTGTGTGTGTGTGTGTGACGTAAACAGAGGAATGGTACGGGGATCTGGATGAACTCCCGATGTTTATAAGTGAGTCTGAGTCAGTCATTAATTGTACCTGTCCCAATGTTCTACTCTGGCTGGAATGTACTTATGTACATCGTGAGGCCTTCTACTAAAGACAGTGGGTGTCACCACTGTCCAGATCCTACATATTCCCCCCTACGAAGGGCCCTATAGGTCCTTCGTAAACAGGGTATAATGAAGAAAATCAAAACACACAAGTAGGTAAAACAAGCTAAAAACAAACAATTAAGAACAATACAAAACTAGACGCGTCGCAATTGGCAATTGCAAAGTGTGGTTGCGCCGACGCGGTCGGGACTCCAGTAATACACCGGGAGGAATACCGTCGGAGACTGCGCCAATTACATCGTCACGTCACTCCTGAGATCGCCTGCGTTTAATTTTGAGAGGATTGATCCCCCCCATTGATCAAACGGTTACATTTTGAGCATTCGTGGCGCCCCCTATGGATCAAAGTGGAAATCCTTTTGGAGATTGGTTTAGTATACCACCCTTGACATCAAATTTGGGATTGACCGGACGTTTCGTTCGTGATTTTTGGCATTTTTTGTCAAACGGCCCCTCCCGCTAACTTTGGAAGCCATTTACGGACGAACGGTACGGACTATCAAAATGCCGCTTGGATATCTTTATCGCATGGGTCCATAGATCACGTGTACCGATTTGTGTGAGATTTGGAACAAAATTGTAGGAAAAGGAGCAAAAAGTGTGTTTTGAAGAAAATTCAAAATGGCGGAAAATCTATCCTGACGCAAATGGGCGTGACCTATATGGGGAGATGCGTTGTGACCCAAGGAATCCAGAGCTACAGTTACCAAATATGGTAACTGTAGCTCTTACGGTTTCTGAGAAAAAAATACTTGAACTTGAGTTTTGTCACTTTTCCATTAAAGTGGATGGGGAAATTTAATGCACTAATAAATCAATATCAATAAAACTATGCAACCAATCTCTTAACAAAATACAAGCACACGATTCCCGGTGAAGCCGGTCATTTTGATGTATGGCACTAAATTGGGAAAAATAAACTGTGGGAGGAGATGCGGTTTGATGTAAAGTTTATCTATAAATAAAGATATAAAGAAATAAAGTGTATAGAGTACTATAGTCTGGTTGCCACACTAATAACACAAAGACAATTCACACAACCCAACCATAAAAAAAACCAATTCAGTTGGTCACCGTCCCCCCTGGACAGTCAAACAACTGTAACACAATTAGGCCAACAAAAACATTAAGATTACATAGCTTCGTCATAAGGTGATTGACATCATATTTAAAGTAAAAATATTCAGACCTTATTACAAATCAAACAAAATATCAGAAGAAAGAAACGTGTCGACTAACATCCTGATGCGTATTTCGCCTGACACAGAAAGGCTAACTGGGACTAACTCACTTCAATCATGCTTAAAATACAAATCAACCCAAAACATTTCTACAGCTGACAGAGATTCATACCATACAGCAGACAGACAATCCCCTGTGTGCCAACGCATTTCCAATCAGTGCGTAGGATCCCTCTGTTGTTCCTTAAACTCTTGGAGAAAATGTTAAACATATCACAACATCACAATGAACCATGTACTCTCTCGGGACTTTCTACCCTCTCTAGTCACCATGTCCATACTTCAACAACGAAAATAAAAAACTCCACATTTAATACAAGAGACCAGAGAGTGAAACAAAATCCTTCACAACACTGCAACAATATTGGCTGCCCAAATCACCATCATCACAAACATATAACCAACATTCATCCAACAAAACAGTAGGTGATACAGCTTAGTCTTCACTCACTTACAGAATAATAGATCTGTTGATTTGTGTAAGAACTCTCCCCAATCTGAAAATCTAGGACATGTAAGATAATACATCTGTTTGTACTTTAAATCTCTGTTTTTCAAGGTCAAGAGCGCACGAACCTCTGTCGGACAAGCTCAATTGAAACGTTAAAATGCCAGAGGTCAGTCCATAAAAACAAATAATCTTCATATTCGTGGCAAATACCTTGTTGACTCATTTTTCTTCCACATGTCAACTTTCCCCTAATACGCCTCATGGTAATTTAATCAGCTAAATATCAACAAAACATGTAACATTAAAACAACATGTTGTAAAGATAGACAAACATTGAAACTTGTTAAACCTTCCATCTGGTCCAAAAACACAAAGTCCAATCACATGGAGGAGAGATGGAGCCTGTGTCAGAGGTACAGAACGGGTGGGGGCCGTCGGGGACTTGAGAGCGGGCTAAAGAGAGAGAGAGAGAGAGACCCTGCCGTGGGCCTAGTAGGCACAAACGCATTCTCTCCCGCACTCACTAACGCACAACATGGTCCTGTTCATCTCTTCTTCGATACTGTTGCTTTTGAAGTCCTTTTGTCAATGTCAATTTCATGGTGGCACCCTTGCTGCAGCCGTTCGTGTCAGCCAGCAAGCCAACGTGCTGCTGTCCTCTGTCCATTCTACTCTGAAGTTTTCCTTTCCCCCCCTTTTACGTCTTTTTATCTCTTTTTTTCTGTTTTTCCCTTCTTTGTTCCTGTCATGTCATCACAGGGTTGGTGCTGTGAGGTAGAGTTCTAGTGTCATCACACAACATGGTCCTGTTGATCTCTTCTTCGATACTGTTGCTTTTGAAGTCCTTTTGTCAATGTCAGTTTCATGGTGGCATCCCTTGCTGCAGCTGTTTGTGACAGACAGCAAGCCAAAGTGCTACTGTCCACTGTCCATTCTACTCTGAAGTTTTCCTTTCCCCCCCTTTTACGTCTTTTTTTCTTTTTTTTTCTTCTTCTTTGTTCCTGCCATGTCATCACAGGGTTGGTGCTGTGAGGTAGAGTTCTAGTGTCATCACAGGGTCGGTGCTGTGAGGTTCCCTTGTAGATCTGTTGAAAATCAGGTCGTGTCGATTTTCAATAGCTTGCTCCCCTGGTGGTGCCCCTCTGTGTAGGAAGATGGTCTGCATCTGGTCCAGATGAGCTTTCAAAAATCTTCTTCCCAAAAAAGAAAATCACAACTTGTACTCAACTCCTCAAGTTCTTTACGTGTGGCCCGGTCACAGACAACCAGTGGCCTCGGACACTGTTGTCTTATGTAGTATATTGTACAAGTGTGAAACATAGTTGGAAGGTCCAGACAAGTACAAGTTCCTTAAGTTGGTTTATTGTATAAAACAGAGCACAGAAGTCAGCCTTGCTGCATGGTGTAGCCGTAGGAAGGGGGCGCGTACCAAGAGCAAGAGCAAGAGCAAAAGCAAGAGCCAGGTTTCTTTGTCCTCACAGTATTTATATCTAGACTTCACATGTGTGTCTATGCACTTGCATACGTTGCCTTAGTGTGTGATGTTGGATGTGCACAGAGCTAGGTGTGTGTGCTACAGTACGTGTGTGTGTGTGTGTGTGTGTGTGTGTGTGTGTGTGTGTGTGTGTGTGTGTGTGTGTGTGTGTGTGTGTGTGTGTGTGTGTGTGTGTGTGTGTGTAACGTAAACAGAGGAATGGTACGGGGATCTGGATGAACTCCCGATGTTTATAAGTGAGTCTGAGTCAGTCATTAATTGTACCTGTCCCAATGTTCTACTCTGGCTGGAATGTACTTATGTACATCGTGAGGCCTTCTACTAAAGACAGTGGGTGTCACCACTGTCCAGATCCTACAACAACTACGCCAAAACACATCCCAATGTTTAATCCAGTGGTGAGAGGGACGGGTCCGGGTGTGTGTGTGTCCGCGACGGGTTGCGCACACGATGGCTGTGTGTGTGTGTGTGTGTGTGTGTGTGTGTGTGTGTGTGTGTGTGTGTGTGTGTGTGTGTGTTCGCGACACGTGCGTGTGCTGGAACTGTTTATGAGCAGGTGTCACTTTCCATCCCTGATATACTGTCTGTGCACAGTGCATAACCCCCACTGCACATACTTTGGGTGCTCATATCCCCGGACGGGTATGGTCTAGTATACAATATTTAATGAATACCCTTTTTTTGTGGTTTTCAAATATATTTTGACAGAGAATCAAATGTGTTATGGTCATGATTCATCAGGACCCTGGATGGCTTGGTTCCAGGCTTAAAATAATGTATATAAATATTTTCGGAAATCTCTATGGGGAAATGAATGGGTTTTCTATCTGTGGCACCACAAAATGGCCACCACTGCAATGCGTACGCCTCTTTAGGAGACTGGAAGCAGGTTGGAGTCTATTCATTCCAATGGAAGATGGAACGTGAACATTCACTTTACAGTGTTGTTTAACAGTTTTTTCAGTACAAATCATGTGAAACTCACAACAAGAGAGGTGAAACCGCTAAAGGAATACTGCACCCAATTACAGGTCTGCACAGGCCTAAAAGTAATGCCCTGTCCCGAGCCCTAAACACTCAGGCCGTTTGAAGCTTGGAGGTGTATTTTGGCTCATTGGCTAGCATTTAAAAAAACACTTCTTTACACCCTCTGTTCCCTCTGTTTTACATTCAACCTTCATCTACAACTCATGTCACATCAAAGTCCTTATCATAGATCTTCAACAGGGGGTCCTCAGAGTTACTACAGATACTACAGCCAAATCTTTGTGTGATAGGATCTTTTTTTCTTCTTTTTGTTTTTACATTAACCACTTGAACCCTAGCATCCCTATTCTGAGGAACATTAGCCAAAAATAGTAGTAGATACAATGTGAGCTTGTAGATCAGCTATTTTTGGCAAGAGGTTTGGTGTAGAGGGAAAAAAGAGCAAACCAAGTACAGAGCCAAAGGTCAAGTTTACTAATTATTGAGGGTTTACACAGTTAAATGTCTGAAAATAAACATCACCACACTGATGATAATCAATGAAGCTATCTATGAAAAAGTTTAATCAGCAACACAATTGTATACAATGTAGTGGTGGTCCCTGCTTCATCTTTCTCTCAGCCAAGAAAAGACCCCTACCTTATTTTATTCCTTCATTCCAGACCAGTGTGTGGAGTCCAGCCTGCATGTGAAGATAAGTTCTGCACAACCAACCAGGACCGTTTCTGTTAAACAGGAACCAGATGATGACCTGGACTTTAGTATGTTTCATGATCTCTATCTTGTTTGTTCCTGTTCTGTTGTAAGGTTATCGTCTTATCAACATTTAATATTGTCGCTGTTGGGCAGAAATCGTAAATGTGCTAAACAGTTACTTATCAAGAAGTGGGGAAAAAACCCTGTGTTCCAATGTATCCAATGTAGTTATTATTTACTCACAAAGTCTTCTTAATATTTTGTATTGGTTCAATATTTATAAAACCCACAGACACACTTAAAGGGGAATACCACGTATTTTCAACATTGAACTGGATAATTGATTGAGGTCATGTGATCAGTGACATACGCAGGGTGTACTTTTGGCTGAGGGGGTGGAGCCAAAAGTAAACCCTGCGTATGTCACTGATCACATGACCTCAATCAATTATCCTTTTCTAGGCAACACAGAAGGGGGGGGGGGGTACTTTGTTCTTATTTCCACACAACAGCTCTAAGGTGTATTAAAGACATAGTTCAATGTTGAAAATGAGCGGTCTTCCCCTTTAACCACTTCTGTTTTGAAAAAAAATGTTAGCCGATCTACAATATCATCAAATTATTTACATATTTATCAGCTTTATTGTCAAGTAAAAAAGTGTGTGAACCTTGTCTTCGTGCATAGTCTCCATCGTATCGTTATTTACAAAAAAAAGAAAGGGAAGAAGAGGGGAGGGGGGGGGGCAAGGGGGAAGCATACTACCGGATATCTATCCGGTGCAGTAAGTACCTGAGGTAAGACATAAGGGGCCCTATTTTGCGCATCTTAAGTACCAGGTCCTATGACTTAACTTAAGACCACTCAACATAGCCAAACAGCATTTGCCACGCCTCCAGGTCTTAAGTTAAGTCATAAGACCTGGTACTTACAACGCGCAAGATAGGGCCCAAGGTACAGAGACACATGCACATACATGCACGTGCACACACACACACACACACACACACACACACACACACACACACACACACACACACACACACACACACACACACACACACACACACACACATTTTAAATACTTTATTTGATTCCACAAATGACATTTCATAAACAGGGAAACAAATATATTAGGGTCAATTATTACTGAGCGCTCATGGATACACATAGCACCTCCTTCTCCACACTGCTAAGCTGCCAATAACTGCTGAAATAGAGCAATATTTTGCAACTTGTTTGGCTCTTGACCTTGACAAACCAGCAATCTGCAGGCCTCTAGTGGTACATTTATGTACATGTCCCAGGCTTCCCAATATCATCACACTATACCTACAGTTGTAGCCAAGGCCGGTGATGATTTCAAGTAGTGGTTGGTATTTCACATACTTATCTTGGAACGCCTGGTCCATGTACAGGTCAAAGACACAGCCTACCTCTAGCATCAGCACCTCCTTATGGCTGGTGTCAACAAAAACAATGTCAGGTGTATTGGGGATGAGAGCAAAGATATCACAGGTAGACTCAAACCACTCTGGTAATACTCGCCTATCTTCTATATATACATTTCTAAACCCAAAACCCCCAAAAAAAACCTGCCACTGTGTGGGACTAAACACAAAAACAACATATCAATGTCACTAACAAGACACGCCACAACGTGCAGAATTACTACGCGCAGTCTGTAGGCCACTTCATACTGCTCAGCACACATCTGCCCCCTCGCAGCATAATTAATTGCGGCCAACACAAACTCACAACATTACAGTCGGCCATGTTGTTCCTTAGCGTCATCGCCGACCACCGCCCAACGAGACCCAAGTGAGGTCAGACAACACACTCCATATTTGGGCATAGCTCCATTGGGAACATCTCCTATTATGGCTTTATATAACCGCCCAACGAGACCCAAGTGAGGTCAGACAACACACTCCATATTTGGGCATAGCTCCATTGGGAACATCTCCTATTATGGCTTTATATATTATAGAGACCAACAAACACAAAGCCCCGCGCAGCGGCTAGTGCTTATACAATACTGAACTAGCAGGCATGATGTTTCGGACTGCGTCGGACACAATATCAACGATGCGGTCATGGCGGGCTATGTACAGCTGTTTGTATGCATGGCATCCATTTGTTATGTGTGCAATAGATTCTAGATGTTGTGAATCTTGATGGTTCAGACAGAATGGATTGTGAGTGTGAGGGTACCAGGTAGACAGATTGTATTTAGTGGGTAGTACTTGCAGTCTCGCTTTGATGGTACATTTTAACACATCCTCACCAACAGCAGTGTTCTTAAAAACTGAGTGTGAAACTGAATGGTCAGCAAATTCTAGACATGCAAGTTTCCCCTGCATTCTAAGCCCACACCAGTGCTGCCTGATCTCAGCCTGACTTGCATTTAGCAGGACTCTCCTTGCAGACTCTCTGGTCAGTTTGTTGGTTTCTCCCTGTTGCGTGGTGATGGTGGCCTCCACAGCTACACAAGGGTCTGTGACCAGTTCATCAGAGACAGGGACAGTGTGAGTGTTGTGTTTTGTCCATTTCAGCTGAACTCCAGACTGGTTGCAGAGGTCATTGAGGTCTGGCCAATCAGACCAGGCCCCAAAACCCTTGTCCTGTGAGTCCAGTTTCCCAGACTCTCTTTAAACCTGTAAAAAGCATTTAGAGCTAAACCTGTAAAATTCAACACACACACACACACACACACACACACACACACACACACACACACACACACACACACACACACACACACACACACACACACACACAGAGAGAGTCATCTGTATATCAGAAAATGTTTTCCATGGCTTTGTGGTTTCCTAGATCCATGTGGTTTCAGAGCTAAGTCTTCTGTTTATTGTAAAAGCCAAGCTATTATAGTGAGAGAAAAAACTGAACACACCACTCATCACTAAAAACACCACTCATCTGTAGACTTGGATAAGGTGCTGGAGCCAAAAGGAAACCAAAATGAACAATAATAGGCAGCCTTTGCACACTCAAAACTGTGCACAATCTGATTTCAGTCATAGACCTTCTTCTTCTTCTTCTTAACTCATTCAGTGCCAGACTTATTTCTGTCTGTGTTGTCCCAGTGCCAGAGATTTTTTCAAGGTAAAAAAAAAGTGTTTAGGAAGCGAGATACAGCCTTTTTCATTAAGAAGTTAAATAAGAAAGTGAATGGAGCAGCACATTTTCAAATCATGATATCTTGGGTTCAGAACATTTTTTATTATTATTATTATTATTATCATTATTTTTATGACGTCTTAGACGTCACGTGGCGCTCAGGGCTTAACAATGGCGATAAAAACGGACGTCTTAGACGTCATGTGGCACTGAATGAGTTGCGTTAAGTGTTAATATCCAATGGTAAGATTCCATGGCCAGAGAAACTGCAGCTAAGGAGTCTGGTAGTATAGTAATAGAGTGTAGTATAATAACAGAGGCAACACTGCAGAGGAAACACTGTATGAGAAAATGTAGTTCAAACATGTATTTGTTTTGTTTTTTCTCATTGTATCTTCTTCCTAGACTTCCTGTACCTCCAGGTATGTAAAGAGGAGGTTTACCCTGAACAGCAGGAGAGGAGCCCAAGTCTGGTCCAGGATGAACCAGAACCTCCACAGATTAAAGAGGAACAGGAGGAGCTACTTTTAAGACCAGAGGAGGCGGATGGGTCAACAATGACATTACTAGCAGTGAAACGTGAAGATGATGATGAAAACAGAGAGACAGAGCCTGTAGCCAGCACCTCAACTGAACACATGAAAACACAAACTTATGTAGAGGGCTGTGGAACATCAAAAACTTATGTAGAGGACTGTGGAACATCAAAAAAAGCTAATGATGACCAGCTCCTCTCTTCACACTGTTCTGAATCTGACACTGAAGACAGTGATGAGTGGGAGTCATTGAGCAAAACACCATCCAAAGACCCGAAATCATCAACAAATAAAATAAATAAAAGTTTTACTTGTACAGTTTGTGGCAAAGGGTTTAGTAATCTGAAAACACACATGATGACTCATACAGGGGAAAAGCCCTTTGCTTGTACAGTTTGTGGAAAAGGTTGTGTTCATAGGGGTGAGTTAAAACAACACATGAGGGCTCATACAGGGGAAAGGCCCTTTACTTGTGCAGATTGTGACAGCAGCTTTAGTCAAATGGGTTCTCTAAAAACCCACATGAGGACTCATACAGGGGAAAAACCCTTTACTTGTACAGTTTGTGGAAAAGGCTTTGGTCACATCAGTCATCTAAAAGAACACATGAGGAGTCACACAGGGGAAAGGCCCTTTATTTGTACAGTTTGTGGCAAAGGCTGCCGTCGAAGGGTTGCTCTAAAAAGACACATGAGGTCCCATACGGGGGAAAAACCCTTTTCTTGTAATGTTTGTGACAAAGGTTGTGGTCAAATGAGTGATCTAGAAACACATATGAGAGGTCACACGCGGGGAAACCCCTTTTTTTGTGCATTGTGTGATAAAGGCTTTAGTGAAATGCGTAACCTAAAAACACATATGAGGACCCATACACTAGAAAAGCCCTTTGCTTGTATGGTTTGTCGCAAGGGCTTTGGTCGAAACTTTGACCTGAAAAGACATATGAGGACTCACACAGGGGAAAAGCCCTTTACTTGTACAGTGTGTAACAAAGGCTTTGGTCAAAAGGGTCATTTAAAAGAACACATGAGGACTCATGCAGGGGAAATGCAATTTACCAAAACTAAAGGTGAAGAAGTAGTAGTAGTTGTAGTAGGGTAGTTCCAATTGAGAATGTTGGGTCAAATTGGTCATTATTACTGCGACTTAGTAAGTGTTTTGTTAGAATGTTCCATTCTTTATGAATAGTCAACTGTGTCATATCACAGGTTTACATGTGTAAAAAAAGGAATAGAATTGTGCTCTATGGTATACTAGAACTTCAGGCCACTTTACATCTAGCCCTATAGTGCGTTGATCAGAGCTTTTGTCATCGAGTTAGGGCTATTTCAAGGGTTAAACAAAGTTTTTTTACACTGCTGCAGTGCCCCATATGAGAGCAATTAACTTTTTTTGATGTGGCTATTCTCATGCTAGATCCATGAACAGTGTTTGTGCCAAATTTAGTGTGGGTTGGAGCATCGGTGTGCCTGTGGCACCTTGGGGCATCTGACGGACACCTGGGGGCAACATGTAGCCGCTGGTATTACAATTCTCATGGCAGATCCTTGAACAGTGTTTGTGCCAAGTTTGCTGTCGATTGCACCAACTGTGGAAGGCCCCGTCTGGTTTAACTGCCGATCAAAAAACGGTGCGCCTCCTAAGTCTGGATGTTATGTGTGTGACATCAACCCAGCCATTAGGCAATTTTATTATAGGATTACAGTGCATTAATGTACAGTGACTGAGCATAAGGTTATGCATTAATATAGATCAATTCATGCCTGTTATTAGATTCTAATAAACATCGTGGTTGTTATGCTTACCTTTTGGTTGACAGCAAAACGAGGGAGAGAGAAAGTTGAAGTAGAGAGAGAGTCAGGTGAGAAAGTGAGTCAAGACCATATGCAGTGTTTTCGTATTCCTTGATCCTGGCATCCATATTTTGGGCATAGGGATTCCCCCTACAAGGTCTGGATCTACTTGTAGATCCACTATTTTCACTATTTTGAAATCAGGCTTCAGTTGTAACTTATGTTTGCCAACCCCTATTTATTTATTCTTTTTTTTCTCCCTTCTCTTGAAATGACGCCTCTGAGCAACGGCAGAGGGAACATTTTTTGATTTATTTATTGACAACAAGCATATGTACAAAACAAAGATGCACATCTGAGTCAAAAGGATGTCACAAGAAAGCACAGAGGCTTATTTCCATTGTGGTCCCATGTACAGTGAAAAACAAAAAAACAAAACAAGAAGTACTGTGAAATAGAAATACAAATAAAACAACAAAATTCATACATTTAGTTTGAAGAGAGAAGAATCAGTTCCATGTGGTATTTAGAAAACTCTTGAGGGAAGACTTAAAACTGGCAGTAGATCGAATCATTTTTGTAACTTTAGGCAAACTATTCCATGTCATAGCTGCAGAATACAAAAAAGAAGCCTTTCCAATTTTGCTTTTAACTTTGCATGGGACAAAATTTGTGGCGCTACCCCTAGTGGAGTATCTATGCACATCACGGACCTTTGAAAAATATTTGCATAAATACTTGGGTGCCTTAT
Source organism: Gymnoscopelus microlampas (assembly GCF_963454915.1). Classification (NCBI taxonomy): domain Eukaryota; kingdom Metazoa; phylum Chordata; class Actinopteri; order Myctophiformes; family Myctophidae; genus Gymnoscopelus; species Gymnoscopelus microlampas. Next base: position 1,100,212 of record NC_139942.1, read on the forward strand.
CTTCAACAATCCTGTGAACCATACACATTTTCAAGAACGACACTCTCTGTTTTACTCTAAGCCAACCTAGGCTGTTAAAGTGAGTCGGGAGGAGATGAGTTCTGGGGTGGAGCTTGTGAATCAACCTAACTAATTTATTTTGGGAGGTCTGCAGTTTATTTTTTAAAATCATAGAGATACCATTGTACCATGATGTACATGCATAATCAAAATGACACTGTATGAGTGCTGCTGCCAAAACTTTCATTGCTCCTTCATTTATGTATGTTGATACTCTGGCCAAAAACTTTACCCTTTGGTTGACCTTGGAGATAACTCTTAAAGCCATACCTTCTCCAGATAGTTTATTATCCAGAATACAACCTAAATAAGTAACGTCTTTTTTGGCCAGGATTTCAGTGTCATTTACCACCACTTTGAAGCCAGGGTACCGCTTTAATTTTACTTTTGACCCAAAAAGAATTGACTCTGTTTTCCCAAGATGCAGAGACAATTTATTATCTGCTAACCAGATGCTAATTTTTTTAAGTTCACTGCTAAGCAATGTTTCTACCACTGATTTTTCCTTATTTGAGACCAAGAGTGCTGCATCATCGGCAAACAAAAACAAATTGCAGTCACAAGCTGATTTCATGTCATTGATATATATTAAAAAAAGGAGTGGCCCTAGTATGCTCCCTTGTGGGACCCCACATTTTAGTGGTAGAAGTGAGGACATGGTGCCATTTATGTCCACCATTTGTTCTCTGCCCTCTAAATATGATCTTACCCATTGAACAGAAGCACTATCAAAACCTATAGCCCTGAGTTTTTGTAAAAGTATTTCATGGTGCACTGTGTCGAAAGCCTTCTGTAGATCCAGCATAACCATACCGCAAAATCTTCCTTCATCAACCTCTTTCCTAATAAAGTCGGTCAGATACAACAGGCATGTGTCTGTCGAATGAGATTTTCTAAAACCGGATTGAAATTGAAATAATAGGTTATTGGATGATAAATAACTCTCTATTTGTTCGTGTATAACCCTTTCCATTATCTTGGAAATGGAACAGAGTATGGAAACAGGGCGGTAATTACTTGGGTCAAGCTTGTTTCCCTTTTTATAAAGAGGGGTTACTCTAGCTACTTTAAAGACTTGAGGAAAAGTACCTTGCTTTATGGATAAGTTTATTATATGAGTTATTGAGGGAGAGATAATTTCGGCTGAGTCTCTTAAAAACCTGGATGGGATGTTGTCATGTCCAGTGGCCTTGGATGGGTTTAGGGCTCTAAGTTTGCGTAGAACGTTTTCATTTGATACCTCTTTCAAGGAAAAAGCATCTTCCTGAACGCCCTGTCGTTGATAGAATGATGTGACATGAATTTCCCCATATAACCCTGAGTGGCGAGGTAGTTTTTGTACCAGATTTTCGGCTATGTTTGTGAAAAATATATTTAGACTGTTTGCTACTTCGGCTTTGTCATGTATGATTTTTCCTCCAATGTCCAGATTTAGGTTATGTGTTTTTGTCTTAAGTTTGTTTTTGCATCCAAGCTGGTTTAATGATCTCCATAACTCTTTGGGGTTCTTTTTGTTTTCTGTTATTTTGCTATTGAAAAAATCTGTTTTTGCTTTCCTTACTAATCGGTTTACCGTGTTCCTGCATTTTTTGAATTCATCTAATGATAGCTGGTCCCTATTTTTCCTATAAATAGTAAACCTTTTATTTCTAAGTTCAATAGCCTTTAAAATAACTGAGTTAATCCAGGGTTCAGTTCTGGTTTTACTTCTAATTACTTTACAAGGGGCAAGTTTATCAACAACTGGTAAAAACATGGACTTAAAACAATTGGATGCGTTATCTGCTGTCGAACAATTCAAAACAGTCGACCAATTTAAGCTCCCAAGTGAACTTGAAAGTGCCTCTCTACTGTAATTTCTTAAAGATCTGACCTTGATTTGTTTGTGACAGCCAGGTGCTGACCTTTGTATCTTTCTTGTGCAGAAAATGATGGAATGGTCGCTCAAACCATAGTGAATAACCCCACTTTTTGCAATGTTAGATCTGTCAGATGTTAAAATCAGGTCAATGGTGGTTTGAGAGGTATCACTAATTCTTGTGGGCTCGGCAATAAGTTGATAAAAGTCAAAAAAGTTGCAAAAGTTTTTTAAAGCTTTGTAAATGCTGGTGTCATTTTTTTGGATGTTGGTGTTTAGATCGCCAATAATCACTGCCTCGGATTTTACAAAATCGACTGTGTTTACACAGACCTCTTCCAGGATTTTGTAGAAATGATTTTGATCAGGTGGCCTGTAACAGGCCCCTACTAAAATGGGTTTTGATTTTGGGAGGAGGATGTCCAGCCACACAGCCTCTAAGAGCTCGTGATCTAGATCAGATCTGATGTTAAAAACAATGTCTGATCTCACATAAATACAGACACCCCCTCCTTTACGGTTCCTATCTTTTCTGATAACTGTATAATTATTTAATTCGATTTCAGAATCGTTTATGGAATTATCCAAAAAAGTTTCAGTAAAACATAATATTCCAACCTTATTTGACTGGAACAGTAATTTAATATCGGTCATCTTTTTCAGGAGACTCCTAACATTAAGATGCAATATATGCAGACCTTTGGAGGAGAAAAGCCTGTCCATATCTTGAGGTCTAATAACGGGCTGTTGATGCAGGTTGGCATCTTGACCGCTGGGGGAGCTTGAGGGTTCTGGGTCTAACGGTTGCAAAGCAGACTGGTATAAGGAGGTGGTGGTATCTGACTGCAGGGGGACCGGAATTAATTGTGATGTGTTTAGATGATGCTTTAAACATTGTGTGTAAGCTCTTGCAGTTATCCTGACAGGTATTTGTTGTGCAACAGGGGATGAGACATGAGCATTTTGACCATCCGGCCACAAGGGGGCAGGTGCAATGCATGTACGGTAAAGTGAAGTGGAACGAAAGTGAAAGTGACCGGAAGTGGCATTGTTTTGGCCGGATGAATTAGTGTGTGGGGTAAACAGTCAGGCGTGGGAGTCCAGTGTGCGCTGTAAATGAAATGATAATGATTTATTCCCTGTTGTGCTCGGATGAAGGCCATCTCGGCTGTAGAAAGTTGGGCGAGCCCAAAACAGATGGAAATTGTTGATGTAGATTATGTTGCAAGACGAGCAGACAGAATGAAGCCAATAGTGTAAGTCCAGCAGCTTTCCAAAACGGCTCTCTCCGCGGCGCAGTAATGGTATGGGACCCGAAATGAAAACTTGTTTACGACAGCTTAGAAGGAGATCGAGGATGTCCTTAAAATTTTTCCTAGTGTCAACGGATTGTCGGTCGTTGACGCCTATGTGAAGGACGATTTTATTTATGGAAGATGGGAGAGAGGCCAGGATAGTGGGGAGTCGGTCCAGGATAAAGTTTGTATTAGCACCTGGATAACAATAAACCAAGGCATTTGAGACACGAATGCCTCTGACCATGGAATCCCCAATGATTAATACCGTGGGAGGAGAGGGATGTCGACTAGGCAGAGGACGAGATTTCAAACAGCGACCAGGGGGCTTGTTGTTGGTCAACAATGGGGCTTTGAAGGAGGACTGCTTAATATTCGCCCGAGTGGAGCTCACAGAGGCAGATTGAGACACCACGTCGGACCATAGCAGCGAACGTGGGGGACGACTGGACGATGGCAACGGCATGGGGGTGAAGTGGACAACATTAGTGCGAGCAGCCGGGCGCATGCTGTGTACAAAGTCCCCCACCTCATCGTGGGGAGGCGAGGGGTCGACAACTATAGGCATGGCATTTCCCCAGCTTTTTATCCGCTTTCTCCTGGGACTGGATTGATGTTCTTCCAGGAGTGAGCCTAGTGGTTCAAAGCTATTTCTAAGAGGAATGGGGGGAGAGATGACGCGTGAGGAGTTCCTACCCCGCTTATGGCCGGCGCGACGGACTGATGTCCAGGGATCCGAGGCGACGGTAGAGCTGGCCCCGGGATGTTTGTACCTGGCACCAAGCTCAGGGAAATCCTCCTCCCTGGAGACATCATTGAGCGCTGGGTCCATGACCGGAGGCTCCTTCATCAGGCCCGGCGTTTGAGAGCCAGGCACGGATTCCTCCAGTAGTGCAGAGGCGAGGCTTGCGGCTGAAGCAGCAAGCGAATCGAGAAGCTCCTCGTCCTTCTGGATATTATGCAGGATCAAGATGCGAGCCTCCAGATCTTTGATTCTCTGCTCTTGACGGAGACAGCTTTCACAGCCCAGAGTAGAGGTAAGTGAAGGCATCGTAGCCCCCGAGGTCCTTCCTCTGTTTCCCTCCAGGCTGCTGACAGCAGCGGCAGTAGTAGCGGCCAGTTTATGGTGATCACGGGCGATCAAAGCATCCAGTGATCAAAATATTCCACCGTATGTGTAGCAGACAGTTCAGGTTATCTTGACCCCAATAAAGTTTAAAAACGGGGGCGGGGGTGAGCAGCTTCTTGGCTAAAAACGAGCCACGGCTACCTCGCTACTAGGCTGGCGTCTAGGCTAAAGGCTAGCCACAGCCAGCTAGCAGGCGGCAAAAGTTAAAAGATATAAAATAATTCACAGTGCCGATCACTGAGATCGCATGTGTAGTACCATTGTACAGGTCACCGGACTAGAATCCATAAGTTTGGTTTAAAACTTTTTGGTAGAAATAGGTTTAAAAAGTTAAAAACCCGTCTATGTGACAGAGCGTCTTGACGACATTCACCACTGCCAGTCCAATTGCTCCTGCTGTTAGTAGTAATAATGCCCTAAATGAGTAGTTCTCAAACTGTTCCCGGCGACGGACCCTCAAAATATGTATTTGGCCGTGGACGCCCTCATCTGAAAATGTTTTGTGCCCGGGACGACCCCCAGAATAGAGGATTTGCGTTCAAAATAATCTACATTATTAAAAAAACACTTTCAAGATGTTTCTTTTCCCCCCCAAAAAATAGCACATGTACAAGCTCACAGCACGTCACTTTGTGCCGCGCTGTGAGCTTGTATATCTGCTATTTTTTATCAACTGCAAACAACTGTTCTAAACCACTGTTCTAAATTCTAAGAGTTTTCTGAAAAATGTAGCAGGATGGCTTCATCTTAAACATTGTGTTTGATTCATGCACTTTCTTTCCTATTCTGGTTATTTATATTTCATGAATAAAAATCTGAGGTCCAGACTGTGTGATTAGTGTCTGATTTTGTAGTTTGCTAGGTGAATCAGGGTTAATTTTGACAGCAAATGTGTTCATAGTCTTTTAAACAAATATACTAAAAATAAATCTACAGTTGATTTAGTTGACTAATATGTTACAGGTTTCGTTAAACTGTAATGCATTGTTTTGATGGAGCAAGTCATGGAGAAGTTCTACTTAACTTTATTCAAGTCACAAGATACCTTTACTAACAAACAGACTTTTATTAAAATGAGCCAACATCTTTTTCTACATTTGCAAGGTCCAGTATCTCCAGTATCAGTTCTATGTAATTTACAACAGTCTTTGCAGATCTATCTTGAGGTGTCCTTATATAACCCACCACTGTGTTATGTATGTGTTATGTGAGTCACTTAACTGGCTAACACCTACATCTAGGAGACACTCTCGCTGGCTGCTATTTGTTTTTAAATGCATACACTTTAACTATCCTCACTATCTAAGACAATATTTAAGTCCCTACAGCTCACCATACAACCTAGGGCATACAGAGTATCCTTACTTCATTATCCCCACCAGAATCAGTAAAGAAGTTGGTCGACGTGCTTTTAAATATAAAGCCACATCGGATTGGAGCATGTATGTAACGGTCTGTTGCTACTCCTGTTTTCGATATGATAATACTTTGTCAGCTCACACTGAAACTTGTCTTGCGACCCAGCAGCCATGTATACAACACATATACAGTACACACATTTGACATAACACAGAAAACAAAAGCAAAATTACATCCATAAAAAAACAAAAAAGGCAAGAGCAATGTCAGTTCAGTTGTTGCAGCAGTTGTGACTTTAAGCCTACAGACAGACATACATACCAGGTGGTACTACAGAGCTGAAGAACACTCATAATAAAATAAGTGAAAAACAAAAGAAGACTCTGTCTAATAGCACCAAAATATCTCATACGACGAAGAAATAGATTATTTGCTTTGTTTTCTTACCCACTGATTCAATCTGATCTTTCCATGACAGAAGATGTCTATTACTACTCCTAGGTATGTATGCGAACATACCTGGTTGATCTGTTCACTATGAATAGTAATGGGGGACCTTTGTATCTCTAGTGGAGCACCAAAAACAATCTCTTCAGTCTTTTTTGTGTAAATGATAAGAGCGTTGTTATCACTCAACCACCCTATTTACTCTGTGTTGGTTCAGTCCAGGATCACTGGTACTATCTAAGAGAGAAATCAAAATGGTATCATCAGAATATTTTAGAATGTATTGGTCTGGTGTGTCAGTGCGACATTCAGACAGACATTCCTGACCGTACGACAGCTGTCAGTATAAAGGGTGAAAAGTACAGCTGAGCTTACACAACCCTGAGGAGCACCAACATTAGTAGTTAATGCTGAGGAGAGGGTTCTGTTCACTTTCACCCTCTGTACTGTTGGTAAGGAAAGAAGCATTGAATTAAGTTTGGATTCAGTTCCAACTGTACCATCTTTGACACTAACATATAAGACTGTATTGTATTGAAAGCTGAAGAGAAGTCTAAGAACAGCACCCTTGCATGATTCTCATTAGACTCATCTAGGTGTTTTGGAATGAAGTGGACCAGTGTGACAACCACATCCTCTGTCCCGCAACCCTTCTTATATGCAAACTGACAGGGAACCTTTTGTCTTTAGCTATAAAGATAAAGACAATATGTTGTAACAGTATTTGTTCAAGTGATTTCATATAATCCTTATGTTCTTTTGGACATTGGATAATGGTTTTATGTGTGAGGTTTTCCAAAACAGAGGAATTGTGTGTGTGTCTACAGAGGTTTGAAATATTGCTTGCCACACTGGAGCCAACTCAGATGCAAAATTCTTAAGGAGAAAAGCACTGCACTCGTCCGGCCCATTAGCTTTCCTTGTGTTAAGTACACCGAAACACTTTCCTGACATCCTCTTCAGTGATGATAATTCTGTCTGAGGGGGTGGGTGTTAGAGCCTTAAGTATTTCAGAGCACCTGCAAGAATCGCCTAATGATTCGAATCTGGCAAAGAAAATATTTAGGCCTTTAGCAAAGCCAAGTTCATTGTCTGTCACAATAGGTTTGGTTGGGGACAATCTGGGAACCCATCGCCAAATAAAAAGTAAAAACAGCGCTCTCTGCTGTTTTTTACTTATTCACTTGGCTCTGGGCGGAGCTGAACGGACGACCCGTGCGCAGGGAAACCTGGGTTTTGGTCTGCCTTCAGCCTTTCTCTTCCGGTGGTGCGACTATGTTTTCATTCCCACAAACAATATTTCTCCATGGAACACTAACACTTATCCCAAAGAACATGGATCGTTTTGGTTATAAGCCCACTTGTTTCTATGATGAAAGAGCAATTTAAAATGCTATTAACTTTCCGTGTTTTTGTCGGCGTTGAGGACGCTATTGTTAAATGAGTTTTGGTTTGTTTCCAGTGGGGAACGATCGGCACACACATAAATCCCGCCTACTATATTTGATTGGGTAAAGAGCGGCCTGCTTCCTGATCTGATGGCACGCCCACTTGTAGCAAATGCGCACGGGTTGTCAACACGGCTACCGACAGATTTAAGCACAGCGATGGATCTGTTCTTGAGAGATTAGGTTGGGGATGACATTCCTGCCATAGATTTCATAGTGTCCCACGCCTTTTTGTGATTATTGGCTTTAAACGCATCCTCTAGACGCTGTCCATGTGGCAATTGTGCCTGCCTCATTTTGGTCTTAGCTTTTTTTTCTGTCAATTTAAGTGCACCGAAATATTTGTTAATGAAAGCTGTTTTCTTTCATTTATTACCTCTTTGATATCCTTGGTCACATATGATTTATTGTTTGCATAGATTTTTATTTCCTTTGTAGGAACAACCAGCTGTACACAAAAACCAACCAGCTGTACACAAAAACAATATATGATAATTTGTAACTGTGGTCATTTCATCCAATGAACCATCTCTAAAAATCTCCCAATCTGTACAGTCCAGGCATACTTTAGTTGTTCTTTGCTTTCATTTGTGTCATGCACACAACATTATGAGCAGAGGTCAATATAGGTGGCCCAACCTTGGCCACATATGCATTTGTAATGTTCACATAACACTTGTCCAGAATGTTATTTTTCCTAGTCGCATCCTTAACATACTGTTCAAATCCCACCATTTATAAGGGGAGGTAAATGCATTTCCCATAGAAAAGGAGGTTCACTGCTGACATTTTGCCCTTTTCTCCTTTTTTTTTTGAATAGTGTGTTGTATTTGTTGATGACATGTATTGTTATTTGTAATGCTATAGTATGTTGATGAATTTAATACATAGGACCACAATGTCCTGACTTTTTTTTGTTATCCTTTGTGTTTTATGACTGTACCTCATGCTGTTTACATTTATGACTAATAAAGGATTCAATCAACAAATGCAAAGGCTCTGTACCAGTTAGTGTAGCACAGTGGTTTTCAAACTTTTAATTTCAAGGACCCCCATAACTGTCCAAATAGAACCAAATGGCTGCGGGTCCATTTGTACACTCTCAGAGTTACACACCCGTAAGGGGCCATTTCAAACCACCTCAAGCCACTTACTGTGTAAATGCAATACACTCAGAAAAGTAGAGCGTGAACGCACGCACACACATAGACAGCATGCATGTAAAAAATTGCTCTAGTTAATGTATAGCTCAATGAAATAAACTCAAACATCACAACACACTGGATGTGATTTTGTTTTACCCATTTGAAATAAGCCTTTACTATTTATTCTACAACTAAAAGGGTTTATTGTTCATTTTTCATCGGTATGAGTCCTCATGTGTTGTTTTAGATTATTCATTTTACTACAGCTTTTACCACAGACTGTACACGTAAAAGGCTTTTCCCCTGTGTGAATTCTTATGTGTGCTTTTAGATCACCTACTTGACTAAAGCCTTTTTCACAAAATGAACACGTGAAGGGCTTTTCCCCTGTATGTGTCCTTATGTGTTTTTTTAAGTCACTCATTTGACTACATCCTTTGCCACAAACTGTACAAGTAAAGGGCTTTTCCCCTGTATGATGCCTCATGTGTCTTTTCAGATCACTCATTTGACCGAAGCCCTTGCTACACACTCTACAAGTAAAGGGGGTTTCCCCTGTATGCATCCTCATGTGCATCTTTAGATGATCATTACGACTGAATCTTTGCTCACAAGCTGTACAACTATAGGGTTTTTCCCCTGTATGAGTCCTCATGTGCGTCTTCAGACTATCATTTTGAGTGAATTTTTGTTCACAAATTGTACAACTATAGGGCTTTTCCCCTGTATGTGTCTTCATGTGTGTCTTCATATTTGCATTATGACCAAAGCCTTTGCCACATATTGTACACGTAAAGGGTTTTTCCCCTGTATGAATCCTCATGTGAGTCTTAAGACTATCTTTTTGAGTGAATCTTTGTTCACAAACGGTACAAAAAAACGGTTTTTCCCCTGTATGACTCCTCATGTGTTTCACGAGGTTAGCATTTTGACAAAAGCCTTTACCACAAACTGCACAAGAAAAAGGGGTTTCTCCCATGTGAATCCTCATGTGTGCCTTCAGATTTCCCTTACGATTAAAGCTTTTGCTACAAACTGTACAACTGAAGTGATTCATCACTGTGTGACTCCCCATGGAGTCAGTTTGTTTTGATGATGTCAAGTCCTGGGACAGCTCATTGCTGAAAGACCATCGTTCTCCTTCCACATTGTGTGTGTTGTTTGATTTCAGTGTGTTAAAAGCAGACATATCTTCCCTGGTTTCCCACGCATTACTGTCTACTAGTTCAGTGTCAGATTCAGAACTGTGCGAAGAGAGGAGCTGTTCATCACTAGTTTGTTGTGGTGTTCCACAGTCATCTCCACCAGCTTGTGATGTAATGTGTTCAGTTGAGGTGCTGGCTACAGGCTCTGTCTCTCTGTTTTCATCATCATCTTCACTTTTCACTGCTAGAAATGTCAAGGTTGACCCATCACCCTCCTCTGGTCTTTGATGCACCTCCTCCTGTTCCTCTTTAATCTGTGGAGGCTCTGGTTCATCCTGGCCCAGACTGGTACTCCGCTCCTCTTCAGGGGAACCATCCTCTTTAGACAAAGGAAGGTGCAGCAAGTCTAGGAAAAAGTGAGAAAACCTTTTATGATTTAAACTTTACTTTGCTTTGCTCTCTTTTGTAGCCGTGATAGTTGTAGTAACCTCTGCTGTAAATACATGCTCACTTTCTAAACCATTAATCTGTCCTCATTCATCAAATAAGTTGATTGTCATTGTATGGTATTATTGTTAGCATTTTATGGATTCTGTTTCTGATTATTCTTATTGATTCCCCGTTTAGTTTCCAAAATGGTAAAATAAAAAATTGAGAAAAACATATCTTCATTATTTCATTATTAAGTATAAATCAGGCATAGCTTTTTTTTAAGACAGGAGCACCAGTGCTAGAAAGTAAGAGTTAATTTCGAGCCCTGAATATTAATACATAATCTCTCCTTAACTCTCTCAGTGCCAATAAAATTAAAAAATATGTTCATACTGTGCCAGCAATTTTCTTTTTTTTTTCAAAGTAAAAAAAAAGTGAAGTGAGATACAGCCTTTTTCAGCTAAAAGTTAAACAAAGAGTGGATGGAGCTGCAAATCTTCAGATAATGATATCTTGGGTTTTGAACATTTTTTTCCAAAGAAATACACATACATATATATATATATATATATATGTTGTTGTTTTTTTAACTCAGGATATCTCGTTGTGTGGCACTGAGAGAGTTAAGCAGTTAAACCCCTGTAGTCATAGAGAACTTAAGAGGACTTGAATTACATCTGTACTTACACCTACACCAAGTACAGACTTTACACCTACACCAAAAATAGCCAATCTACAAGCTCACAATGTGTTGCATTGCGACACATTGTGAGCTTGTAGATCGGCTATTTTGGGGGAATGTTTCCCCCAGAATATGGATGCTGGGGTTCAAGTGGTTAAACCAATTTAGACACTCTTTATTTGCCTCTACGCCAAATCTCTTTGGTGAGAGAAAATAGTCGATCTACAAGCTCACAATTGGAGCTTGTAGATCGGCTATTTTTGGTGAATGCAACGGTAACTGGAGCGGTCGCCCCCCAAACTACAAGTCCACATTTATTTTTCAGAACGGCACCAGAACTTGGTAAATTAGGGGATAAGGGTTAGGCATAGTTTTACTGAGGATAAGTTTAGGAATAAGGTTAGGTTTAGGCATAGTTTTACTGAGGTTAAGTTTAGGAATAAGGTTAGGTTTAGGCAGTTTTACTGAGGATAAATTTAAGAATAAGGAAAACCTCTAGGAAAACCTGGTGGTGACCATTACGAGGCGGCCGGATTTGACCGGGGGCGAGTAGGTTTGGAGGCAACCGTTCAATGTTACCCCCAGAAGAAGGACGCCAGGGCTCAAGTGGTTAACAAAGTCACCTTCAGTGGACACTCCCTGCAGTGTAGCGGTGGTGGTGTGGGTCTTCTTTGTGGCGTCTCCATCGCAGAGGAGCTGTTGCTGCTTCTTGCCTCCGGCGACCAAGCTGTCCTCCCCAGGGTCTGACTGGGTGGAGGTATCGGGAGGGGCACCAAAGGGGTTCTTTTCAGGGCCGTCCACCTCTGGCAGACACGTAAATGAAATGAAAAGGAAATAGAAATATGTCATTGTGATAATCATTGAAAAGCACACTATTTGGACATTTTAGCACATACTGTATTAACAATTGTTTATGGTTTATACAATCCAAATGAAATGGTGGGGTGGGGGAAGAATTTTAGGAAAGGAAGAGAGGGAGAGAATGTGTGTGTGTGTGTGTGTGTGTGTGTGTGTGTGTGTGTGTGTGTGTGTGTGTGTGTGTGTGTGGGGGGGCTCTCAAGTGTCAATTTTATTGGAAAACCAAATAAAGTCAGATATTCCATCAAGAGTAGGTTTTCGGTTTAGTACATATTACATTATTGAAAAAGCAACCAAATAAACAAATGCAATATAAAGCTTAGTTTATTCTCCACTTGGCTACAACATAACTGATCAATGAGATAACTTGTAGTAGATCTGTTCTTTTTGGCCAACAACACTGTCCGGACTGAATAATAATATTTTTGGCTTTAGATTGGACATGCTGTATTTGCTCCTGCAGCTGATACCCGCTGGCCCATGTAGCCTGGCTCCATCTAAGATATAAAATAGATCAACTGGATGCATGCATTCATTATGATATTTTACCACATAGAGAAGTAGCACTTACAATCTCTTTTTCCAACTGTGTCTTTTATGTTTGCCGTGTGTATATATTCAATTGAACATTATCTGTAAATATCAAGTACTCAAGCCAGGAAACAATAATCACATGCGCACAATCTATCCCCAATAGTAAGCTTACATACCACACTGTATGCAATACATAAGCTTTCACCAGACTATATATATATTGTTAAAGAAATTGTCAAAAATGTGGTAATGCATCACACAATTACGGTATTGCAGTAATTTAGTTAAAGTCCTAGCCCTAATCGAGAAAATGCATGATATACGTATATGATATTGCAGAATGTACTAATTAGATCAGTTTGTGATGATAAGTGTAATTGTGATAAGTAAAATTACACAGCCAGGTAAGCCATTTTATTACTATTTACTGTTAAAGAACCGTTAGAATTTTGAATTGGAACTTCAAACACTCAATGGCCCTCATAAAAAAACACAGCATTCAAAAGGCACAATTTGGTACAGGTACAGTACAAGTAGTATTTGATACAGGAGCACAATGTGACTTAATTCATAATCATCATCATGATGGTAGACAAATAACTTTGCTGCCTCTCCATCAGGCACACACACTAATATTAAAAATAAAAAGGTTGAAAATTAAGGTTCTACAAACTTCTTCCATTTTCTAATAATTGTGCCAACAGTTGCTGCCTTCTCACCAAGCTGCTTGCCTATTGTCCTGTAGCCCATCCCAGCCTTGCGCAGGTCTACAATTTTGTCCCTGATGTCCTTAGACAGCTCTTTGGTCTTGCCCATTGTGGAGTCGAGGTTAAAGTGTGTGCAGAGGTGTCTTTTATACAAGTGACAAGTTCAAACAGGAGCAGTTAATACAGGTAATGAGTGGAGAATAGGAGGGATTCTTAAATAACAAGAAACAGGTCTGTGAGAGCCGGAATTCTTAGTGGTACTTAAAAATCATACAATGTGATTTTCTGGATTTTTTTTCTGGATTATATCTCTCACAGTTGAAATGTTAAAAAAATACAGACCACTATATTCTTTGTAAGTGGGAAAACCTGCAAAATCGGCAGTGTATCAAATACTTGTTCTCCCCACTGTGTGTGTGTGTGTGTGTGTGTGTGTGTGTGTGTGTGTGTGTGTGTGTGTGTGTGTGTGTGTGTGTGTGTCACACACACACACACACACACACACACACACACACACACACACACACACACACACTCTCTGCTGCTAGACTCTGGGCGCCTGTAGCCTTACACTGTAGCGAGATTGATCAGCCAGAGCTCTGAGCAAGCGAGCCAATCGACAAGACTACAACACGTCGCAAATGCAACGCATCACAGGCTTGCAGATCGGCTGTGTTTGCCATGGGACACCGTTGTGCAATGAAGCATATATCAGGTAACGCCCTCCCTTGCTGTAAACACAGAATCAGCACCGCAGAGCAGGAGCACTCACACACACACACACACACACACACACACACACACACACACACACACACACACACACACACACACACACACACACACACACACACACACACACACACACACACACACACACACACACACACACACACGTCGACTCAGTTGCTCATGTCACATTTCTCTTTTAGCTAAATTGTATTTGTCCGTTCTCTGGACAAGTCTGGCCTTGTATCTAAACCATTACAGTACATAAACTTATTAGAATAGAGCACCGAAGTCTGACGTAATTTACACATCCTACCTGGGTCGTGACCCCCCCCCCCCCCCCCGTCTGAATTCCCATAGACGTGTTTGATATTGCGTCAAATAAGAACTGTGTTCCAAAAATAAACAAATGACCCTGTGGTTTTACTCTTATAGACATGAAGCATCAACTGACGTTGAGAAAACGTCTTAAAAAAAAGAAAAAGTTTCAAATATGAGTGACTGAGTGATTTGATCCAATGAAATCCAATAAAACCGGTCAGATGACTAATGATATCCAATGAAATCCGACAGGAAGTGGAAAACACACAGCCAAGAAACAGGTGGATAGAATAAGATCATTTTATCATGCAAGAGAGAGCGCTTTTCAGCACCAACTGTGGCCGACATCCATGAGATGCAGTGCTCATCATCTTTTATGGCGCATTGCCACCACCAGCAACTAGCAATAGCAGCATGGTAATTTAGATCAGGGGCTCTTAACCTTTTCAGGCCTCCCAAAATAATCATATTTGAACTGGGCACCCCCCCCCTGATTAGCACTTGGAATTTGTAGGAGTTGAGGCATTACATTTAGTTTTACTCAGTTCCCACAGATAATTGTGAAAATAGCACAAGCTATAGCACAAATAAAATAGCACAAGCTTACAACGCCTCGTTGTGAGCTTGTAGATCAGCTATTTTCAAACTTTTTGCCTCTTTCTTTTACAATTTGGCCATTGTTTGACCAGGTTTTTATAGTATAGTTTGTTGTTTACTTTTGATGCATTAATGGACCTAGAAAAGAATGTAAATGTTTTAAAAATGTCCTTCAATTGTCACTCCACTGTCATTGTGGTGGTGGATTTCAAGGCTGAGAGGACGTGAGAGGACGCTGGCGCTGCTTTGTTCGCCGCTTCTCCGTCTGAGATTAGGTTTTAGGTTTGAATTTTAGGTTGAGTTTTGGTCAGATTAGTCAGTTTAGTCTCTTTTCTTAATCTTTTTCTTTTGTCGCTAACTTAGCCTATTTACCATGCTCTGTTTATTTAATTTCCCTTATGTTATAACCCGATACCTGTGGCTGTTAGCTGGTGCTAGCTACCTCCAGCTGTCACCTCGGGCTGCAACTCCTCCTGGACCCGCTCCTCCTACATACTCCAGCCGGATCTGTCTCTGCCATTGTTCTGTTCCACTCAGCACCCAACCGATCACTTTTCCGCTCGAAAGCTGCTGCCTCTTGCCCTGGGTTGGTGGTGTGGTTGACGGGTCAATCTTCACTCGTCGCAAGCCCGGAGCAGCAAGCTGTCGGGGTGGCACGCTAGTGAAGGCTAGTTGGCTACCCCCACACAGCTTTTTTAACCCCCATCTTCTCTGGCCCGGAGCTTGTCCTTGCTGTCGGCCAGCCCGTCTTCTCTCACCACCAGCCTGGGGCTGATCAGCACGCTAACTAGCCAGCCTGGCTCCTGCCACTGCCTAGGCGGCTATCGGCTAACAAACAATAACAACCGCACGTTGCCTCGCGTGCTCCTCCTACTTTCCACGGACAATAGCCCCACTCCTCTGCCATGCTGTGGATGTATGTGTTGTGCCTGTTTCTCCACTCCTGGCCAACAAGTTTGAAGTGGCCACTGGCCAGCGAATCCACTTCAACGTCCATCTCCTACAGCATGCCACTCAAATTCTCAGCCTCACATCTGCTTCAACTCAATAAAAACATCCCCATCTCATCGCACATCACAGCAGCCATCAGTAAACACAGACTTCTTCGCCGACCTAGATATATCCACCGTAGCTCACGCAGAAAGTTTATTTACCCCCGGACTGACCACTGTATCCCCACACTCTGGTCAAACAACCGCCCCGCCTCCGATGTCGTCATACGTCATCACACTCACAACAACAAACCACACGTGCGCTCTGCCTATCTGCGACCACTCACCAAAGCCCCCCCCCCCCCCCCCCCCATCCAATACCACCCAACTCTCAAATTCTCTCTGTTCAACACCCGGTCACTCAATAAAAAAGGCGCAATACTCACTGAATTCATTACTGACAATAACATTGACTTTTTCTGCATAACCGAAACTTGGCAAATACCTCAGGAATACAGTCTACTCAACAAAGCTTCCCCCCCCCCGGATATGTTTATATGGACAAACCACGCACTGGTCATGCTGGTGGTTTAGCCACAATATACCGCCAGCACTTCAAACCCTCTACTATTGCCATCATAACCCCCTCCTCCTTTGAGCAACAGTGATTTAAACTACCCGGCCCCAAACCCCTGGTCACTGCAGTCATCTACCGCCCCCCCAAACCCAACCCAACATTCCTCTCCGATCTCTCTGAATTCCTCACTCAACTCTGCGCCATATCTCCATCTGTTCTACTTCTGGGGGACTTTACTTCCTGGACATTCTGAACTCGTTCAATATCACTCAACACGTCGACTTCCCTACCCATAAAAAAGGACACACCCTGGACCTGATCTGCACCACCGGAATCACCATTAGCAACCTCACCAGTTTCAACCTCACCTCCGCCATCTCAGACCACCTGGCCCTCACCCTGGACATCGACATCCCCACACCACTCATCAAACAGCAGCGCTCCATATCATTCCGGAACCCGAAATCCATCCACCCCTCATCTCTCTCCGCCCTATTGACTGACTCCACCTTTAACCACTCTCTCACCCAGAACCCCTCCCCTACTGAACTGGTATCCAGCTACAATAGCGCACTCTCCTCCTGTCTCAATCAGCTCGCCCCCATCAAAACAAAATCTGACTCCTACACCCACTCCGCCCCCTGGTACACTGATCACCTCCGTCACCTCAAAGCCAAAGGCAGGCAGCTCGAACGGCTCAGCAAGAAAACCGGTCTCACCATCCACTCTGACATCTACAAATAACACCAACAGCAATACAGGGACGCTCTCAACACCGCACGCAGCTCCCACTACTCCTCCATCATACAATCTGGCAGCAACAACCCCAAGACACTTTTCTCCACCATAAGCAAACTTCTCAAACCCCTTGACACCACCACCACCTCATTCACCACCAGCAAATGTGAAGCTTTTTTATCATTTGTTCAATACAAAATCGACACCATCCACTCCGAACTGGCCACCTCCTCCCCTACCACCCCCCCTGCCCCCGATCATGCCTCTCCTATACTTTCCAACCACCCACTCTCTGTCTTCACCGAAATCACCGCATCCGACCTATCCTCCATAACCTCCGGCATGAAAGCCTCCTCCTGCACCCTTGACCCAATACCATCCACCTTCGTCATAGCCTGTCTCCCCTCACTCACACCACTAATTACTAATATAATAAACTCCTCCCTGTCCACTGGCTCTGTCCCTCCTGCCCTCAAGCTGGCTGCCATCACCCCCATCCTCAAGAAACCCGGTCTCGACCCCAACATCCCCAATAACCACCGGCCCATCTCCAACCTCCCCTTCCTCTCAAAAATACTTGAACACAGTTGCTTCACAAATCAAATCCCACCTACACTCCAACAACCTGTATGAAACCTTCCAATCCGGCTTCCGTTCACTCCATAGCACCGAAACCACACTCCTTAAAGTCACCAATGACATCCTCCGCTCCGCCGACAATGGTTTCCTCTCCATCCTCATCGACCTCAGCGCCGCATTCGACACCATCAGTCACTCTATCCTCATATCACGCCTCCACTCCTCCCTCGGCTTATCCGGCACTGCCCTCTCCTGGATGAAATTGCATCTCTCAGACCGCCAGCAATTCATCTCAATCAACAACTGCACCAACCCCTCTACCCCAGTCACTCACGGAGTCCCCCAGGGCTCAGTGCTCGGTCCCCTACTCTTCACCATCTTCACGGACTTCAATTCCACTGCTACGCTGACGACACACAAATCTACCTTTCCACCAAAACCATCACCGCAGCCACCCATTCCACCATCACTGCATGCCTCACAGCACTCAAAACCTGGATGTAAAACAACTTTTTAAAACTCAACTGCAATAAATCTGAAATAATCATCATCGGCCCCGACTCCCTCACCCGCTCCACCCAGGACTTCTCACTCAATATCGACGGCTCCCTCATCAAAACCTCCCCCCACATCCGCAACCTTGGTGTAATCTTTGACCCCACCCGGTCATTTCTCCCACACGTTAACAACATCACCAAAATTGCCTTTTTTCACCTCCGGAACATTGCCCGTCTCCGTCCCTCCCTGACATTTTCTGCTGCCGAAACCCTCATCCATGCCTTCATCTCATCCCGGTTAGATTACTGCAACAGCATCTTCCACGGAATCACCGCCAAAACCCTCAATAAACTCCAATATGTACAGAACTCAGCCGCCCGCCTGCTCACCCACACCCGCTCCAGAGACCACATCACACCAGTCCTCCATGACCTCCACTGGCTCCCGGTCAAATACAGAATCAACTTAAAAATCACCACCTACAAAGCCCTCAACCACCAGGCACCCCAATACATCTCGGACCTCCTTCACAACCACGTTCCCACCCGTTCCCTCAGATCCAGCGATGCCAACCTCCTCAAATTCCCCACCAAAAAAACAAAGCGCACCTGGGGTGACAGGGCATTCTCCGTCGCAGCACCCACCCTCTGGAACCCACTTCCACCTCACATCAAAAACGCCCCCACCCTTGCAGTGTTCAAAGCCTCCCTCAAAACCCACCTCTTCAGAACTAGTCTCGCGTAGCCAGACCCCACAGAAAATGAAAAACAGCGACCTCTGTTTTCTGATATTGTCTGTGGGGTCTGGCGGGAGGAAAATGGAAGACCAGTGCGCAGGGAAACTCCGGTTTCATGTCTGCCTTCAGCGCATCACTTCCGGTTGGTGCGACTACGTTTTCATTCCCACTAACAATATTTCTACACGGAACACTAACACCACTTCTCCCAGAGAACATGGATGGTTTTGGTTATAAGCCCACTTGTTTCTATGATGAAAGAGTAAGTTAAAATGTGAATATCTTTCCGTGGTTTTGTCCGCTCCTTGGACGCTATTGTTAAATTAGTTTCGGCTAGTTTCGAGGGGGGAAGGGTGGATGGACACGTGAATCCCGGCCACTACATTTGATTGGGTAAAGCGCGGCCCGCTTCCTGATCTGAAGGCACGCCCACTTGTAGCCAATGCGCACACGTTATGACGAACCCCTCAGATTCCACCGCAGGGCAGAATCTGTTCTTGAGAGATTACTTCAGAACTGCTTTCCCCACCTAACTGATCTCCTACCACCCTAGCCTCAACTTGTGTTTTATTCCCTGGCCTTCTGTAGCCTTTTTAACTTTTTAACTTTTTACTCTCTGTATTTTCTCATTAAAGTTGTTTTGTTTTGATTGTGTTCCATTTTGTATAGCCTTGTAAAGCGACTTTGAGTACTCAGAAAAGCGCTATATAAATCCCAGGTATTATTGTCTCCGCCAGGAGACTATGTTTTCACTTTCCGTCCCCCCCCCTCGGCCAAGCTAACATTGGTCAAGCCTCACGTGACACGTGACAATACGTTGAAAGAGTGTGCTCGGATTGGCTAGTGAGACGCATGACGTATAGCGGCCTATAAATAGATGTGTCACTTTGAAAGAGTTTTGGTCTATTTCAAAGTGAGGTAAGACAGGAATAATCACGAAATGGCTGAGAAATGGCGGAGCAATACATTATGTAGACACACTGGTGTCATCACAATACGTAATATAAATAGCTTAGACAGGATTAATCAAGAACAGTACATTCCAGTACAAACTGATATCACAGTTGATGACAGTTGATAGCACGGTTCTGCTGGCGGAGACTTGTGCTCATTTTCTAGTTATCATTATTATTATTGTGGGTTGGGACCCCAAGGTTGAGAACTGGTTAAGAGTGGAATAATTACACCTGATGAAAGTGGCGGCGTCGCTTGCTGTAAAGAAAACACCTACAGTACAAGCCAACAACACGTCACATTGAGGCACTGTCTTGGCTGTCCCAGACATGCGTTCACCTGTACAAACCCCATTCAACACCGCTTCACAAACAGTGGACCAATTTGTGGGTCGCGGACCGATTTTTGTGGGTAGCGAGTAAATATCCCCTTTTTTCGTTCCCTACATTAAAGAAGATATCTTATTTCAAAGTATATTGTATATATATTAATATATTAAAATAATATTAAAACAAATCAATGAAAAACAATTCCAACATTTACATGAAGCATTTCATAAATAAATCAGAAATCAAATAATTTCCATAAATAAAAATTAAATAAAATAAAACGTTTAAGAATTAGTGAAAATAGCAGATCTACTACAGTGGTCACCTATTCATATACGCACCGGAGTCTCTGAAAGGTACCCACCATAACCCACCATAACCTTAGGTTGTGAAAGGTTGGGGGTGTGGCTATGCCTTGGGGGTGTGTTTTAAGTTTTTCATTTTAGGTGGACAGTAGGTGGCAGAAGAGAGCAGAGGAAAGCAATTACTCTACTTGCAGTTTATTTCTTAAAAGCAGAAGTCATTAGAGAACTTATGAATGCAGACAATTTATCATTGAATTAATAAAACAAACTTATGTACTAGAGTATTTCCAATTTCCAGTAGTTTTACTTTATTTTATACATAGGCTATTTGAAAATAGCTGATCTACAAGCTCACAATTTTCACAATGCTATTTTGAAACATTTTACACAACAGTGTATTTTCAAACATTTTACAGTGGTGTAAAGTAACAAATTACATTTACTCAAGTACTGTACATAAGTAAAGATTTTAGGTATTTTTACTTTACTAGATTATTTCCAATTTCCAGTACATTTATTTCTACTCCACTATACATCTCAGAGGCAAATATTGTTCTTTTACTCCACTACAATTATTTGAAAACTTTAGTTGTTACTTTGTAGATTTTGATTATTACAAAACATACATTAACCACTTCAGCCTTATATAAACGTTGGCTATTTAAAAATAGCCATGTGATGCGTTGTGAGCTTATAGATCTGCTATTTTCAAAGGATTTTTATATATTTTGATAACCTGTGAAACGGGACATTCTACATGTATTTTTATGTGGTATATGTGGTGGCTTTTACTTTAAGTAAAATATCTGAGTACTTCTTCCACCACTGAAGAACAACAATTAAAGAACAGAGGATAAGCCAGTGTTTTTCTCATTCTTTTTTTTCTCTCTCTCAGTCATAGGAGACAGCTGTTGCGACCAGTGTTGCCAGAGTTTGCGAGAGAAATAAGCAAACAGGTCTATGAAAACAAGCCCAAAAGAGATTGATTATTATAGGCCACATGAGCACATTAAACCTATATGCACCTCAAGTTCTCAAATAAAAAGCAGCCAGCTTCTACCAATATTTACAAGCAACTTTACAGAAAAACAGGTTGCTTATAATAAGCAAACATGGCAACGCTGGTCGCGACCCCTTCCTTTCATTCAGTGAGAGAGGATCATGGTTAACATATGCTAATAGACAGTCAGTGGCTTCAAGCTTGGCCATTGTTGTCACAAAACAAGTTTGGCCACCTTCACACACAGTTAGGTAGGCTACAGTCAGCAGGGAGAGGGGGTTGGGGGAGAATTTAGCTTTTTTTTAAATCATGTTCTCAGTGGTGGAAAAAATGCTCACATTAGCTCAAGCACCCCTCTCTCTCTCTGTCTTCAGTATTAACTGGGTATCAACTGCCTTTTAAGGTCAACCCTAAATGCTTAAGTAAGAGTCCCTCTTGTGGTTAAAGCTGATGTCCAGTGATTTTGCGGCCCGGGTTTAAATCCCACGCTATGAGCTTGCAAATTCCATGCGGAATGTCCAGTTTTTGTTACCACAATATAAAAATACTCTGTTACAAGTAAAAGGCCTGTGTTAAAAATGTTACTGAGTAAAACTACAAAGTACTGGCATCAAAATATTTTCAAACATTTTACACAACAGTGTATTTTCAAACATTTTACTGTGGTGTAAAGTAACACATTACATTACACAAGTACTGTACATAAGTAAAGATTTTAGGTATTTTTTTTTCTTTACTGGAGTATTTCCCTCTCTCTCTCTCTCTTTCTCTCTACTTGTTATGCAGAAAGTCCTCTTTCACACGTTATGTCAAAATGTAAAATAGCAGATCTACAAGCTCACAACGTGTAGCTTAGTTCTGCTATTTTTAAATAGACAACTTTATATAAGGTTAATGGTTAATGTATGTTTTGTAATAATAATCAAAATCTACAAAGTAACTAAAGTTTTCAAACACTTGCACATCGTGTGTGTGTGTGTGTGTGTGTGTGTGTGTGTGTGTGTGTGTGTGTGTGTGTGTGTGTGTGTGTGTGTGTGTGTGTGTGTGTGTGTCTGACAGTGTGTGGGCACAGACAGACAGACAGTAGGGGGAGGTAGGTAGCAGGTAGCAAAACCGGTTATGTTAATGATATACTGTGTAGCCTACACTACAGTATTCCAAATAAGCTGAGGAACTCTGCTATCAGGTTCCCCTCCCCCCTACAGTACCTCTGTTCCCAGCACACCGTGGAACCACACGTTACTGCCGGACCCCCGGCAGTAACTCTGAGGACCCTCTAGGGGCCTCGGACCTCCTGTCGAAGACCCCTGATTTAACACTCTCTCTCTCTCTCTCTCTCTCTCTCTCTCTCTCTCTCTCTCTCTCTCTCTCTCTCTCTCTCTCTCTCTCTCTCTCTCTCTCTCTCTCTCTCTCTCTCTCTCTCTCTCTCTCTCTCTCTCTCTCTCTCTCTCTCTCTCTCTCTCTCTCTCTCTCTCTCGTCGAAGACCCCTGATTTAACTCTCTCTCTCTCTCTCTCTCTCTCTCTCTCTCTCTCTCGAAATCCGCGGGCTAATAAGTGTCAATTTGGGGGTCCTTCACATGAAAAAGTTTGAGAACCACTGCTCTGATCTCCTCTCCTCTCTCCCCCCCTTGCACTTTGGCTAATTAATATTGACTGTTGTAAGTGAAAAGGTTAAGAAATGTTCAAAAAGTTTACTGTTTCAGTTTTTGAGAGGCTGCAGCCAGTGTGTGCAGTTCAGATTTATGTTGTTCCTGTAAGGATAATTATTGTTCCAATTCCAAATATGGAATCTGTAGCAGCAAAATACTTAAAAAGATAAAAACTGTTTTCTATTGTTCAATTAAATTGGATTCAGTTCTAAAAGGCTAAAAACTGTACACGTCTTTTTTTTTTAGGGGGGGGCACGGGGAAAGTAATATAAAGTAACATGTAATATATTACTCTTGATTCCAAGTAATAAGTTATATAATATTATTACTTTTCAAAGGAGTAATAAGTAATAGGTAACATATTACTCTCCTAAGTAATATAGCCCAACACTGATTATAAAACATATACATTAACCACTTTAGCCCTATATTATACCATGGCCATTAGAAAATAGACGATCTACAAGCTCGTAGATCGGCTACTTTCAAACATTTCAGTACTTTTACTTTTGGTACTTTAAGTATATTTTGATGCCAATACTTTGTACTTTTACTCAAGTAACATTTTGAACACAGGCCTTACTTTTTTAAAATACATTTTGAAACCAAGCGCCACCTCGTGGCTGGACGGCCACACTACACTTTCTAATTATTTCAATGGGAGGCGCTAAGAATCTGTGGGCGTCAACTTTGAAAGGTACCTAAAGAAACCTTTGAAAACCTCTGATGTCCAATAGGTGTCCGTTTGAAGATCGTGCATGAATGAACAGGTGACCACTGTAGCTCACAACGCAGCACATTCTGAGCTTGTAGATCTGCTATTTTCACTAGTTTCGGTCCCAGGCAAACTCTCTATGGGCTAAAACGTTTACTGTACTAATGTACTGCACAAGCTGCATAGGCCAAACTATCACCGCCACCATCATCATCATACCAATAAAAAATGTAAATGTGCAATTACAAATAATTCACAACCCGTACCACATTTTACCTCATGTTGTGTTAATGAAAGGAAGTCTAGGATGAAATTAAGAAAATGTGCACTTGAATCTATTAAACTGGCACCACCCAAGGGCAGAGCACCTCAGTGCTCCACTTTCAAAAATATTGCTTCCAATGCCCCCCAACATTCTCTGAACACCCCCTGGAGCCTGGTTCTACCTCCCTCATTGAGAAACACTAAATTAGATGAAGTGATTGCATACTTTTGGTTTATTATGCTCAACTGAAGAAAGAAAAGTGTCATACTTTGTTCAGACACACATCAGATTTAGTGTTTCCTTGTGTTTCCTTGGAAGAAAAACAGTTAGAGTTCAGTATTAATAGTATATGGTACTATATTGATCCACATTTATCAAGAGATTAGCATTATCATGAAAGCATTTGTCTCACCTGTATGAGTCCTCATATGCCTCTTCATAGTAACCTTATGATTGAAGGTTCTTTCACAAACTGTACAAGTAAAGGGTTTTTCCCCTGTATGAGTTCTCATGTGTGTCTTCAGAGTATAATTATGTTTGAAGGTTCTCTCACAAACTGGGCAAGTAAAGGGGTTTTCCCCTGTATGAATCCTCATGTGGATCTTAAGAGTAACATTTCGATTGAAGCTTTTTTCACAAACATCACAGCTAAAGGGTTTTTCCCCAGTATGAATCCTCATGTGTCTCTTCAGAGTTCCCTTACAATTAAAGCCTTTGCCACAATTTGTACAGCTAAAACCCGTTTGTTTGGATGATTCCTCGTCCTGGGACAGATTGTTGCTCAAAGATTTTTTTTTGCCATCCACACGTGTTTTGCGTGATTTCAGTGTGTTTAAAGTTGACTGATCTTTCCTGGTCTCCTCCCACTCATCACTGTCTTCAGTGTCAGACTCAGAACAGTTTGAAGAGAGAAGTTGGTCATCACTAGTTGGTTGTGATGCTACCCAGAACTTGACATAAGCTTGTGTTTTCATGTGTTCAGTTGAGGTGCTGGCTACAGGCTCTGTGTCTCTGTTCTCATCATCATCTTCACTTTTCACTGCTAGTAATGCCATTGTTGACCTATCAGCCTCCTCTGGTATTTGAAGCAGCTCCTCCTGTTCCTCTTTAATCTGTGGAGGCTCAGGTTTCTCCTGGACCAGACTTGGGCTCCTTTCCTGCTGTTCATGGGAAACCTCCTCTTTACGCACAGGGAGGGTCAGGAAGTCTAGGTAAAGGATAAAATCAGAGAAAAACATTATTATTATTATTATTATTATTTTTTGTATACAGGGTTGGGTCCATATCTGTCTTTGTTTTGGTCAACGTTTTGATTCCAGTGTGAGATACCATACCAATGTTATAGATCAGGGGTGTCATTTTAACCCTTTAAGACCTGAGGCGATTCTTAAAACAAATCTAAATCCTAGCAGTTTTTTTAAAAAAAATTTTAAAAAAAGTTTAAGATTTTTCTAAAATAGCAGATCTACAAGCTCATAGCGCGGTTTTTGAATAGCCAAAGAAATCTAAACTGACACAGATGCGTTCCAGGTCTACATGGGTTAACTAACTTGAACATGAACTAACTTGTTCAACAAAATGTTTCACTTTATCAATTTCAATTCTCATTAAGATTGCCTAGCAAGCATTCCTTTTAAATTAACTTGCAGTCTTAGGTTACAACAAAGATACTATTTTCTGTTTTGGTAGCCCAACCCTTTCCTTAAAAAAGAAAAAAAGAGACATTTAGATCACGATTTCTGACTAACATGAAAGTAGCAGCTCCCAATCCTAAACTATGTGGATGGTTGGTTAAAACAGACCACCAGCACTCATAGAAAAAAATAAAAACGTTTAAAAAAGAGACCCCGTGGCAGACCAAGGACCAGATGGGGGGATTATATCTCCACACTGGCCTTGGAACGCCTCAGGATCCCCAAGGAGGAAGTTGCTAATGTTGCTCTGGAAAGGGAAGACTGCAATCTATGTTGGAACTGTTACTTCCGTGACCCGATTCCACATAAGCGGTTCAAGATGGATGGATGGATGGAATTAAAATGTGAGATCAGCTGTCACACAGATACATACACAAATAAGGGCTCCAGAGTTTGTTGCGAACGCAGCGGAAGTGGAGCTTACTATGCAATCGTGCTCGGGTTGTGTGTGTGTGTGTGTGTGCTGTCTCTGTCTGTGTGTGTCTCTGTGTGCAGTATGTGTGCACTGCCTGTGTGCAGCCAAGTAAATGTCCAATATAGACGTACCATACATCAAATTAAAGGTCTTTGAAAACTGAACACACCTTTCAAGGTTGCGTTTAAGCCCGCCCCTTCCCCCGGAAGCCACGCCCCGGAGAAGGCTCCTAAAAACTCCCCATTGAAACCCCATGTTAAATTAAAAGTGCCCGAATCGCTCCGAAACTTTTTCTACCCCCCCTAAGTGGGGGTCTACGAACAAATACTTCGGCCTCGGATTTTGGCTCCGCCCCCCGGAAGTGGGTGAAACAGGCACTTCAAACACTTTGTTCAATTGTTCAAAAACATTCAAAGTTTTTTTTTCATTATTATTTTTTTGTAGCGTTCGCTTCTCGCGTTCGCGCGTCTTACTTGTGTAAGATGGTCGAACATGTGACCAAAAATTGTTCAAGTGGAAGTAATAATTTGTATCGGCCGCACCAGTGTACCTGGAATTTGAACAGTTCTGTATGTCTGTGTGTGCATCCCCCTCCCTCCCTCCCCCTCACTCCCATTCTTACAATACATTCTTATTCTGGCTCACTCTTAGCTGAATGCGGAACTCTAGACTCTAGAGGACAAAACCCACAAGCCATTGGCTCTGGTTGTCGACCAGAGCCATTCAGATTCAGATTGTCGACTCAACCTACATGTCCTACATGATCAATGGGGATATGGACATTTCCACTAAGGAGTGTGAGCTTATCTATCCTGATAAAGGGAGGATTAGGCAGGCAACATTGAATCATTGCTAAACCTCTGTCATTCAAATATGATGTCAAAGGGTCTGAAAGATTGTTAATTATTTATTGCGATGTCTTTACTGTTTTCTAATAGGAGAGGGTTCTACACAATCTGCCACAGCGAAGGCAGTGTGATATGCTTTAACATTATTTAATCATGGCTGGCCGAGTCCTGTTGGTGGTTATACTATTACTGTTTAAAGAAAAGAAAAATAATAATCAATTGCGTCTTGTTGCCCACGTAGACTTCATAAACCATATCAACACTGAGCTGACAAAGGAAGTTTGATGCCACTAAGATTTGAATGTCCATTATGTTTAAGGACAAGAACTACCTACAGTACATCTTTGGGAGCTGATGATGACCAGGGAGCCATACTGCTTTTGGTTTGTGCTAAAAAAATAAAAAAAATAAAAATAATACAGAACAGGCTGAGGCGGCGCTTGTCAGTGTTGGGCAGGAGGAGTAGGATGAAGGTTCTACGTCCTCCCGGTATCCAGTAGGATACAACAGTAGTGACAATACAGAAATGTGTGGGGAGGAATCAATTGGCATAATGAAAATTGGGGAGAAAGAGGGGTAAAAAGCAACAAAACATTTGTTTTGGTTTTGTATGTTTCAGAATCAGAACATCCTGCACCTGGTCCATATAATGTTGGTCCTCCCAGTGCTGTGTGTTACATGGGGGATCTCTTCACAGAAGAGAATCGAGTCTGATGTAAGAGCATCTCTCCATACAGACAGTGGAGGACCTGATTCGATCAGTGAGGGGTCATGTTTGGAGGACTTGGAAGCAATAGTGTGTAGCAAACAGGTTTGTCCAAGGGCAAAGGCAAGGGCAAAAAGGTCACACTAGTGTTGACCGTCTATTATTGTAGGAGTACAACAATGTGGGTGCACCTAGGGCTGTCACGATAACAACATTTTACTTGACAATGAATTATCATTCCTCTAACGCAGGCAGGACCCATCAAGGGCATCTGCTACCAGGCCTGTTGGAACCAGGCATTGGTCCTGGAACCAGAAATCCCAGAGCTATCTGATTAGGGCTGGGCAATGGAAATAACTGGGTGGCAACCATTTTGGGCCACTCTCAAAAGGGTGTACTGGACAATGCGTGTGCCAAAGGGTTCCAAAGCTGCACTCAAGCTGTATTATCATTATTATCAACAACAACAAAAAAGGTCTTGTTTTTCCTCTCTTTCCTGTACTCTAGAAGTGACAATAAAGAACAACCTTGTACAGAAGTCCTGACGTCTCTCGTTCATCCCCTGGTTCGTAAAGTAATTTCTTTATGGAGAATAACATGGGTCATTTTAGAATCGTCTCATATAAGAATTGTGGTCCAAAAATAAACAAACTGTCCCGGCGATATTGTCAGGGAGGAGGCTCTGTATCGTTGTAACCCTAACCCTAAATGTAACTAATTCGGCGGAAGTAACATTATCACT
Source organism: Gymnoscopelus microlampas (assembly GCF_963454915.1). Classification (NCBI taxonomy): domain Eukaryota; kingdom Metazoa; phylum Chordata; class Actinopteri; order Myctophiformes; family Myctophidae; genus Gymnoscopelus; species Gymnoscopelus microlampas. The sequence continues at coordinate 1,128,641 of NC_139942.1, forward strand.
TTCTCACCGTCAGTTGATGCTTCATATCCATATGAGTGAAACCGCCGGGATCATTTGTTTATTTTTGGAACACAGTTCTTATTTGACGCAATATTAAAAAAGTCTATGGGAATTCAGAATGGGGGTGGAAAACCGCGAACCAGGTAGGATGCGTAAATTACGCCAGACTTCTGTGCTCTAGTGTAATTTACTATTAATATCATATTAAAATAGACTATCAGTTTATTATGTTAATGTGTTTGGTATTATTCCCATTGTCACAAAATGGAAGTAAAGTTCCACTATATTGCAGTATAATCAGTGTCCAAGCTAAAATGTACATATTACGATGTAATTTAACCTTGACTTAAATGCATGTCCTTCGGTTATGGCAATCTCCAAAGTATCATCAAATGAATGGGCAACCCCAACTTAGTTGGAAAGAACACCTTAAAGGTCTTTCTACAGTATTTATTTATAATAGTTCCAAAATGAAAATATCTATTATGGTATTTACTAACTATGCTGAAAGTTTCACATTTCTTACAAAAGTGCACAATTGTATTGCTAAAAATAGACATTTTAATGGCTTGTTCAAAAACGTTAGAAACGGTATTCATTTCCAAAATAGCCAGTTCAAAATATAAACAAATTATCAAATGTTTTCCAAATGGGAGAGGAACAGTTAGGTCTGCGTGTGAGCTACACTAGTGCATGTCCGGTCTAGTCGTCTGCGCGTGGACTAGTTTTGTATACGTCCTGCTTGTGCATGCTTGGAAGCCCACTTGGAAATGGCAGCTTCACATAGGAGTGCAGTGTGGGATTTCACATAGGAGTGCAGTGTGGGATGATTTTGTCAAGATTGACGATAAAACAGTGCAATGCAAATTGTGCAACACAAAGTATGCATATCATTCGTCGTCAACTTCAGTGATGTCAAATCACATTAAAGCGAGACGCCCAGTTGTCGTGCTTGAAGGAAAGTGCAGTTTGCGCTCTCCTCTCAACTCTGCAGCAACAAATAAATAAAAATCAATAAATGCCCCCGACACGTCGACATGCAAAATACTGATTTGTTATATCAATGTTTGAAATTACCAACCTGCCTACCAATTATGTCACTGGTAGGCGGGTTTCTAAACTGTCCATAGCCCTCCTCTGAGACACAGACCTAATAGGTAGCCTCTGACAGACTAATTGTCTAGTACAGCACTGTATAATTCATTGTATTTATGCTGTATTGTGTGCTTGTAACTTGTAGATTCTCAGTCCCACAGAAGGTGCACATTCTGCTGTGACATGGAATCTAATGCTTGTGTTTATCTGTTGTTTATCAGATGCTGTTATGGGGAAGCTGCCTTGAAGCCTAGTGGGTGTGGTGCCTGAAGAGCTGATTAATGATACATGGGGAGCAGCTTGGGTGGATTGCTACTGCACTGGGGTTGGTTGATTAAAGCCAAGGGTGGGGTCTGTATTGACTATATAAGGGAGAACAGCTCAGTTGAGTGTGGGCTGCCATGGAGAGAGGCTGACTGTCTTCTGGTTGACAGTGGCAGGCCAGGTACACATGTAGTTGCTGCGTCACATCACCTTGAGAAGCGAATACAAAGAAAGACGGACAAAGACGGGAGAATAGAACATAGCGAGACGTAGAAAAGCTGCCGCCCGAAAACTGCTTAAGAAAGATTTTGTTGATAATACGAAGATGTTAGTCCTAGACTTGGACGACACCTTGGTCACAGATGTTACGACAAGAAGAACAAAACGTAAAGAGGCAAAGGTCATTAAATACACGCAGGAAGAGGTGAAGGATAGTGTGGCTGTGGTGATCAGACCACACCTGAAGGAGTTCCTTACGAAGGCCTTCAGCCTCTTCGAATGTGTCCTGTGGACTCACTCTGTAAAAGAGCGTGCAGTGGCTGTCCTTCGTCACATGAGTGACGAAAAACTTCAGAATGAGACGTCTTACGGCTACTAAAGGAAGAAACGACACAGAGCTGAAACTACTCTGCGAATGGCTTGATAAGCTGCCTGGACGACAAAAAAGGGGACATCAGAACAGTCATCAGGAAGTTCAAGGAGTCGCGGCCCAAGCGCTGGCGTTAAAGGGAAGAGACATTGGGCAGGACATCTAGGATTTTCACTGACTTTAATGCCGATCTACAATCCCACTTGGTAACACTTATCACCAGGTTCTTGGCAATACACAGCCCTACACAATACAAACAGTTACTAACAGACAACGTATCTTTTGTTTTTGTGACACATGGTTTTGAAGCAATTGGCTGTAAAGTTTGTGATCAGCAAGGAGATGCATCTCATAAATAAAAAAGGCTTACTGCCTTTTTTATTTGCGATTATTTGAAAAGTCACCATGGAACACCCTGAACAAACAAAAGGGAGAAAGGAGGGGTGCTCAACCACCCATTTACCGTAAATCCTCTAATAGTGACCCAGGCTTGTATTTGTTTCAACTGTAGTGGGTACCGGGCTTTTATTTAAAGGAGGCATGTATAAGAGAGAGGCCTATATTTCTATTGTTCAAACAGATCAGAATGAATAAATCAATATTTTGTGTCATTTACATGTAGTCACTGGTCATTTTAACTTTTTCATTACTCTCCGTTGGGTAGATTTCCTTCACTTTGTTTTGTATTATTTTCCTTGACTGCTTGATCACTCAGCTGTATTCCCTCAAACCTAATTTATGCTCCGCCGTGCGAACGTGTTGCACGCTGAGAACGGCCAAGAACAGCAGACCTACAAGCTCACAACGGTTGCATCCACGACACGATGTGAGCTTGTATGTCAGCCGTTCTCGGCGCACAATACCGCTGCGGGGTGGAGTATGTCTCGCTAGGAACGTCTCACCAGCAAACACACAAGAGGAGGTTGAATGAAAAACAGGTTTGGGTCATGCAGTCTCAATGTTTGTTAACAAGAAACCCATCTATAAGGAAGTATAAAGTCAGGGGAGGGTCACGCATTTTCATATAACTCTATGGGTATCTTAGTAAACGCCCTCTTGAGACTTAACTAAATAAATAAATAAAAAAGCCTTGTATTAGCAGACTTTTTTCAACAACGCCCCTGGTCATTAATAGAGGCCTGTTTTTTAATTGAATAGAGGTCACTATTAGAGGAAATACGGTATCTAAACTGCAACTTTGTAGAGAGTTGCAGGCTGTTGACAGCGTGATGTCACTGAAGGCCTACTGTCTGATATTATGGTGTTTGCTGGTTCACGGACTGAGGCTATATGGTTTACAACAGACCACATCATTAATGTTTCCAATTCAGCGGTCATTCATACAACTTTTCTGCACACACACACACACACACACACACACACACACACACACACACACACACACACACACTTCCAGTAGGTGAGATATCAAAGTCACACCCCGATTCTAACAGCCTACTTGACATAATAGAGTACAGAAGTCCTGACGTCACTCGTCCATCCCCTGGTTCGTAAAGTAATTTCTGTCACTCATATTTGAAACAGTCTGTTTCTGGCGTAAATTTAACTAATTCGTCGTAAGTAACATTAGCGTTTTCTCACCGTCAGTTGATGGTTCATATCCATAAGAGTAAAAACCGCCGGGGTCATTTGTTTATTTTTGGAACACAGTTCTTATTTGACGCGATATTAAACACGTCTATGGGAATTCAGAACGGGGGTGAAAAACCACGACCCAGGTAGGATGTGTAAATTACGTCAGACTTCGCCGCTCTATTAGTCTCGCGTAGCCAGACAACTATTCCACAATCTCTGAATGCTATATACAGTCTGGAACTACAACTCCCAAAATCCGAGAGAGGAAACTGGCACTTCCGTTCATGAAAATATATTTTAAAATATCTTTACACTTTACTTTTTAATTTCCATTTCTGCTAAGCAGCAAGCTATGTATACTTAGATTATTTGTATGTATATTAGGATACATTTGCGCGACTGTAAAGACGAAACGGAAATGGAGAGGAGGCTCCACATCCGGTTTATGTTCTAATCACCTGATTCGGATGCTATCAATGCATAGAATGGGAGATTATCACGTTCTATCAGACCATTGAATGGGCGAAGTAGGCGACCTACCGTCTACCCCGCGATTTATCAGACCATTCAGTGGGCGTAATCAGGAGCTACTGACCTACCGACGGAGATGACATAAATACTTTAGTTTCGGTTTTGGTTTTGGTTGTTTCGGTTTCGGACCATGACGGAGGCGCGCAGTCTCAGGCGAGGTGGAGCCCCGCGACGGGCCACCGAAGGAGCTAAGGCGACTGAGTTGCCGTCCGGAGCGGTGCGACCCTCGCCTGTGCCTACTCAGCGCCGTTCGAGTTATGTACCGATATGGACAGAATCGTAAATATTGTTGTGGGGACTGCTCCGCCTCCGTCGGTAGGTCAGTAGCTCCTGATTACGCCCAATGAATGGTCTGACAAATCGCGGGGTAGACGGTAGCTCGCCTACTTCGCCCATTCAATGGTCTGATAAAACGTGATAATCTCCCATTCAATGCATTGATAGCATTCGAAGCCGGTGGTTCTAATCATGATCAGAGCTTCCGAGTCCCAGACTGTATGCCGGAAACATTTGAAATTTGTGGGAGGCAACAGTCTGGTAACGCGAGACTAGTGCTCTATAGTACAGTAAGTAGCCATGTGGCCCATAGGTCAGGAGCCTATCTCCTGTTTCTGTAGCGTGAGGCAGCTTGATGTACAAGTACAGTACACTCCTTGAACGCTATAATACATGGATACAAAGTGGGTACCAAGGAAGAGTGGGCACCTCTTAACCTGCACCCCCCCCAACCCTCCTGTCTGGCTCTTATATGTCATCATGATTTGTGTGCGTGGGGATCTCATTTTAAACGAGCTTAGAGCTTAGTGTCTTCCAGTTTAATAGACCTTGTATTGTGAATTTGTACTCCATGTACTGTTGTTCTCATGTCTTACTAAATAAAGTACATCAATCAATCAAACCTAAATGTTAAATTGACCAGAAGGCTAACAGGAAGAGTGGGCACTAAGGAAGAGTGGGCACCTTGATGTAAAATTGTCTATTTTTCCCAAAATGTAAAAAAAAAAAAAAACATTGGAAAATGGTCTTAAGTAATGTAAATTATACATGAGTAGAACATGCTTGAACATTTGCCAGTTAAGGCCTAATATGTCTACAATTGCAACAAATTGCTACAAAACCTGTGTATCCATTTATTGTGGGCATAAACAAGAAGTTGAAGGATACATATAGGTCTGATAATAATGTAGCAAATCATGTATAGGCCTACTTTACACTACTTCAGAACATTTATCAAATGTTTTATTTATTTGTATTGCTAGATCATAACAAGTCACGCTGTGAGCTTGCAGATCGGATAATTTCCAGTGTGCAGCACGGAGCGCTACAAAATATAAATCAATCTTAACGGGTATTTCGGTCCAAAAAAAGGGGGGGATTTTTCGGACGATTTGGGGGGGTTTGGAAATAAACGGGTGCATGGTGGGAACAATGGGCCCCGTCCGTCCTAGAGGCCTCGGACTGACAAGGGTTTTCCTAACGTCCGACGGTCATTGTTTCTATAGCGTTAAAGCTAACCAGCCATTAGCCCTGGTCCATAGCATTAGAAGGAGTGTCTCCTTAACGCCATTGGACTGTAGAGCCTTTGCGCAAGCACCACAGGCTGCGCAGACTCTCGTCTTTAGTCAAAATAAAAAATACACTTCTGCCACTCACCAAAACAAAAACGGTTTTATGCAGTTGAAAGCCTACTCTATTGAGTGGGGACACTCCGAGCCCCCCCACCTCAGGTCTAAAATACACTTTTTAGCTAGAAAAGAAAATATTTCACTGGAAAGTAAAATCTTCCACGACCCCCATAACTCTGAGAGTGTACAAATGGAACCAAATGCTTACGGGTCCATTTGGTTCCATTTGTACACTCTCAGAGTTACACACCATTCGTTAGCCCATGAGGGTCCCTGGACCCCAACTGTAGACCCACTGGTGTAACAGAGTGTTTCCAGTGAGCCAACATGCACAATATCAGCACCCTTACTCTGTTTGACCAGAATGGAACAGAGCCTTCATTAGTATTATTGGTAACACCTGTGAATGTCTTCATAATATGGCTGCTGTGAATAGAGCCTTTAGAGAAATTCCATTGACCAGATCTGTAGGGGGCGCAGTGGAACAAGCAAAATAAAAATGTTTTCCTTGCAGAATATTTTCTTTTCTGGTCAAAAGGTGTATTTTAGACGTGAGGTGGGGGGCTCAGAGAGTTTCCACTACATAGAGTAGGCTTTCAACTCAGTAAAACCGTCTTTGTTTTGGTGAGAAGCGAAAGTGTATGTTTTACTGTTACTAAAGACGGGAGGCTGCGCAACCTGCAGTGCCGCGGGTGTTAAGGGGAAAGAATGGTACTTACCATAGCGTTAAAGAGAACTCCTTCTAACGCTATATGGACCAGAGCTAACCAGCTATATAAGCTAAACGGGGTAAAAAAAAAACTGCCTCATCAAAGCAAAGAGAATCATTCATCACATACCAAGTTCCATCGCTGCTTACAACTCTGTTGTTGACCTTTAAAAATCCTAAAGAGCAGCAGCAGCCTTTGATTATAACACTCCGTGAGATGAAGGCTAGCAGTTAGTCTTATCCGTTTGTTCTCTGTGAAAACACCATGAGAAGTCTTTACAGTCTGTGGCTGCAGCTTGTCAACACACACGTTAAAGCAAAGCATCAAACTACACACGATGACTACACACTACACTTCCTGTCTGCGCTTTCACAATAAAATAAAGAACAGGAATACGTGACACACGCGTTGCCATATTCTGTGAGAGAAATAAGCAACCAGGTCTGGGAAACCAAGCCCAACAGAAACAGCTACTAAATAGGCCACATGCATGCAGTGGTGGAAAAAGTACTCAAATTCTTTACTTAAGTAAAAGTACCAATACTGCAATATAAAAATACTCTGTTACAAGTAAAAGTCCAGAATTAAAAATGTACTTGAGTAAAAGTACAAAAGTATTGGCATCAAAATGTACTTAAAGTACCAAAAGTAAAAGTACTAAATATTTGAAAATAGCAGATCTACAAGCTCACAATGGGGTCAGTTTTCTTAGCAAAAATACATTTGCTATTTTCAACAGATCAATTTATACAGATGGATAGAAACGATTCTAATACCAAATAATTGTGATTATCTCAAATAATTGCTATCAGGCGATGATTCATAACTGTCAAAAGGCCATCTCCAGGCCCCTCCTCATGTCAGCTGCTGGTACTGTGCCTCTAAGACAGTGGTTCTCAAATTATTCATGTCAAGGACCCCCACAATTAATTTGTATTAGGCTGTGGACCCCCATCTGACATTTTTTAGTGCCAGGGACCCCCAATACAAGATTTGTGCTGTTAAAATGTTTGAAAAATAAAATAAATTCCCCATTATAGTTCATCATTATTTTGTAGGCCTATTATTATTATTATTATTATTATTATCTGTCTTTCTGATACGCTGAATCTGTCTTGAGAGATTGGTGCTGAGGTTTAAATGTGTTTCATTGGCAGCGCATTTACTGATTATCTGGTGCCATCTTCTGGCGGAACTGAGGACAACAACAAGGGAACGTTCACGTGAAGGGGCAGTTCCAACGGTGCCAGGGTCCTTTACTGCGCATGCGTGAACCACATTGACCAGGAAGTAAGTGCGTGTTGTTTGGAGAAATAAAGAGCTTGGTGAAAAATGTCTCATAAAGGAGGTAATAAGTGTCAAATAGAGTGATTGATTGATTGATGATTGAATCCTTTATAAGCAGTTTGAGGGGGAAAAAGGATATATTGTGTGTTTTGGAGAAACAGCGTGGTGTTGATGTTTGTTGTGTGAAGCTTAATTTCAGAGTGTTTGTGTTGGAGCGCCTCAGTGCGGCTACAGAGTTCATATTTAATCTCTTTACAGAGAGAGATAGAGACACTAGAAACTCTGCTGGGGAGACAAAACAAACTACACAAAGCAGGTTGGTTTTCATTGATTGATTGATTGATTGAATACTTTATTAGCAGTTTGCAAAAAAAAAGGACAGGAAAGTACAGTTAAATACAAGGTCTGCTAAGAGGATTTTAAACCCAAGAAAGCCTATGGCTTGCTTCCATTGGGGTCCTAAATTTGTCCTCAATTCATCAAAAACAGTTAATGACAGACAAATATACACTACTATGCCAAACATCATATAAAACAGTTAGAAAACTACGGGTGGGGGGGGGGGGGGGGGGGGGGTGCTAGGCTTTGACTTTTACAGGGGCCAGTGTTCTTTTAGAGCGTTTTTTTTTAGGAAAGTAGGGGTTTACACTCCACTTTTGTGGCATAGCAGGAGAACAAATTTAACCCCTTGTTTGAGCCAAATCTGGGTTGAACTTGATTAGTGGAGCTTCCTCTGGTGTTGTGATTGTGGACTTCATTGACTTGTGTGAAGTGGATTGACAGGTACATGGGTGTCTTTGTGCTGTAGTGTAACGTGTAGACCAGGCCCATTGCAAGTTGCTGTACTCTGTCCTCTACCCTGAGCCATCGAACCCTAGCAAAGTGAGAAGGGGTTAAATGAGTTGTAGTTTGTTTTGGGATGTCTGGAGCCTTTTCATTTAGCTTAGTTTGAGTCTTTGTAAATCTTCTCAAGGAATACCTTGATTGAATTATAGCAGCTGAAAATAAAAGTTTGCTTTGAACAAGTATCTTTCCCTTCTTCGACAGTGGCTGAGGCATTGTTGCCTCAAAACAACCCTTAAGTTCACACGTCTAAACAAAGTTTACACAAGCTGCCGACTGCAGAGTATCACCAGCGTGAATTACATAGGATTGGAATGAACCTGGATGCATATCAATGGTCCATTGTGTGACCTGCTAAATCCTGTAATGTAGGTGTTAAGCAACGTGTGAATAACGTCATAAAATAGCGTACCAGCAATGATAAAATCACCACTGCACCACTGGCGGCTACTGATGCCAAAATGATGTGTTGCTTGCCGTGTAGCCTATGCGAAGAGTGAGGATGCATGCACACTCGCTTGTAAACCTGTTATGCAAAGTAGCCATTTGGGTGCTTGGCTCATGAATCGAGGGACACGTGTTCTAGCGTGCACACTTCCTTACCATGTGTGCGCCGGTGCACGTAAAAAAAAGTGCACCCCTGTATATACTTCATTGGCCACTGTGGTCACGGCCGGCGTCAGGAGGGGGCGTGAGGCCCTCAACCGGAATGTCCTGCCCCCTCAGTCAAGAAATATGTTTGTAATTATCTTTTGAAAAATTATATTTTTATCATTTTCTATAGGCTTTTTTTATATCCTACGATTTTGCAACCCTTTTTCACCCAGTGCCAATTGTTTAAGTAATCCTGGGCGCTACACTCCCCCTGCCAGCCTAGGGGAGAACACGCAAACTCCACACAGAAAGGCGCTTTCGCCAACCCCACCTAGGGTATGGGCGCTGATGACACGGAGGAGAGGACACGCCCCCAGCCTCCCCGGCGGGAATCAAACTCAGGACCTTCAAGCTGTGAGGTGACAGTGCTACCGACTGCGCCACCGTGTGTCCATTTTAAAATAATAACAACAACACAACCACGGTCCAGTCACGAGAACGGACCGTGACTGGTAGACAGACAGACATGACAAGGACTTTAGCTGCTGCTCGTGATTGTAAATAGCCACGTGACTCCATGACACTGTAAATTTCAAAGACACCTAACTTAATATTTTGAGGGCAAATAAATAGCCTACATAAAAAAAAATCTAAAATTGCACGAATGCGCTTTGCACGTGCGCAAGGTCACCCCCCGTACTGCCCCCCCCACCCCCCCCACGTTCTCCGCTGCCGCCAGGCCTGACTGTGGTTCATTGGAGCGCTGTGTCATCGCAGCCGCCATATTTTGTGGAGAACTTGTGTCTCCTAATGCAGGGGTCTTATAGGAGATACTAACAGCAATATCTGTTCATACAAGCTATTCAAATGGACAGGATCATGTTTTATTGAAAAAATAAATGTGGAGAGGAAAATTTGTAAGATGGCCTATTAGTGCTACTGCCATGCAAAACATACCTGTTATATTCCAAACAAGCTATTAAAATAATTGATGTTTTTATTTTAAATGTACATGTGGAAGAGGACAGTGAATCCTCATATCAAGCCTAACTATCTGTGGATGGCACATACTCCTATTTAGAAGTAGGTGAGTGAGGAAAACCCACTTTCACAAAGATATGTTGTTGCAAGACACATTTAAAGACAAACAATAATATACAAAAGTAAAAACATCATATAAACGAGTAGTAATCATAAAAATATGTACAGTAAAAGCCGTATGCATGTCTTGTCCATGCGCCAAGAGTCAGCCTCAGAAAAGTAGTTCCCAAATTGGGCCTCGAGTGTGTACAAGTGCGCATGAATTGTGCGCTTTACGGGAGGGAAGAGCGGCGCAGAATCTCCCAGCTCGCCCACTGATGGAAACATGGACAATACTCCCTCCCCGACGCGCCTCTTCCGTCTTCTGATTTATCTTTTCAGAAAGCCTTCCATTCTGTCATACAGTTCAATGGTATTTGCATTGTGACCTTTCATAGAACTGTCTGTTCAGCTCAGAGGAAATGTCAGCAAGATATGCAAGTTTAGTGATCCAGACATTGCATATAGCCAGCTCTGTGCGCTTTAGGAGAAGTAAAAACTCCCCAATAGACAGTTCAGCGCTCATGTCTTTGGCAACAAGTGACTCCCTGTGTAGGTGCATAGGTTCAGGATTTGTAGTGTACTCCCTGTGTAACATGCAGTGTGTCCAAATCACTTGCGGAGCCACATCCTTAACAAGTGCGATTAGACCACTTTTTAAACCAGTCTGTGCACAGTGCAATACATTTTGCTCAGGGGATGTAATTTATTCGCTTTGAATATTTCAGAACTAGTTGTACATTCAAGAAGCAGCTTACAAAACAACTTTAATGCCAAAGTAGGCCTTAATGTAGCTACATACTTTTACTAAGTAGCCTGTTGTGTAGGTTGATACTTGTATTAAGCAGCCTTTAGTGTAGCGTTACATTTACCAAGTAACCTGTAGTGTAGATAATTACTTCCCCTCCCCTCTGGAAGAAGGTACAGGACAATAAAAAGCAGAAAAAAACAGGATTAAAAACAGCTTCTTTCCCAGAGCTGTAACCTCTGTTTACCCTCCACGGAGTGTTGGACCACTTAATGTTGTACTTTGTAGTTTTGTACATACCACTCCATATGCTGCTAGATCTATCTACCTACCTAATTAGTAGATTAAGTTAATGGAAACTGTAGATATAAACAATGTATGAATTGTATTGTATACACTATGGCAGGGGTTCTCATAAACTTTTTTATACTACGACCCCATATTATGAGGGATTGTTCTTGCCGACCCCAAAAGTTAAAACTTTGAAAAAAGCACCTCATTCCTAACAGCATCACTCAATGACAGTAAAGAACACTGGTGCAACATCTCTCCCATGACAACAAGCTAAACTGTACACAATGCATGTATTTGAGTAGGCTGCCAGAATAGATTAAATGTATGACAAACCCTTGCTGTTTGAATCTGTAGATCATTTCAGTACTTGCATAGTACAAGTAAAGGCTCATTCAGTTCAAGTGAACATATAGCCAATATAAAACACTGGTGATTGTGACTAAACAATTCAATACGTAGGATGATAAGTGTCATCCAATGAGAAAAGCACTGTGAGTTGTTGTGCTGCTGATGCTACCTCTTCTCTCCTCCTTCTGTCTGTGTGTGAAGAGGTTTCATCTGGATATCCCCGGTCTGGTCCAGGCGGAACCACCACCTCCACAGATTCTGATACAGGAAAAGGAGGCTGATGTGTCGATATTGACATTACTACATAGGAAGACCAGGTGTGACACTGTCTCAGGTAAAACAATAATCACTTAATATTAGTACTAATCTAACAAGGTTCACTAGTTCAGAGGGAGAGTAAAGCAAGAGAAGAAAAGTTCATGATATGGACTCCATTTCATATCTCAATAGCTATAGAATATGACTATGGATTCTCACACTTATTTTATATGTTTAAGTGTAACAATAGTGAAAATGCATATGACAGGTCAACTCTGCTCTTATTTTAAATTCCACTGACCAGTCAAACACTTCGTCCATTGACCGGATGTCAAAGCTTTATGTTCGTTTGACTTAACAAACTTGCTAAACTTTGCTGATCATTGATCTTTAAAGAAACTAACGTCTGTACTGGCACCACTGCTGTTTTGAATCTGATAATAAGGAACTAACGTAAACAGTAAAGATTTTCACAGGGTCATGCCTATGTTTCCTCAGCCCTACGTCCCTTCAACCTTATTTTCCCAAAACAATTAGTATTTTAATTATAATATAACATTAATATTAAAACATTAAACATTAAAATGTCATGGCCTTTATTTTACTTTTTTGTACAGTTTTGAGAAATTAGTTTTACCGATGAATAGGAACTTTATGTTAGTACCATTGATCCAAGCCGGAACACATATAAAATGCGGCCCACCCATCTGATGGTCGCAAACAATTTTGAGATTTTCAAGTGGGTAGAAAACTGGTTTAGGTGACGTAAACATAGACCTCAGTTTACAATAATCTGCATCAGTTAAGACAATTATTTTATGTAATTTTACTCATACCATTTTGTTTGAAGCATATTGTGTTCTAGCTGACTTCAGATAAATGCACGATATATGATTATATAAAATCCCTGCTCCTGCTGTACATAAGCTCGATACAAATCCAAATAAGAAAAAATAAAAGCTCTATGCAGTTCACTTTAAACTAGAAAGGGAAAACAAATCTTATCTTATCTAATGTGCTTCCAGAGTGTACTTTTGAAACCACAATGGCGCATCTGATTCAGAATCTGAATCTGATTCTTCCATCAGCGCATCTACTTTGGTGTAGGACAGAATGTATTGGCCACTTTTGAAGACGGCTTCACCCCCCCATGAAGCATCCGTAAAGCAATCGTCGAGTGTTTTAACTGTGTGTACGAGGCCTTAGAATTCGAACTGAGCGCCATGTTGCTACTGTGGGCTTTCTAGTTTCTGCTCTCCAGTAGGACTCAATGTTTCTGTTTCCATCGTTATACTGTCCCTTCAGTCTAAGAAGGCAGGTCTTTAGGTCCCTCCACTTCCGTCGCCTTGGTGGAGCTGCCTCACCTCTCTCTGCCATTATCGTTCTTTCGTCCATCAGCGTCTGGCGATCTTTACTTCTATCTTTGGCTTTGCGTGCGACCCTCTTTGTGTCCTCTTCTTTCTGTCCATCGTCAGTCCATTGTCCATCGTCAGTGCTCTCATCCGAAGATGAGTCAGAGTGAGGGCGCCAAAAGGCACCGCTACTTAAGATTAAATCGAACGGGTCCATATATCCACTATATATGCCACCCATTCTGCAGAGAAGGAAATAATATTTTTCGGTGGTCATTGGTCACTTCTCTGGTGATGACAGATGGTACGTAATGGAACTGTAATGCAGCCGTTTACTGAAGGTTCCTGCTTTAAATGTGGAGAACATCCGACTCTAAACTGTCAATTTGTTCAACGGATGAATAGCCACAGCGAAGGATGGCACACTTGCACTGTCATTCATGATGCGGTGGTAAGTTACCATGAAAGAAAATTAAAACATTTAAAGAGAGAGCAAAAAGTGAATACACAAAATAGAAATAGAAACAACAACACAAACATTCAACATGATTTTTTGGCCTTTGGTCCATGTTGCTCTCAAAGACATTCCACATTGCAGGCAGAAAGGTGCATCCAGGTCCTTTATGGCGGCGGCATAGCTGAATGGTTAGAGAGCCCGCCTGTGGAGCAGGAGTCCCCCGGTTGTCCCAAGTTTGATTCTGTGCCTGATTGGCAATGTGTGGAGCAGGAGTCCCCGTTTGTCCCAAATTCGATTCTGGGCGTAAGTGTCCAGTCAAGACACTTAAGCCCTAACTGTTACGTGCCCCGCTGTGGACAGCGATCAGCTGGGTTGAGCTGAAACCAAATTTCCCCTGCTGGAGCAAGTAGGTCAATATTATTAGGTCTGATGTAGGTGAGCCTCATGTAGTTGAAGAAGTCCTCCATCGCAGGGTAGTCTCACAACACGTCTGTTACAACTGGCATTGACAAGAGTGTTGAAGTTCATCTGAACCAGAGCAAGAGACAGGTAACCCAGGGCCGTGAGCTTACAAATTACTTTTGCCAGGTGACCGTCTTGGTGAAAGGGAACCGCCAATCCAAGCTGTTGGACACTCTTCCAAAGGGACTGGTTGAAATGGAAATAACTTTGCAGAATAAATTGCAGACTATGACTTGAGGGCACCAGCTGTGGTGGACAACACGCCACTTTGACATATTGGAAGACTTGTCGGCAGTGATCAATGGTGCACTGTTCCATAAGGACGTGCACAAGTGGCACTACAAAACGTAGCATCTTCTCAGTATTGTGAAAACCTGATTGTAAGGCAGAGGACAACTTTTAAACTTGCCATCCATGTAAATGATTCTGCATTGTTGCAGCTTAATCAGGTCTGTTTTAAATACTGCCCCAGGCATTGTCAGCATGCAAGAGAAAACGTTCTTGGGCCAATGTTTGAAGAAAACAAAAACAGTCATCTCTTCAGTGCATAAGTATTACAGCTCTAAGTCTGTTGGGGTATGTGTCTACCAGCTTTACACATCAAGAGACTGAAATGTTTGCCCATTCTTCTTTGCTAAATAGCTCAAGCACAGTCAGATTGGATGGAGACCGTTTGTGAACAGCTATTTTCAAGTCTAAATTGGATTTAAGTCTGGGCTTTGACTCGGCTATTTTAACACATTAATATGCTTTGATCTAAACCATTCCTTTGTAGCTTTGGCTGTCAGTTCTCACCAGCTTTCCTGTCCCTCCTGTGCTTAGGGTGATGTGCAGTGTTAGGTTTCCGCCACATGTAGCATTTTGCATTAAGGCCAACAAGTTCAATTTTGGTCTCATCTGACCAGAGCACCTTCTTCCACATGTTTTCTGTGTCTCTCACATGGCTTGTGGCAAACTGCAAACGGGACTTCTTATGTGCACAACTAATAGTTGTCCTGTGGACAGATTCTCCCACCTGAGCCGTGGAGCTTTGCAGCTCCTCTACAGTTGCCTCTTGGTTGCTCCTCTGACTACTGCTCTCCTTGCCCGGACCGTCAGTTTAGGTGGACGGCCTTGTCTTGGTAAGTTAGTGGTGGTGCCATATGCTTTCCACTTTCGGATGATGGCTTTAATAGTGCTCCGTGAGATGTTCAAAGCTTGGGATATTATTTTATAACCCAACCCTGCTTTATACTTCTCCACAACGTTATCCCTGACCTGTCTGGTGAGCTCCTTGGTCTTCATGATGCTGTTTGTTCCGTAATGTTCTCTGACAAACCTGAGGCCTTCACAGAACAGGTGGCTTTATACTGAGATGTCATTACATAAAATCATGTGGTTGTAACGTGACAAAATGTGAAAAAAAGTTCAAGGGGGGTCAATACTTATGCAAGGTACTGTATATGTAGCAGTAGTGGTACATATTATATATGTATAATATCTAACTATAATTTGATTGATTGATTTCTTCTGTGGCCATGGTGTCTCAGTGTCTCGGTGTGTGCCCGTTTCTCCTCACTGGCTGGAGCACTTGATCTGATTTTGCACACAGCCCTTGCCCATTACCATCTGAACTTAACTGCGAAGCCCGTTTCTCAATTTCATCAAATCTCAGCTTTTTATTAGCCATTATGTGTCAAACAATGGGAGATAACGTTGCCAGGTTTCGCGCGAGAAACAAGCAGCAAGGTCTGTACTTTTGCCTGCGCCCTTCACCGGGGCTTGGGTGCTCATATCCCCCTACGGGTTATAAAGTTGATCACAACTTCACATTACACTAAAGTTGCCTCTTTGTTGCATAAACACAAGCCTTGTGTTGCGTCAATTTTCGAAAAATGATCGCCAAATCATTATTTTATCGAATTTGTTATTGGTTATAACAAAATATTGAGTTATTATAATGACTTACAACCTCATACAATGTTGAGACCATTTAGAACTAGAACATTTGTTCAGTATCCCACAGACATCCATCAAGAATGCAGCCTGTTCACAAGATGTTGCAGTGCCATGCCCACCACCATATACCCTTTTGGCCAAACTGAATTTATTCAACCTCAAGTTAAGTTGAATGCTGTGTGAATTTGTTTGGAAGTTACTCACCTTTAATGTACAATTGAATCAGTTCTTCCTTAGCCTATGCCAAACTCACACAATGTTATGCATAAATCCATCCATATCATCGTTGAGATATCAGAAATTAACTTTTTGTGACAGCCCATGCCCATTGACACGCCTCCTTTTGGCAAAAACATAGATTTTAAACGTATTATTCCATGTAAAAAAGTCACTAAAACATTTTTGAGATATATTGCAAAAAATATCTAATAACAGACAGACAGACAGGAGTAAAACATTAAATTCCATAAACCAAATATTACCTCATTGGTACTGATTTGAGGGAACATAATGCTCACAACGCACTGCGAGGCGTTGTGAGCTTGTAGATTGGCTATTTAGTGTGGTTGCCCTAACAGGGCAACCAGACTATAGTACTCCTTATACTTTATTTATTTATTAGTGTGGTTGCCCTAACAGGGCAACCAGACTACTGTTATAGTTGCACTTTATTTCATGTCCTAGATAAACAATACTTTGCCGCGCATCTCCTCCCACAGTTTATTTTTCCCAATTTATTGCCATATATCAAAATGACCGGCTTCACCGGGAATCGTGTGCTTGTATTTTGCTAAGAGATTGGTTGAATAGTTTAATTGATATTGATTTATTAGTGCATTAAATTTCCCCATCCGCTTTAATGGAAAAGTGAAAAAACTCAAATTCAAGTATTTTTTTCTCAGAAACCGTAAGAGCTAGAGTTACCAGATTTGGAGGGAAAGTTCATAATTTAGTCCGAAATTATTAATACAAATATCACACTATTCGGCCTCATGGTGGCGCTATAACAGC
This sequence comes from Gymnoscopelus microlampas, assembly GCF_963454915.1. Lineage (NCBI taxonomy): Eukaryota > Metazoa > Chordata > Actinopteri > Myctophiformes > Myctophidae > Gymnoscopelus > Gymnoscopelus microlampas. The sequence goes on from NC_139942.1 coordinate 1,145,723, forward strand.
CCCCTTTACGTTTTGGCCTGTAACTCTTGAACCGTAGGTCGTAAAATCAAAATTTCTTTTTCCCTACATTCCTTGGTCATTACGCAACTTTCCATATAGGCCACGCCCATTTGCGTCAGGATAGATTTTTTTATATTGATTTATTAGTGCATTAAATATCCCCATCCACTTTAATGGGAATTGCAAAAACTCCCATTCAAGTATTTTTTTCTCGGAAACCGTAAGGGCTACAGTTATACAAGACTTGGAGGGGAGGTTAATAGTTTTTTGCAAAATTATTATGAAAATAATCACACCAGTCGGCCAGATGGTGGCGCTATAACAGCCCACTTTACCTTTTGGCTTATAACTCTTGAACCGTAGGTCGTAAAATCAAAATTTATTTTCCCCTGGATTCCTTGAGTCACGACGCAACTCCCCATATAGGCCACGCCCATTTCCGTCTGGATAGATTTTCCGCCATTTTCTTCAAAACACACTTTTTGCTCCTTTTCCTACAATTTTTTTCCAAATCTCGCACAAATCGGTACACGTGATCTATGGACCCATGCGATAAAGATATCCAAGCGGAATTTTGATAGTCCGTCCGGCGTTGGCGCAACCACACTTTGCAATTGCCAATTGCGACGCGTCTAGTTAGTGTGGTTGCCCTAACAGGGCAACCAGACTATAGTACACTATACTCTTTATTTATAGATAGACTTTTTTTCAAACCGCATCTCCTCCCACAGTTTTTATCCCCTAATGTTGTGCCATATATCAAAATGACCGTCTTAAATGGGAATCATGCGCTTGTATTTTGCTAAGAGATTGGTTGAATAGTTTAATTATATAATAGATATTAATTTATTAGTGCATTAAATTTCCCCATTCACTTTAATGTAAAAGTGAAAAAAACTCAAATTCAAGTATTTTTTTCTCAGAAACCGTAAGAGCTAGAGTTACTAGATTTGGAGGAAAGGTTCATAATATTGTCCGAAATTATTATAAAATAATTAAACCAATCGGCCTCATGGTGGCGCTATAACAGCCCCCTTTACGTTTTGGCCTATAACTTCTGAACCGTAGGTCGTAAAATCAAAATGTATTTTTCCCTGGATTCCTTGGGTCACGACGCATCTCCCCATATAGGCCACGCCCATTTGCGTCTGGATAGATTTTTTGATATTGATTTATTAGTGCATTAAATTTCCCCATCCACTTCAATGGGAATTGCATAAACTCCCATTCAAGTATTTTTTTCTCGGAAACCATAAGGGCTACAGTTACAAGACTTGGAGGGGAGGTTAATAATTTATTGCAAAATTATTTAAAAAATAATTACACCAGTCGGCCTCATGGTGGCGCTATAACAGCCCCCTTTACGTTTTGGCCGATAACTTTTGAACCGTAGGTCGTAAAATCAAAATTTATTTTTCCCTGGATTCCTTGGCTCACGACGCCACGCCCATTTGCGTCAGGATAGATTTTCCGCCATTTTGAATTTTCTTCAAAACACACTTTTTGCTCCTTTTCCTCAACTATTCTTTCCAAATCTCACAAAAATCGGTACACGTGATCTATGGACCCATACGATAAACCTATCCAAGCGGCATTTTGATAGTTCGTACCGTTCGTCCGTAAATGGCTTCCAAAGTTAGCGGGAGGGTCCCGTTTGACAAAAAATGCCATAAATCACGAACGAAACGTCCGGTCAATCCCAAAATTGAATCACATGTCAAGGGTGGTATACTAAACCAATCCCCAAAAGCATTTCCACTTTGATCCATAGGGGGCGCCACAAATGCGCAAAATGTAACCGTTTGATGCAAAAACATGCATTTTGGGGGATCAATCCTCTCAAAATGAAACGCAAGTGATCTCAGGAGTGACGTGACAATGTAATTGGCGCAGTCTCTGACGGTATTCCTCCCGGCGTATTACTCGAGTCCCGACCGGCGTCGGCGCAACCAAACTTTGCAATTGCCAATTGCGACGCGTCTAGTTAGTGTGGTTGCCCTAACACGCCCTAACACGCCCATTTGCGTCAGGATAGATTTTCCGCCATTTTGAATTTTCTTCAAAACACACTGTTTGCTCCTTTTCCCTCATTTTTTTTCCAAATCTGACACAAATCGGTACACGTGATCTATGGACCCATGCGATAAACCTATCCAAGCGGAATTTTGATAGTCCGTACCGTTCGTCCGTAAATGGCTTCCAAAGTTAGCGGGAGGGGCCCGTTTGACCAAAAATGCCAAAAACGTCCGGTCAATCCCAAATTTTAATCACATGTCAAGGGTGGTATACTAAACCAATCTCCAAAAGCATTTCCACTTTGATCCATAGGGGGCGCCACAAATGCTCAAAATGTAACCGTTTGATGCAAAAACCTTATTTTGGGGGGATCGATCCTCTCAAAATGAAACGCAAGTGATCTCAGGAGTGACCTGACGATGTAATTGGCGCAGTCTCCGACGGTATTCCTCCCGGCGTATTACTCGAGTCCCGACCGGCGTCGGCGCAACCACACTTTGCAATTGCCAATTGCGACGCGTCTAGTTAGTGTGCTATAGTACTCTATAGTCTTTCTTTATTTATTTATAGATAAACAATACTTTGGACCGCATCTCCTCCCACCTAATGTTGTGCCATATATCAAAATGACCGTCTTAAACGGGAATCGTGCGCTTGTATTTTGCTAAGAGATTGGTTGAATAGTTTAATTGATATTAATGTATTAGTGCATTAAATTTCCCCATCCACTTTAATGTAAAAGTGAAAAAACTCAAATTCAAGTATTTTTTTCTCAGAAACCGTAAGAGCTAGAGTTACCAGATTTGGAGAGAAGGTTCATAATTTAGTCCGAAATTATTAAAAAAAAATATCCACGCCAAAAGGATAGCGCCACATGGTGGCGCTATAACAGTCCACTTTACGTTTTGGCCTATAACTCTTGAACCGTAGTTCGTAAAATCAAAATTTCTTTTCCCCTGGATTCCTTGGCTCACAACGCATCTCCCCATATATGCCACGCCCAGGATAGATTTTCCGCCATTTTGAATTTTCTTCAAAACACACTTTTTGCTCTTTTTCCTTCAAATTTTGTCCAAATCTCACACAAATCGGTACACATGATCTATGGACCCATGCGATAAAGATATCCAAACGGCATTTTGATTTTCCTTACTGTTCGTCCGTAATTGGCTTCCAAAATTAGTGGGAGGGGCCCGTTTCACCAAAAATGCCAGAAATCACGAACGAAACGTCCGGTCAATCCCAAATTTAAATCACATGTCGAGGGTGCTTTACTCAACAAATTCCCAAAAGCATTTCCACTTTGACCCATAGGGGGCGCCACAAATGCGCAAAATGTAACCGTTTGATGCTAAAACATGATTTTTGGGGGATCGATACTCTCAAAATTAAACGCAAGTGATCTCAGGAGTGACGTGACGATGTAATTGGCGCAGTCTCCGACGGTATTCCTCCCGGCGTATTACTCGAGTCCCGACCGGCGTCGGCGCAACCACACTTTGCAATTGCCAATTGCGACGCGTCTAGTTTCACAATGTTTTCCTCTTTCTTAGGTAACAATTTGGCCAATTTGGTATTATCTTTTTAACTGCCAGGGTAATAGTGTGATGCTACTGCCAGCGAAAAAGAGCGATTTTACCAACCTTTGAAAAATCATGTAATATTTTCCGTGATCGCTGTTGTTTTCCGATTGCGGTAATTCGTTGCCTAGTTGTAGCCAGTTGAATGTGGCTTGTTTTTGACAAAAAACAACAGGAACGGAGATAGTGCCATTTCCCCATAGGAAATAAACAGGAAGTAAACAAGCGTAAAAACAAAAGAAGTCAATTACGGGTCTGTTGTCATCTGGCAGTGAAAGCATCATTCATAGGGTAGCGAACAGCGCCATCTGTTGGAAAACCACTGAAAACACAAATATCGTCATTCTCGTCAGTGGCAGGCTGACACCTTGGCGGAATCCGGCAGGCAAAGAGTTAAAAAAAAGTCAAAGTCATTAAATTGTAACTTTAGTAATGTGCAGGTACCCAGTATACACTTATATTGTTGGTTTGTTTACTGCCGAGTGAGAAAACAATGTTCCCCATTAAGCTAATCGACTGGGGACAATCCCAAAATAATTTGGGGACCCCCCTGGGGGTCCCGACCCCAGTTTGAGAACCAATGATTTAGAGTATATTGTGCCATTTTGCAATGTGGTTAATATCTTGCATGTTCACAATGATATGTTAACGATTGTCAAGCCCCAGTGCACGCTCTCCTGTGATAGTCCATGAGCCAGAGCCCCAAAATTGAGCAATGATTATCGAAAGAGTGGGCAAAACCAAACCTATATTAAATTGTTCATAGGGTCAATACGAGTAAATAAATATATGATAACCCTTCCACAGGAGCAGCTTTTTCATATTTATCACACATTTTGTTATTTTCCCCATACGTACATGACAGGTAAAAAAAATGACAAAATTAAAAAAAATAGTTATCATAATGATTACTTACATGAAGACAATGATTTATCGTATTACAGGTTTTCTGAAATTGTATATTTAAATATGCAAGTTAGGCATTAGGAAAATATGCCCAAATTTGCATAACTTTCCAGAATCAACATTGGAACATTGGACAAAGCCAGAGTCAACATTCTTATTTCAGTTAAGATGTTGGAGTCAATGGTTTTTAACGAGGGAATATTCAATATCTGGCTCAATTTTGGGGCTCTGGCTCATGGACCAATTTTAATATTTAAATATACAATTGAAATTGAAATATACGGATTGAATGGGTTAACATTTTATGGGTTTCTCTCATTTGATCTTTTTCCTAGACTTACTGCACCTCCCTGTGTGTACAGAGGAGGTTACACCTGAACAACAGGAGAGGAGTCCCAGTCTGGTCCAGGATGAACCAGAGCCTCCACAGATTAAAGAGGAACAGGAGGAGCTACACCAAAGACAAGAAGAGGCTGATGGGTCGACAGTGACAAGTGACGATGATTATGAAAGAGAGATAGAGCCTCTAGCCGGCACCTCAACTGAACACATGAAAACACAAGCTTATATAAAGTACTGGGTAGCATCACAACAATCTGGCGATGAACAGCGCCTCTCTTCAAACTGTTCTGAAACCGACACTGCAGACAGTGATGAATTGGAGACCAGGGAAGATCAGTCAGCTGACCAGTTCCTCTCTTCACACCGCTCAGCTTTAAACACACTGAAATCCCAGGACCTGAAATCATTGACAAAAACTCACTCCACAGAGAAGAAAAGTTTTAGCTGTACAGTTTGTAGCAGAATGTTTAAGATAAAGGGAAATATGAAGACGCACATGAGGACTCATACGGGTGAAAAGCCGTTTATTTGTACAGTTTGTGGCAAAGGCTTCGCTCTAATGGGTCATCTAAAAACACACATGAGGACTCATACAGGTGAAAAGCCCTTTACTTGTAAAGTTTGTGGCAAAAGCTGTGGTCAAAATTATGAGTTAAAACAACACATGAGGATTCATACAGGGGAAAAGCCCTTTGCTTGTACTGTTTGTGACAAAGGCTTTGGTCATGGAGGTAGTCTAAAACTGCACATGATGACTCATACAGGGGAAATACACTTTACTTGTGTAGTTTGTGGCAAAGGCTTTAGTCGAGCAGGCAGTCTAAAAAGACACATGCGGACTCATACGGGGGAAACACCCTTTACTTGTTTAGTCTGTGGCAAAATGTTTAATCAAAAGGGAAATCTGAAAACACACATGAGGACTCATACAGTGTTAACATAATTTACGTTTGTGGCAAAGGCTGTGGTCAAAAAGGTTGATCTAAAAACACGCAGACTCATGGTAGGAAACCCCTTTAGTTCCTGTTTGAAGCAATATGGCAGCTGATACATTGCGGAAATGTACATCTGCTCACGGTTAAGCCACATGAGCTTGCTGTACATGTTGTACGTGTTTGTATTAATTTCCATACACATAATCCATTCGTGGCACATGTGAAGTGATTGGGTAGCTTTTTAACGACCTAGGTTCCAAAAGGGCAACCGATTGTTCAATATGGCCAACAATAAATACAGAAACTTAAATCCTATAACGCTTAATGGTTTGTCGTATATTTTAGGTGCCAGGATATTTTAGGTGCCAGGATGCGGGTTATCAGGCTGGTTGCAATAAAGAAAGTGTAGAAGAAGAGGAGACGTCCCGAGTCCATGTTCAGAATCATTCAGTGGTTTATTCAGCATAGCAAAGCTTCCAGGGGCAGAGCCCCTGTCCACCCCCAGCCTCACGGCTTGGGACAGTACTAACTCACAAGTCACATTTCAGTTCACCTTTTAACATTGTCGCTCACATTAGAATACAGGCGGGTGGGGGTCAGAGAATCCCCCCACCAGTTGATCAAGGAGATCAAGGAACATCTTTGAACATTGTCTCTCTAGCTGCTTCCTGCATCCTGCTCAAGGTGTGACCAGGTTGAGAAGACAAAGGCCAGACCTGTTGTCTCTCCAGTTAACAAAAGAGATGTAAATCATAGTTTTCTATGCAGACATTATTTCTTCTTAACTTTAGCATTATTTCTATCTGGTTTTGACTTGCATACTGTTCATAAAATATAAGAAAATAAGGGTCAATATACGACAGGTTCTTTATTTTTATCTTCTGTTTCATTCATCAAAAAAAATTGCTCCATCGATTAGAAATTGATCATTCAAAATATGTTCCTCATTGACTGACTTTTGCAGTACAAAGTCACTCTTTTAGCATGTACATGAACACAAGCAAAGCTGATTCAGACTATATAGTGAACATCACAAAACCCAGTACTGTTTATTTTTTTTATTAAAAAAAAATCAACTTCCTGTTGATTTTACTATTTGAAGATCCGGATCTGGGGATCCAGTTCGGGTTCTTTCCTAATAAATATAGCAAAATCAATTGGAAGTTAACATTTTTATTTTAAAAAACGGTACTGGATTTGGTGATATTGTCTGAATCAACTTTGTTTGCATTTGTTTGCGTGCTAAAAGAGTGACTTTAAGAGCTGTTTTACCATACAATGTAAATCAATGGGGAGCATATTTTGAATGATACATTTCTAACCAATGGAACAATTAGTCTTGATTTCTTGTCCACCTTTGGAGTTACATCATGGCAAGTTAACTACACAAACCAAACCTCTACCAAAGTGGTCTTGCCCTTTAACATGAATCCAATTGGCCTCATTCACTAAGCTCGGGTCTGCACATAATTTGTTCTTGCACATATCCGCAACTGTCCACGTTCAGAGTCTTGATTCATGAATTTATTTTTGTGCCTAGATTTTGACAGACGTAAACTCAAACTCACTTCTGCTCGGGAGCAGACTTACAGTATATGGGACCAAAGCTTTCGTTGTAGCGGTTTGCTGGGGTAACTGCCGGGGTGCCAGTCAGAGTCCCAGTCTGACAAAAACGGTTAAATAATAATACCACCAACAACCGACAAGGGATTGACAAAATATTATATCAACCCCTGAAACAAACAATAAACACACAATACCATAGAAAATCATAAAGAAAATACTCACACACAGAGTAACTCGTTTGCCAACAGTGTATTAACTTCATTTCCCACAACCCCCCAGTCAGTGTTCAATACAATGTCACAGATCGACAAGGTAATGTTCAGATACAGATCGAGCGAATGTTCACAGGCCACGCAACGCCACAGATACAGATCAAACGAATGTTCATTAACAACGCAACACTGTAGCACAGATCAAACGAAACGTTCATTAAATGTCCACCTCCGCGGTGAAATAAACAAGTCAGTCAAAACGTCCCTGTCAGTCAGTCACGGTCAGGAGGACGCTGTGAATCTCCTTACAGAGCGGTGATGTGGTCTGTTTCCTCATCACATAAACATCTCTGGGAGAATAGGCTCTATGCACAGCAGCCATTTTGGAGAAGAATTGGGCCTCTTCTTACTTCCTTCACAGGTGTTACCAATGATACTAATGAAGGCTCTGTTCCATTCTGGTCAAACAGAGTCAGGGTGCTGATATTGTGCATGTTGGCTCAGTAGAAATACTAATGGGTCTCAAAGTGTGGTCCAGGGACCCTCATGGTTCCTTGAGAGGGTGTAACTCTGAGAGTGTACAAATGGAACCAAATGAACCCTCCCGGGTCCATTTGGTTCCATTTGTACACTCTCAGAGTTATGGGGGTCCTTGAAATTAAAAAGTTTGAGAACCACTGTGCTACATTAAATGGAACAGAGCCTTCATTAGTGTCATGGGTAACACCTGTGAAGGAAGCAAGGAAGGGGCCCAATTTCTGTCCAATATGGCTGCTGTGCATAGAGCCTATTCACTTTAGCGTTGACAGTGGGCCGTCATAAACGGGCATTATCTCCCGTAACGAGGACTGGAGCAGAGGACAGCAGCGCTTCGACGGGTAGACGACCACCATCCACGTCCCCAATCGCGTCGATTACGGCGCAGCGTGGTCTACAAACAAACGGACTGTTTAGCGGGCCAGAGGTAGGCTACTAGCGCGAGGGAATCTCAGGACACAACACCACCCATGTTTGACAGGAGCCGGCTCGTAGCGCTTGGCTATTCCCTTTGTTTCATTCATAGTTTCCTGGAGAGGCGTGGGAACGGGTGACGTAGGGAGCAGCGTTTAAGGCGCAGTTCGCCAGAGCGTATCGTCCTATAATTCTACAAAGCTCTGTGGTGCTGTGTGTGTGTGTGTGTGCGTCTGTCTTTGTGCCCCCAAAATCTCTTCTGCCCGGTTCTCCTCAATGACTGGAGCAATAGGCTCTATGCACAGCAGCCATATTGGAAAGAAATTGGGCCTCTTCTTACTTCCTTCACAGGTGTTACCAATGATACTAATGCAGGCTCTGTTCCATTCTGCTGATATCGTGCATGTTGGCTCACTAGAAACACTCCATGTTGGTTCCCAAATGGCCCCTTATGGTGGGTGTGTAACTCTAAGAGTTATGGGGGTCCTTGAAAATAAGACAACCACTATGCCACACTAAATGGAACAGAGCCTTAATTAGTATCATTGGTACCACCTGTGAAGGAAGTAAGGAAGGGGCCCAATTCATTCCCAATATGGCTGCTGTGCATAGAGCCTATTGATCTGCATTTGCACACAGCCATTGACCATTACCATATGCACGGAACACTGAAGCCCGTTTTTCGCTTTCCCCAAATGTCAGCTGTTTTTGCGTTTTTGTGTAGGATTACTGCATGTTTTTGTGAGGGTTACCTACCCTAGGGGATAAAACTCCACACAGAGAGACCCTTTCGCCAACCCCACCTAGGGTATGGGCACTGATGACACGGAGGAGAGAACACGGCCCCAGCATCCAGAGTGTCCAGGCGGGAATCGAACCACGGACCTTCTAGCTGTGAGGCGACACAACACTCTATGATTAGTCCATGCCAGGATTTGAACACAACAGATCAGGTGTCAGACACTCTATGAAAAAAACACACAGGCCTTAGATCATGAATAGCTTCCGGTCACTTTCTCGACACTAAAGCTGAGTAGCATTTTCATACATTCGAAGCTCTGACCTTGACGTGGTTTGAACTCGCAACCCTCTGATCTGGAGTCAGACGCGCTACCATTGTTCCACGAAGTCGCCCGGGTGGAATAACTCACTACCACTCTCACTGTCTTTCCACTGTGTGAGAAAAAAATTACACAAAATCACTGTCTCTGACTTGAATCGAATATACAACTTTCTGATCTGCGGCCCTGATGTCACTACGGTTATGTCGGGTAGTGTCAGGCATATCCATATATGGAGTGGGCTATGTCAGTTATGACCAAATCTGGGTCTATGATGTCAGTCCTGTATGTTTCAGTTATCTCCATATATGGAGTTCCAGGAGGGGTTCTCTGATGTCAGAGCTAGGTATGTTAGGTATCTCCATGTATAGCCGTCTAGGAGAGATTCTATGATGTCAGACTTGGGGAGGTTGATTTTCTCCATCTATGGGGTTCTCCATATATGGGAAGGTTGGGAATGAATAGGTCACTAAAGGTCGGGACTGAATAGGTCATTCATCCCCTTATATAGGTTTCCGGGCATCCTGCTATGGTCCACCTTGGGTTGTTATCCATCTATGGATAATGCTGGCAAGTATGCCCTGAATGTTCTTTACAGTCTCATAATAAAACAATGTCACTACCTTCAACTCACTGTCTTATCACTATGTGAAGAATGTCTTCTCTACCAAAATCATTGATGCTGACTTGAACACACGTCCTTATGATTTCTAGTGGCAAAAGGTCATGAGATCCAACCCTAGTCTAATTCTCACCACTGTGATTGAAAGAAAGTCCTTGTGTATAAAAGCTCTGAACCAGCAGGGATTTGAACACAATATCACCAGATTGGCTACAGTCAAACACTCTATGACTAGTCCTAGCCAGGATTTGAACACACCAGATCATGTGTCAGACCCAAAAAAACATATTCCTTGGATCATGAATGGCTTCCACTAACTCTATCTTGACTATTATTATAGCTGAGTTGCATTTTCGTACATTTAAAGCTATGGCCTTGACGTGATTTGAACACGCACCCTTCTGATCTGGAGTCTGACACGCTACCATTGCGCCACAAGGTCACACAAATAGAATATCTCACTACCACTCTCACTGTCTTGCCACTGTGTGGGAAAAAAACTATACACATAAAATCACTCTCTGACTTGAATTGAATATTCAACTTTATAATCTGCAGCTAGAAATTCTAACGTGTTGTTGCAATATGTCAACGCTAAAGAATTTCACTTAATTCTATCACCAGTTTGAAGCATTATTTGTATAATCAAAATTCAGGCTTTGACCTTGATGTGTTTAGAAAATGCAACCTTTTGATCTCGAGTCAGAGGGACTCAGGGGCGTCACAGGGGGGGTGTAAGTGGGACTGAGTTACTAGCCCCCCCCCCCCCAAAAAAAGAAATATATATATATATATATATATTTTTGGTCTTTTTTAAAGAAAAAAAACTTAGGGGGGCCCACGGTGAATATTTTTCCCCAGGGCCCAGAATTTGGTGCTACGCCAGGGACTAGCATAGCTTACAAGGTCTCCCTCCAGAATTGTCTGAAAACAATTACTTTTATTATATGAAACACTCTGAACACACCAGATCAAGTGTCAGACCCTCTTTGAAAAAGACACGTAAAGGGCCCTATTTTCGCCGCTGCCTAAACTTCTTTGCCAGTTTTTAACTATTTAAAAAAAAAAAAAAATCGTTCAACTAGCGGATCTACATCGACACGTTGTGAGCTTGTAGATTGACTATTTGAACTATTTCAAAATGTTTTTAAAAATAGTAAAAAATGGCAAAGAAGTTTAGGAAAAATGAGTAAGGCACCGGCAAAAATAAGGCCTCTTGACCCTTTTATCATAGTTAGTTTCCAGTAACTCTCTCCCCACTATAGCTGAGTTGCATTTTCATACATTCAAAGTTCTGACCTTGACGTGATTTGAACACGCAGCCTTCTGATCTGGAGTCAGACACGCTACCATTGCACCACAAGGTCACACATGAAGAATATTTCACTACCGCTTACATTGTCTTGTCACTGTCTGAGAAAAAAACTACACACATAAAATCACTCTCTGACTTGAATTGAAAATATAACTTTCTGATCTGCATCTAAATATTCTACCATTGTTGTGAGACGTCAACACTAAAGAACTTCACTTAATTCTATCACCAGTTTGATTATAATCAAAATTCTGGCTTTGACCTTGATGTGATTAGAAAATGCAATCTTCTTAATTGGATTCATAAGGATTAGCATAGCGTACAAGGTCTCCCTCTAGAATTGTCTCAAAATAATTCCTTTTAATTATAAAATACTTTATACACACCTGAACAAGTGTCAGGGGCTCTATGAATATGCCTAATAGCCTCAGTATCAGCTACGCCTTCCTCCCACTACTAAAGCTGAGCTATGTTTGTGCACTGAATTTTCTGACCTTGACGTGATTTGAACACGCAACCTTCTGATCTGGAGTCAGACGCGCTACCATTGCGCCACAAGGTCTCTGTTAAACTGATACTCGGTTGGTTATTTGACCGAAAGCCGCCATGAGACCATCCAGGCAGCATGCAAAACCGATATATAATGCTATAGGCTGTGGAAACCAACTACTGATGAGTTGTATTGATGCTTATCTCTCTGGAAGGAGTTAATGTTGGCTGCGGCCCTGATGTCACTACGGTGATGTCAGGTAGTGTCAGGCATATCCATATATGGATTTGAACACAATATCACCAGATTGGCCAGGATTTGAACACATCAGATCATGTGTCAGACCCTCTGTGAAAAAAAAACATATTCCTTGGATCATGAATGGCTTCCACTAACTGTATCTTGACTATTATTGTCTCCGCCAGGCCGAAAGGCATGGCGAGAGAGTATGTTTTACCCCCTGTCCGTCCGTCTGTCCGTGTGTCCGTGTGTGTGTCCGTCCGTCATTCGATCTGTCTGTGTACAGCTAATCTCCGGCACCGTTGGCTTGCTCGCAGCCAAACTGTGCAAACACACTCCCTGGATACCAGAGCAGAATCTCTGCCCCAATGTTTTCACAGGGGCCTGTTATAGCGCCACCAGGAGGCCGACTGGTGCAAAACACATTTCTTGACAGTACTCCTACAGATTTTGTCCAAAAATCCCGCAAATCGGTGCACAGTGTCTCTATAGTCATTAAACGAAACAGGTCTTTCAGATTTCTCATATTCCATCCTGATTGGCTAAAATGTCTTCCAAAGTTTGCAGGAGTGCTCCGTTTTTAACAAAATGCCTCAAATCATGAACACAGCATGCAATTTCCGTGAAATTTTGCACGCACATTCCCATTAGGCCGAGGAAGAACTACCATTTGAAAATGTTCAAATCAGCCTCATGGTGGCGCTATAACAGGCCGATTCGTGTTTATACCTATAATTGCACCGATCTGTGTAAAACTTTGTTTGCACACTCCCTATAGGTCAGCGAAAAACCTTTGCCCTGCATTTTTCACATCTGCCTTTTATAGCGCCACCAGGAGGCCGACTTATGTAAAACACATTTTTTTATACCACTCCTTCCAATTTTATCCAAATTTCACGCAAATCGGTACACATGATCTCTATAGTCATGTGATCACGACGGATATGTTTGATTTTTCATATTCCATACTGATTGGCTAAGATTGACATGTAAAGTTTGCATTATTGGCTTGTTTTGAACAAAATTCCGCAAATCATGAACGCACCGTCCAATTCGGCTCAAACTTTGCACGCATATTCACACTATGTTGAGGAACAAATGCCACCCTTTTAACATTGGCCTGTTATAGCGCCACCAACAGGTCTAATTTAGTCAAACACATGTTTTTAACAAAATGCCTCAAATCATGAATGCAGTCGTGCAAGGCCTAAGAAGAAATGGCACCCTTTTCACGTTGGCCTATTATAGCACCACCAGGAGGCCACAATAGCCTACCTGACCTGGTGGAGACCTGTACTCCGAGGAGCACTTTTTCTACTTATAGCTGAGTTGCATTTTCATACATTTAAAGCTATGACCTTGACGTGATTTGAACACGCACCCTTCTGATCTGGAGTCAGACTCAACCAACTACTGATGAGTTGTATTGATGCTTATCTCTCTGGAAGGAGTTAATGTTGGCTGCGGTCCTGATGTGACTACGGTGATGTCAGGTAGTGTCAGGCATATCCATATGGATTTGAACACAATATCACCAGATTGGCTAGAGTCAAACACGACTAGTCCTAGCCAGGATTTGAACACATCAGATCATGTGTCAGACCCTCTGTGAAAAAAACATATTCCTTGGATCATGAATGGCTTCCACTAACTGTATCTTGACTATTATTATGACCTTGACGTGATTTGAACACGGACCCTTCTGATCTGGAGTCAGACGCGCTACCATTGCGCCACAAGGTCACACAAATCGAATATCTCACTACCACTCTCACTGTCTTGCCACTGTGTGGGAAAAAACTATACACATAAAATCACTCTCTGACTTGAATTGAATATTCAACTTTCTAATCTAGAGCTAGACATTCTACCGTGTTGTTGCAATATGTCAACGCTAAAGAATTTCACTTAATTCTATCACCAGTTTGAAGCATTATTTGTATAATCAAAATTCAGGCTTTGACCTTGATGTGATTAGAAAATGCAGCCTTCTGATGTGGAGTCAGAGGGACTAGCATAGCGTACAAGGTCTCCCTCCTGAATTGTCTGAAAACAATTACTTTTAATTATATGAAACACTCTGAACACACCAGATCAGGTGTCAGAACCTCTTTGAAAAAGACACGTAAAGGGCCCTATTTTCGCCGCTGCCTAAACTTCTTTGCCAGTCTTTAACTATTTAAAAAAATAAAAAATCGTTCAATTAGCGGATCTACATCGACACGTTGTGAGCTTGTAGATTGACTATTTGAACTATTTCAAAATGTTTTTAAAAATAGTAAAAAATGGCAAAGAAGTTTAGGAAAAATGAGTAAGGCACCGGCAAAAATAAGGCCTCTTGACCCTTTTATCATGGTTAGTTTCCAGTAACTCTCTCCCCACTATAGCTGAGTTGCATTTTCATACATTCAAAGTTCTGACCTTGACGTGATTTGAACACGCAGCCTTCAGATCTGGAGTCAGACGCACTACCATTGCGCCACAAGGTCACACATGAATAATATTTCACTACCGCTTACATTGTCTTGTCACTGTCTGAGAAAAAAACTACACACATAAAATCACTCTCTGACTTGAATTGAAAATATAACTTTCTGATCTGCGTCTAAATATTCTACCATTGTTGTGAGACGTCAACACTAAAGAACTTCACTTAATTCTATCACCAGTTTGATTATAATCAAAATTCTGGCTTTGACCTTGATGTGATTAGAAAATGCAAGCTTCTTAATTGGATTCATAAGGATTAGCATAGCGTACAAGGTCTCCCTCTAGAATTGTCTCAAAATAATTCCTTTTAATTATATGAAATACTTTATACACACCTGAACAAGTGTCAGGGGCTCTATGAATATGCCTAATAGCCTCAGTATCAGCTACACCTTCCTCCCACTACTAAAGCTGAGCTATGTTTGTGCACTGAATTTTCTGACCTTGACGTGATTTGAACACGCAACCTTCTGATCTGGAGTCAGACGCGCTACCATTGCGCCACAAGGTCTCTGTTAAACTGATACTCGGTTGGTTTTTTGACCGAAAGCCGCCATGAGACCATCCAGGCAGCATGCAAAACCGATATATAATGCTATAGGCTGTGGAAACCAACTACTGATGAGTTGTATTGATGCTTATCTCTCTGGAAGGAGTTAATGTTGGCTGCGGCCCTGATGTCACTACGGCGATGTCAGGTAGTGTCAGGCATATCCATATATGGATTTGAACACAATATCACCAGATTGGCCAGGATTTGAACACATCAGATCATGTGTCAGACCCTCTGTGAAAAAAAAACATATTCCTTGGATCATGAATGGCTTCCACTAACTGTATCTTGACTATTATTGTCTCCGCCAGGCCGAAAGGCATGGCGAGAGAGTATGTTTTACCCCCTGTCCGTCCGTCCGTCCGTGTGTCCGTGTGTGTGTCCGTCCGTCATTCGATCTGTCTGTGTACAGCTAATCTCCGGTACCGTTGGCTTGCTCGCAGCCAAACTGTGCACACACGCTCCCTGGATACCAGAGCAGAATCTCTGCCCCAATTTTTTCACAGGGGCCTGTTATAGCGCCACCAAGAGGCCGACTGGTGCAAAACACATTTCTTGACAGTACTCCTACAGATTTTGTCCAAAAATCCCGCAAATCGGTGCACAGTGTCTCTATAGTCATTAAACGAAACAGGTCTTTCAGATTTCTCATATTCCATCCTGATTGGCTAAAATGTCTTCCAAAGTTTGCAGGAGTGCTCCGTTTTTAACAAAATGCCTCAAATCATGAACACAGCATGCAATTTCCGTGAAATTTTGCACGCACATTCCCATTAGGCCGAGGAAGAACTACCATTTGAAAATGTTCAAATCAGCCTCATGGTGGCGCTATAACAGGCCGATTCGTGTTTATACCTATAATTGCACCGATCTGTGTAAAACTTTGTTTGCACACTCCCTATAGGTCAGCGAAAAACCTTTGCCCTGCATTTTTCACATCTGCCTTTTATAGCGCCACCAGGAGGCCGACTTATGTAAAACACATTTTTTTATACCACTCCTTCCAATTTTATCCAAATTTCACACAAATCGGTACACATGATCTCTATAGTCATGTGATCACGACGGATATGTTTGATTTTTCATATTCCATACTGATTGGCTAAGATTGACATGTAAAGTTTGCATTATTGGCTTGTTTTGAACAAAATTCCGCAAATCATGAACGCACCGTCCAATTAGGCTCAAACTTTGCACGCACATTCACACTATGTTGAGGAACAAATGCCACCCTTTTAACATTGGCCTGTTATAGCGCCACCAACAGGTCTAATTTAGTCAAACGCATGTTTTTAACAAAATGCCTCAAATCATGAATGCAGTCGTGCAAGGCCTAAGAAGAAATGGCACCCTTCTCACGTTGGCCTATTATAGCGCCACCAGGAGGCCACAATAGCCTACCTGACCTGGTGGAGACCTGTACTCCGAGGAGCACTTTTTCTACTTATAGCTGAGTTGCATTTTCATACATTTAAAGCTATGACCTTGACGTGATTTGAACACACACCCTTCTGATCTGGAGTCAGACTCAACCAACTACTGATGAGTTGTATTGATGCTTATCTCTCTGGAAGGAGTTCATGTTGGCTGCGGCCCTGATGTGACTACGGTGATGTCAGGTAGTGTCAGGCATATCCATATGGATTTGAACACAATATCACCAGATTGGCTAGAGTCAAACACGACTAGTCCTAGCCAGGATTTGAACACATCAGATCATGTGTCAGACCCTCTGTGAAAAAAACATATTCCTTGGATCATGAATGGCTTCCACTAACTGTATCTTGACTATTATTATGACCTTGACGTGATTTGAACACGGACCCTTCTGATCTGGAGTCAGACGCGCTACCATTGCGCCACAAGGTCACACAAATCGAATATCTCACTACCACTCTCACTGTCTTGCCACTGTGTGGGAAAAAACTATACACATAAAATCACTCTCTGACTTGAATTGAATATTCAACTTTCTAATCTAGAGCTAGACATTCTACCGTGTTGTTGCAATATGTCAACGCTAAAGAATTTCACTTAATTCTATCACCAGTTTGAAGCATTATTTGTATAATCAAAATTCAGGCTTTGACCTTGATGTGATTAGAAAATGCAGCCTTCTGATCTGGAGTCAGAGCATAGCGTACAAGGTCTCCCTCCTGAATTGTCTGAAAACAATTACTTTTAATTATATGAAACACTCTGAACACACCAGATCAGGTGTCAGAACCTCTTTGAAAAAGACACGTAGGGCCCTATTTTTGCCGCTGCCTAAACTTCTTTGCCGGTTTTTAACTATTTAAAAAAAAAAAATCAAATCGTTTAACTAGCGGATCTACATCGAAACGTTGTGAGCTTGTAGATTGTCTATTTGAACTATTTCAAAATGTTTTTAAAAATAGTAAAAAATGGCAAAGAAGTTTAGGAATAATGAGTAAGGCACCGGCAAAAATAAGGCCTCTTGACCCTTTTCCTTGTATCATGGTTAGCTTCCAATCACTCTCTCCCGACTGTAGCTGAGTTGCATTTTCATACATTCAAATTTCTGACCTTGACATGATTTGTACACGCAACGTTCTGATCTGGAGTCAGACGCGCTACCATTGCGCCACAAGGTCACACATGAAGAATATTTTACTACCATGTACATTGTCTTGTCACTGTCTGAGAAAAAAACTACACACATAAAATCACTCTCTGACTTGAATTGAAAATATAACTTTCTGATCTGCATCTAAATATTCTACCATTGTTGTGAGACGTCAACACTAAAGAACTTCACTTAATTCTATCACCAGTTTGACTATAATCAAAATTCAGGCTTTGACCTTGATGTGATTAGAAAATGCAAGCTTCTTAATTGAATTCATAAGGATTAGCATAGCGTACAAGGTCTCCCTCCAGAATTGTCTCAAAATAATTCCTTTTAATTATATGAAATACTTCATACACACCTGAACAGGTGTCAGAGCCTCTATGAATATGCCAAATAGTCTCAGTATAATCTATTCCTTCCTCCTACTACTAAAGCTAAGCTAAATTTATGCGTGCTTCATTTGCTGACCTTGACGTGATTTGAACACTCAACCTTCTGATCTGGAGTCAGACGCGCTACCATTGCGCCACAAGGTCTCTGTTAAACCAATATAACTGACGAGTGATAACAAGGATTTGAACACATCAGATCATTTGTCAGACCCTCTGTGAAAAAAAACATATTCCTTGGATCATGAATTGCTTCCACTAACTCTTTCTTCACTATTATTATAGCTGAGTTGCATTTTCATACATTCAAAGTTCTGACCTTGACGTGATTTGAACACGCACCCTTCTGATCTGGAGACAGACACGCTACCATTGCGCCACAAGGTCACACAAATCGAATATCTCACTACCACTCTCACTGTTTTGCAACTGTGTGGGAAAAGACTATACACATAAAATCACTCTCTGACTTGAATTGAATATTCAACTTTCTAATCTGCAGCTAGACATTCTACCGTGTTGTAACAATATGTCAACGCTAAAGAATTTCACTTAATTCTATCACCAGTTTGAAGCATTATTTGTATAATCAAAATTCAGGCTTTGACCTTGATGTGATTAGAAAATGCAACCTTCTGATCTGGAGTCAGAGGGACTAGCATAGCGTACAAGGTCTCCCTCCAGAATTGTCTGAAAACAATTACTTTTAATTATATGAAACACTCTGAACACACCAGATCAGGTGTCAGACCCTCTTTGAAAAAGACACATAGGGCCCTATTTTCTCTGCTGCCTAAACTTCTTTGCCAGTTTTTAACTATTTAAAAAAGAAAAAAAAATGTTCAACTAGCGGATCTACATCGACACGTTGTGAGCTTGTAGATTGACTATTTGAACTATTTCAAAATGTTTTTAAAAATAGTAAAAAATGGCAAAGAAGTTTAGGAATAATGAGTAAGGCACCGGCAAAAACTAAGGCCTAACTACCAGTAACTCTCTCCCCACTATAGCTGAGTTGCATGTTCACACATGTAAAGCTCTGACCTTGACATGATTTGAACTCGCACCCTTCTGATCTGGAGTCAGACGCACTACCATTGCGCCACAAGGTCTCTGTCAAAATCATACTCGGCTGGTTATTTGACCATATCCGAAAGCCGCCATGAGACCCTCCAGGCAGCATGCAAAACCGATATGTAATGCTATAGGCTTTGGAAACCAACTACTTATGAGTTGTATTGATGCTTATCTCTCTGGAAGGAGTTAATGTTGGCTGCGGCCCTGATGTCACTACGGTGATGTCAGGTAGTGTCAGGCATATCCATATATGGATTTGAACACAATATCACCAGATTGGCTAGAGTCAAACACTCTATGACTAGTCCTAGCCAGGATTTG
Source organism: Gymnoscopelus microlampas (assembly GCF_963454915.1). NCBI lineage: Eukaryota > Metazoa > Chordata > Actinopteri > Myctophiformes > Myctophidae > Gymnoscopelus > Gymnoscopelus microlampas. The sequence goes on from NC_139942.1 coordinate 1,165,382, forward strand.
AACACATCAGATCATGTGTCAGACGCTCTGTGAGAAAAAAACATATTCCTTGGATCATGAATGGCTTCCACTAACTCTATCTTGACTATTATTATAGCTGAGTTGCATTTTCATACATTCAAAGTTCTGACCTTGATGTGATTTGAACACGCACCCTTCTGATCTGGAGTCAGACACGCTACCATTGCGCTACAAGGTCACACATGAAGAATATTTCACTACCGCTTACATTGTCTTGCCACTGTCTGAGAAAAAACTACACATGACTTGAAAATACAACTTTCTGATCTGCATCTAAATATTATACCGTTGTTGTGAGACGTCAATACTAAAGAACTTCACTTAATTCTATCACCAGTTTGACTATAATCAAAATTCAGGCTTTGACCTTGAACACACAACCTTCTGATCTGGAGTCAGATGCGCTAACATTGGGCCACAAGGTCTCAAAATAAGACAGTCTCACTACCTTCAAGTCACTGTCTTGCCACTCATGTGAACAATAACACCACATTTGCGAGACCACTTTGGTAGAGGTTTGGGTTGTGTAGTTACCTTGCCATCATGATGTAACTCCAAAGGTGGACAAGAAATAAAAAATAATTTCTCCATTGACTAGAAATTGATAATTTCAAATATGCTCCTCATTGACTTACATTCAGTGAAGAGGCTCTTTTAAACCCGTAACTAATATATATATATATATATATATACGTTTGTGTGTGTCAGAATTTTTTTATAATATTAAAAACAATTCTGTAATATATTATCAAACATCTAACAACAATATGAACGATAGTGTTAACAGAGTGACAATGACATATCACATGAGTCATTGTGAAACAATTATGATTGGTCACACACTATTTCAGTAATATAATTAATTTGATTATATCTTATTGTATTTATTTCATTTTATTTGAATGCAAGGTCATTAAAATGAGTCCATATTCAAACACATGTGTTGAATTAACTGTGGAAAAACATGAAGAACAAGGCACTGGAATAAGTAGGCTTGGCTGTTAGCCTGCTCCTGACCAGGCTAACGTCACAGCTAAATTGCCATGGTAACTAAGGTAGGCTTGCTTCAATTCTCTTTCGTGGAATCGGATACGGCTAAACTTAGCCAGGGTGAACTGGCTAAACTAATCTTCAAGATAATTCAGCTTTCATGGAACCGATTCAGCCCTAATCCTGGCTAAATTAAGCCAGGATAGATGTTAAAGGTTCTATGACATTCATTTTCTTATGTTTTTTTGGGGGTTTTATGACTTCAATTACACCAAAAAAATCTGAACTTTGAACATTCAGTGGATTTTCTGTGGTCTGGGGTTTTCTGAATAATTAGGCTGAAAAGTAATCTGAGTTTGGCCCTTCGACAGTGAGGTCACTGTCGATTAATCCCGCCCACTCTCCTCCTCGCCCCTCCCCTCCCTTATCCTTTCCTTTGGGGGGGCGGAGCAGAGGTGATGATTGACAGGCAAAATCCCTCACCAGCGACACCCGCAGGCAAAGATTTCTTTTTTCATTGCAGTTGAAAAGGCTTTAGAAATGTGAGAGAAAAACACCTGCCATGGATCAATGGAGTGGATTTTTTTGTTAAAACTTTCTATACACGTTTTTGAAGGACCATGACAAAGACTTTATTGTGTGGTAAAACTGAACGTCATGAAACCTTTAAAGCCAGGCTTTAGCTCTAATTCACCTTTGATGGAACAGGCCCAAGGACACATCTGCCTATTGCCAGTCATCCGCCGGCTACATGTGCCTCACCTACGCACGGTGAGTGACATTCAACTGTGTAGAGCCTTTACCTGTAGCTATACAAGTAACGTAACTCCTTTTGATATAAAAAATGTATCACCGATTCTTTTCAAACTGTGCACTTGTCGCTGCTTTATTTTGTCTATCTTGTTTGACTGAGTTCCCATTCAGATTTCCAGCACAGAGTCGAACGTGATAACCACTACACTACGGAAACAGATGCTGTGGTGCTGTGGGGCCTCCCAACACAGGGGGGAAACCCTTTAGTTGTGCAGTTTGCGGCAAAGGTTGCAGCCTGAACAGTTATTTTAAGGGATTTGCAATGGATTCCCCGCGTTCAGGTTCAAACGATTTCCCTGCATTGGCCAGCCGGGTATCTAACCCCGGCCTCCCGCATGGCAGTCGAGAACTCTACCACTGAACCACAAATGCATGGCACCTGAAACCTCTGGGGTGTCTTCGCAACTCAAAACAATAGCCTCATTCAAGCAGCTTTCAGGCTAGAGGGTTTGGCCATCTCTCAGGGCTAAAAAAAAGTGCATCTCCCTGTCGGGGAATCAAACCCCAGTCTGCCGCTTGAAAGAGGGGGACACTCACCACTATACTAACGAGGACACATTGGTCTGCTGCTCGTCATCCGCTCACCACTCTTGCGTCACGGACGCAAGGTGAGTGACATTGAAAGGCAAGTAGTGTCGCATTCGAAAACTCCGAGATTGCCCAGAGTCCACTGCAATGTGACAGATACAGAGCAGGGTGACAGAGAATCCCGTCGGCGTCAACAGAGCCTCGGTCTCAAACGTACATGTTTCCGCACGTCTTCGAACCGGGAACCTTTCGCGTGTGAGGCAAACGTGATAACCACTACACTACGGAAACAGCTGCTCTGGTGCTTCGGGGCCTCCTGGCTCCCGGCACAGGGGAAAAACTATTTAGTTGTGCAGTTTAGGGCAAAGGCTGCAGTCTGAACAGTTTGTTTAGGGATGTGCAATCTATTCCCCCCGCACAGAGTTTCAAAGGACTTCCCGGCCAATGCAGGGAAGTCCTTTGAACCT
>NC_139942.1:1173200-1175700 GCF_963454915.1 Gymnoscopelus microlampas
AGGGTGCGACTCCCTGCGGTGCCCTGCTCTGTCACCTTTGTCTTGTATGTTTAAATTAAATGTAAATTTCACTGTTCACATTACCAAATCTGAAACGTGATTGATTGATTGATTGATTGATTGATTGATTGAAAATGTTATTAGCCGTTTGCATAGAAAAGGTACAGTTTCATGACAGTACAGTTCACTGGTACAAGGTCAACTAAAAGGACACTCAAGAAAGCTGTTAGGCTTATTTTAAATTGGGATCCCTTTTTTAACTCCTCCCTCAGCTCAGCCTCCCTCCTCTCCTTCACTCCAGCTCTACCAGTTTCCTGCTTTCCCTCCTGCTACTAAAGAAGAGGTGACTCCAAGTAGTGCATCAGAGCCTCTCACAGAGCCAGGTAAACGTAATGCAAGTATTTACAAAGTAGTTCAAAAACATTGTGACATTCCTGTTAAATCAAAGGCAACTTAGAAAATGTAATAATTTGTTAGCCTTTATATTTTTGCAAGGATTTATTTATTTATTTATATATATATATTTCTTTTTTCTTTAAAAATGTGCTTGATCAGATATAGGCTTTAATAATTAGTTTCATTACTTATTTTACTCTCTTGTAGAAACTACTTGGATGCCACCCCCGCTGCCCTTGCAGGCATCACCGAGCAGTGCCCGCACTGGACCAGTGAAGACTGGTGGGAGAGTGTTTGTGTTGGACCATAAGCGTTGGACATCCCCTATGAAGGAGGCGATCAACAACCTGCTAAACAAATATCATGGACAGAAGGACATGCTGACACGCGTGGACCAGGAATATGCTGCTGCTGTTAATAACTCTGCAACTGACCCAAACAGCATGCTCCACCCAACAACGAAACACCACATTTCGCAGTATGTGAAGTACAGGGCCAAGCTACTGAACACCAGCTCCTCTCTAAACACCAGCCCAGAGAATCTCCAGGAGAGACAGCAGCTATGGCACTCTTTGACAGAGGGGAGTGAGACCATAAGTGTGCCTGTGGTTTCCATGCCACCAGCGGTTGTCAATCCACCTGAACCTGCTGCAGCCACAGCTTTGACAGAGGCGTCCATTGAAGGCATTGTGATAGGCATCATGGAGAGGCAGCAGCAGCACCAACAACAACAACAACAACAACAACAACAGCCAGGGCGCAAGAAACAAACAAAAACATGTCTGTCCTGCGGTCAGCCAAAGTCCATGTTCGAAAATGACGGCTCCTCCATCCACTACTTCTACCAGCAAGGCACTGTTCGCTATTTCTACTGCTCCACTAAGGTGTACAAGGCCTATGGTGCTGAGGGTCTAACAAATCCTAGAATGCCCTTTAAAGACTTTGTACAGACCAAATTCTTTCCACAGGAACTGGAGAACACAAAGAAGAGGGTGGAGGAGAGAGGGCAAAAGAGGAAACGGTCAGACTCCCAGCAACCCACAGGGACCAAACAGTCCTCATGTGCACACAGGCTTCCCTGGTGTTGCGGGAAAGTACATATACTGTCCAGCCAAAGTCCTTTCCTTGTACAAAGACCAGGGCATGGACAAGGAGATGACCTGGAAAGATTTCAAGGAGTCTGTGTTTTATGAAAAAGAAAAACAGAGGTGGGAGGTGGAAAAGGGGAAATGAGTGGTCTATACCAGAATCCAGACTGGTATAGACCACTCTCTCTCCCAGCCCGTCCCCCTCACCCTCTCACATACTCAGCCCCCACTGACTCTGGACTAGCACAACCCCCCCCCCCCACCACCACCCCCTAGACTCACTCTCTCACACACACACACACACACACACACACACACACACACACACACACACACACACACACACACACACACACACACACACACACACACACACACACACACACACACACACACACACACACACTCACTCTCTTGTCTTTTGCAATCCTCCAAATTGCAGGCCACGGAGCACAAGTTTGTGAATGTGGCCCAGACTCCCAAACACAAGGACAATAAGCTGACAGTTATATCCCAAGGCCATAATACGTTCTACCAAAGGCTGATATTTCATAAGTTTGGATGTAAAACAAGTGTCCATATACAAATCAAATGGGCAGCCTATTTCAAAGATAGTAACAGTTTTTCTATTTTCATTAATGAACACAATATCTGGGGTATTTGGAATATCTTGCAGTGAATTGACATGTGTGTCATTTTGATCAAACCAGTCTAGTTTTACAGTGCTGTGTTTATACATTTTTGTTGTCCTTTCCTGTACTTCTCTGATCTTATCTGAGACCAGGTCCACCAGACGGTCGTGTCTGGCAATGTACAGTCCTTTATAGTGGCTGCATCCATTTAAGATGTGTGCGACTGTCTCTTTATCATGTGGGATTGGGTGTAGGCTACAGTGTGGGTCATGTTCTGATGGGTACCAGGTTGCCAAGTTGGACTTGGTCGGCAGCACTTGTAAACGAGCACACACACACACACACACACACACACACACACACACACACACACACACACACACA
>NC_139942.1:1185700-1190700 GCF_963454915.1 Gymnoscopelus microlampas
TGTGTATCTTGAACACCAGGCCCAATGCAAGGTGCTGTACTCTGTTAGCTACTGTGAGCCATCCCAGACTAATAAAATGATTATGATCACGGTGAGCCCGAGATGGAAGGTTAAGTTGTAGTCTAACCAGTTTGTTTTGGGCTGTTTGGAGCCTTGTTTTTAGGGCCTTTGAGGCGCTGCAGTACCAAACGTGTACTCCATAATCAAAGAAGGGCTGGATGAGTGCTCTAGTTAGTGTCCTCAGGGTTTTCTTACTGACCAGTGGGGCAATCCTGTATAGAAATCGTGTTCGTTGGCTGATTTTTTTGATTACCTTAGAGGTCATTTTGTCACTGGAGAGATTAGCCTCTAGGATACATCCCAGGTAGGTAATTTTGTTTTTCCTTGTGATTACACTATTACCCACTTTGAAGCCCACTTCATATATTGTCTATCATACAACAGTGATACAACAAATACAACATCATTTGTACGATATTATAGCAATACAATTGTAATTGTCAGGCCAAAATGTATATCACCCAGACAGCTTTGTAATTACACCCTTTAAAAAAAGAAAGAAAAAAGAATAGCAAACTATAACATAGCTCTTCCCTTTTCTTTTTTTGTCTAACCCCCTCCTAGTTGGGTCATTTATGGCACTTCCGTGACCGCGGCGAGCGAAGGTCCGTTTCTCAATGGATTTGTCATCTAGGAGGGTTATTAAACAAATTTAGCCGGGGTGTCTTCTTTAAAACGGCGGGGAAAATTTGTGGGAGACCAAAATCCAAAATGGCTGCCGTGAAAATGAACTTTTTAATGGTTTGACCTACAATGATGCACAATACATGGTTTCAGAGCTTATTTTGGTCAAGGAATACATATATGGTGTTTATATAATGATTTGACCTATTGTCGACCTTCAAATGCAAGATGGCTGCCAATTATGAGCTCCAAAAGGGAGTTTTTTCAAAATCGTCACAGAGCCTTCATATTAGGCTCAAATGAAAGCTCTGCTCATGATGAGTTGAATAATATACAGTATAAGTACACAGAAGTAATCTCTGAGGTCAATAAAGTCAATGTTTGTGTGTAAACAGCAGTTGCTGATTTGCGGTTTCCCATTAAATAGGGTAGGCTACTGAGAATATGGTGTCCAGTTCATCCCATCACATTTTCATAATGAACCAAAAATAAATGAGCTCTATAGCCTAACATAAAATAGTATTCTGTATGCAAAGCTAGAAAGGTTAGTTGCTTGAGGTGAATTTAAAGGTCAACTCATTTGTCACCCTTATTTTGTAGTATTGCTCCCAGTGTTTCCTGTCTGTCTTCCTTGCCTTGTCTAACCAGTCTTGTGATTTTGTCAGTGTTTCCACCTGTGTCCTCCTAGTCCCCCAGCCTATCCCAGTGTTGATTGTCAGTTGAGTTCACCTGTGTCCTGTTAGTCCCTGTATATTTAAGCCCTGTGTTTGCACTGTGGTCTTGTTGGTCTGTTGTCATGCGAGGTGAGGTTTTTAGTTGTTGTTCTTTGTGCTCAAGAATCTTGGACATTAGAGCGTCTGCCATTCCAGAGCCCTTGAATCGCTTGTAGATGGCATAGATGTAGGACATCAGCTGGTGGAAAGTTACGAGGATTGGGAGGATGTCCTTGAACATTAATGGATTCTCCGCCTTGAGCTGAGTGTACGTCTTGTAGGTGGGCAGGTGACCAACAAGAAAGGAGAATGGAATATTCTTCTGCCGCATGGCCTCCACATGTTTCACCATTATGTCATTCACCACTGACTTGCTTGGAGGTTCATTGTATGTTGTGTGGTAATTAGGCATGCTCTTGTTGGGTGGTGGATGACAGCAGGACTGGGCACCAATGTATCCTGGAACTCGCTGCTCTTCAGGTGGTGGTCTTCTGCCATGATTGTCTACACGAGACAGTGCATGTATTACAGAGCGAGCACGCTGCGGAGCTGACCCATCCACTGGTGGATCTACCCTGGGACAAGCAGGTGACTCACTCTTGCTACCAGGGGGGGCATCTGTACTGGCAAACCTTTGTCAGTTCCGCACACTTCTGCTTTAGCTGTGCAGAGATTTCCTTCTTCTTGGTGAGCGTTTCAGCAGTCTCTTTGCCTGGTTTCTTTTCATAGCTCTCTGGCTGCATGTACAGTACATGACATTTGTTCGATGGACTGCTGTAGAGTCACCTGTCATAGTGTCAATCTTGAAGTCGTCATTGTCGATGATCACGATAGCTGGCTTGCTGTCTGCGATCTCGTGTGGGCAGGTTGCTGATGCCTCCACATCCATCAGAGCCTAATGGTCATAGAGGAGCAGTGTGTCTGCAAAGCTGATGCAGACACCGCTCTTGTGCAGAGTGTCTACCAGATCTTTACTCCTTGTCATGCCATGGACATTTACTCCCAGGTTGATAGCAGAGCTCCGCAGTGTGCTCGCTCTGTGATACATGCACTGTCTCGTGTAGACAATCATGGTACAAGACCACCACCTGAAGAGCAGCGAGTTCCAGGATACAGTGGTGCCCAGTCCTGCTGTCATCCACCACCCAACAAGAGCAAGCCTTATTACCACACAACATACAATGAACCTTCAAGTCAGTCAGTGGTGAATGACATCATGGTGGAACATGTGGAGGCCATGTGGCAGAAGAATATTCCATTCTCCTTTCTTGTTGGTGACCTGCCCACCTACAAGATGCTCACTGAGCTCAAGGCAGAGAATCCAGAAATGTTCAAGGACATCCTCCCAATCCTCGTACCTTTCCACCAGCTGATGTCCTACAGTACATCTATGCCATCTACAAGCGATTCAAGGGCTCTGGAATGGCAGACACTCTGGTTACAGCAGGGGTAGTAGTGGAGGGGTTGGTAGACCAAGCACTACGAGGAAAGCACTACAGACAGGGCGTGCTGTGCATCCTGCTCTGGCGAGAGGTTCTTATCCAAAATCACTTCCAAGATTCTTGAGCGCAAAGAACAACGACTAAAAACCTCACATGACAAAGGTCTACAGACCAATAAGAACACAATGCAATCACAGGGCTTAAATAGACAGGGATTAACAGGACACAGGTGAACTCAACTGACAATCAACATTGGGATAGGCTGGGGGACTAGGAGGACACAGGTGGAAACACTGACAAAATCACAAGACTGGTTAGACAAGGCAAGGAAGACAGACAGGAAACACTGGGAGCAATACTACAAAATAAGGGTGACAAATGAGTTGACCTTTAAATTCACCTCAAGCAACTAACCTTTCTAGCTTTGCATACAGAATACTATTTTATGTTAGGCTATAGAGCTCATTTATTTTTGGTTCATTATGAAAATGTGATGGGATGAACTGGACACCATATTCTCAGTAGCCTACCCTATTTAATGGGAAACCGCAAATCAGCAACTGCTGTTTACACACAAACATTGACTTTATTGACCTCAGAGATTACTTCTGTGTACTTATACTGTATATTATTCAACTCATCATGAGCAGAGCTTTCATTTGAGCCTAATATGAAGGCTCTGTGACGATTTTGAAAAAACTCCCTTTTGGAGCTCATAATTGGCAGCCATCTTGCATTTGAAGGTCGACAATAGGTCAAATCATTATATAAACACCATATATGTATTCCTTGACCAAAATAAGCTCTGAAACCATGTATTGTGCATCATTGTAGGTCAAACCATTAAAAAGTTCATTTTCACGGCAGCCATTTTGGATTTTGGTCTCCCACAAATTTTCCCCGCCGTTTTAAAAAAGACACCCCGGCTAAATTTGTTTAATAACCCTCCTAGATGACAAATCCATTGAGAAACGGACCTTCGCTCTCCGCGGTCACAGAAGTGCCATAAATGACCCAACTATCCTGTTTTCTACTTTATTGGAATAGCCAGCATTTAAAATGATCTGTTTCCCTCCATTCTATTAGGGAGACACTTTGATCTAGTGCAGTGGTTCTCAACCTGTAGGGCAGGACCCCCAGGGGGGGGTCCCAAAATTATTTTGGGGGGGGGGGGGGGGGGGGGGGTCCCCAAATTGTTTTCTCACTCAACAGTACACAGACCAACATACAGTATAAATGTATACAGGGTATCTGCACCTTTTTAAAGTGACAATTTAAGGACTTTCAAGACCTTTTTTTGTACCTGTGGTTAAACACTTCCTAAATTGTCAAATATTAGAGGCAAAAATATTGAAAATAGCCGATCTACATGTACACAACGTGAACATGTAGATCTGCTATTTTCACAATGGAACAGATCAAGTCAAATTAAACGTAATGCCAACTCCTACAACTCCAAGTGCTTGTCTGGGTGGCGGGTCCCCAGTTCAAATATGATTATGTTGGGGGTCCTGGTCTGAAAAGGAAAAAAAAGGAAATTCTTTTTTAGTAAGAGTCATGACCGTACTTTTCAAGGTGTGATACAATTATAACTCAAAATATCTTTATTCTTTTCCGTCCAGGTATGCCATTACCAGGCAGTTAACAGATCAATAACTAACTTGTTCTTCATAGTGCAATAATATAGCATATTAGAATATGAATTATCTTCCATGAGGGGGAATCGAACAAGGTTCTCCAAATCCCCAAACAAGAAAAGCTAAATTCTGATTGGGTCAATCAGCTAGGCAAAACTGCCTAGCAGCAAAGACAGATTTTTTTCATTGGCTGGGGCTGAAGGCTGCATAGCAACCAAGAGTCCATGCTAGACAAATAATAATGATTCATAGGACATAATCATTGATCAGTGTTTACTTATATTTAGCTGAGTTTAGGGGTCTGATTTTGTTGAAAATAGCTGATCACCAGGCTTGTAGATCAGCTATTTTCAAATAGCTGATGCATAAAGGGTCTATAGTGGCAAGCTAATGTTGATGCTACATTAAAAAAAAAAAGTATAATAATAATCTGGGCACCCCAGTCTGAAAATCACTGTGATATTAGATATTTTGATTATAGGACAATCAGAAGTAGGTGCTGTCATGCAAGTAAGGACAGCACT
>NC_139942.1:1218200-1220700 GCF_963454915.1 Gymnoscopelus microlampas
GTGACCTGCCCACCTACAAGATGCTCACTGAGCTCAAGGCAGAGAATCCAGAAATGTTCAAGGACATCCTCCCAATCCTCGTACCTTTCCACCAGCTGATGTCCTACAGTACATCTATGCCATCTACAAGCGATTCAAGGGCTCTGGAATGGCAGACACTCTGGTTACAGCAGGGGTAGTAGTGGAGGGGTTGGTAGACCAAGCACTACGAGGAAAGCACTACAGACAGGGCGTGCTGTGCATCCTGCTCTGGCGAGAGGTTCTTATCCAAAATCACTTCCAAGATTCTTGAGCGCAAAGAACAACGACTAAAAACCTCACATGACAAAGGTCTACAGACCAATAAGAACACAATGCAATCACAGGGCTTAAATAGACAGGGATTAACAGGACACAGGTGAACTCAACTGACAATCAACATTGGGATAGGCTGGGGGACTAGGAGGACACAGGTGGAAACACTGACAAAATCACAAGACTGGTTAGACAAGGCAAGGAAGACAGACAGGAAACACTGGGAGCAATACTACAAAATAAGGGTGACAAATGAGTTGACCTTTAAATTCACCTCAAGCAACTAACCTTTCTAGCTTTGCATACAGAATACTATTTTATGTTAGGCTATAGAGCTCATTTATTTTTGGTTCATTATGAAAATGTGATGGGATGAACTGGACACCATATTCTCAGTAGCCTACCCTATTTAATGGGAAACCGCAAATCAGCAACTGCTGTTTACACACAAACATTGACTTTATTGACCTCAGAGATTACTTCTGTGTACTTATACTGTATATTATTCAACTCATCATGAGCAGAGCTTTCATTTGAGCCTAATATGAAGGCTCTGTGACGATTTTGAAAAAACTCCCTTTTGGAGCTCATAATTGGCAGCCATCTTGCATTTGAAGGTCGACAATAGGTCAAATCATTATATAAACACCATATATGTATTCCTTGACCAAAATAAGCTCTGAAACCATGTATTGTGCATCATTGTAGGTCAAACCATTAAAAAGTTCATTTTCACGGCAGCCATTTTGGATTTTGGTCTCCCACAAATTTTCCCCGCCGTTTTAAAAAAGACACCCCGGCTAAATTTGTTTAATAACCCTCCTAGATGACAAATCCATTGAGAAACGGACCTTCGCTCTCCGCGGTCACGGAAGTGCCATAAATGACCCAACTATCCTGTTTTCTACTTTATTGGAATAGCCAGCATTTAAAATGATCTGTTTCCCTCCATTCTATTAGGGAGACACTTTGATCTAGTGCAGTGGTTCTCAACCTGTAGGGCAGGACCCCCAGGGGGGGGTCCCAAAATTATTTTGGGGGGGGGGGGGGGGGGGGGTCCCCAAATTGTTTTCTCACTCAACAGTACACAGACCAACATACAGTATAAATGTATACAGGGTATCTGCACCTTTTTAAAGTGACAATTTAAGGACTTTCAAGACCTTTTTTTGTACCTGTGGTTAAACACTTCCTAAATTGTCAAATATTAGAGGCAAAAATATTGAAAATAGCCGATCTACATGTACACAACGTGAACATGTAGATCTGCTATTTTCACAATGGAACAGATCAAGTCAAATTAAACGTAATGCCAACTCCTACAACTCCAAGTGCTTGTCTGGGTGGCGGGTCCCCAGTTCAAATATGATTATGTTGGGGGTCCTGGTCTGAAAAGGAAAAAAAAGGAAATTCTTTTTTAGTAAGAGTCATGACCGTACTTTTCAAGGTGTGATACAATTATAACTCAAAATATCTTTATTCTTTTCCGTCCAGGTATGCCATTACCAGGCAGTTAACAGATCAATAACTAACTTGTTCTTCATAGTGCAATAATATAGCATATTAGAATATGAATTATCTTCCATGAGGGGGAATCGAACAAGGTTCTCCAAATCCCCAAACAAGAAAAGCTAAATTCTGATTGGGTCAATCAGCTAGGCAAAACTGCCTAGCAGCAAAGACAGATTTTTTTCATTGGCTGGGGCTGAAGGCTGCATAGCAACCAAGAGCAGAGGAGGATTACCCAACGGGCCGACTGGGCCCAGGCCCAGGGGCCCCTGAGCTAGGGGGGCCCCTGAGCTTGAGCCTTTTTTTTTTTTTTAATAAAAAAAAATGTTAACATATTTTTTTAACAATTTTAACATAAAAAAAACCTAATAATTTCCCTTATTAACCGCAATATAACCGAACAATTTCTTTGTATTTAAGTTATAGGTAAAACATACATTATATTAGCCTATCTGCCGCCGTGCACAGACGTTTTTAACCGAAAAAAACCCTATTAATTTCCATTATTAACCGAGATTTAACCGCAAAAATTTCGCGCGCGCGGGGGTGGGTGCGTGCACGCGCGCTGTGCGCGCGTGCACCCACGGAAGGGGGCGGGGGGGCCTTTTGCGTGTCTCGGCCCAGGGGCCCGTTTCTTCCTAATCCGCCTATGACCAAGAGTCCATGCTAGACAAATAATAATGATTCATAGGACATA
>NC_139942.1:1230700-1235700 GCF_963454915.1 Gymnoscopelus microlampas
GAGCTCTCAGGCCAGCTTCCCAAAAACACATGCCATTTTGAGGGTCTGGCCATCTCTCAGGGCTAAAGAGAGCGCGCCTCCCCGTCGGGGAATCGAACCCCGGTCTCCCGCGCGGCCGCCGGGGATTCTTTAGCTAAACGGCCCTAAACGCTTTCCCATTCATTCTCTATGGTAGTGCTAAACCACTACGGACGTAATGCCATTTCTGGCCACAACGTGGGTGTCAATGCGCTGTGGCGCTGTTCCATTGACTCGGATGGGCCCCGTCCCCGCCCCCTCCCTCGTCTCTGAGTTTCTCGAACGGCGGCCATTGATGTTTACATGGAGGATGTATCGCTGCCTGTTAATGTTTACACCACATACAGTACAGCAGATGGAGAGACGGAGCGGAGGAGATGGGGAGCAGCAGCAACAGACAGGCCAAATGTATTTTCTTGACAACAGAAACTTCACTGAAGACATGTAACATAGTGTGTTTAAATTGACACATTGTTTTATTTGGACGGATGCTAATTGGATTAGCGTGTTAGCATCGTTGTAAACAGACGCATTATGGCTCCGTGGGGCATGAATAGATCACCTTCTGACTCGCCAAAGGAAACGTTTTAATGCTTTGCTGTCTTGGTGATTTGGTGAATATAGTGGATTAGTTTTTAGATCGATCGGGGATTTGTTAATAGTGTACTGGGCTGACTGTACACAACACATGGGTCGGAACGCTGCATAGCAACCAGCATAGCAACCAACAGTCCATATTAGACAGACAAATAATAATGATTCATAGGACTTAATCATTGATCAGTTACTACTCCTCAGACCCTACAAAAGACTCGATGTTATGTTAATAATGGTCTGATATGTTGAAAATAGCTGATCAACAAGCTCGTAGATCGACTAGTTTCAAATAGCCCATGTAAATAGTGGTTATAGCTGATGTTGATGCTATATTAAAAAAACAAAACAAAAGTCTGGGGTCCCCGGACCCCAGTCTGAGACTCACTGTGCTATTGTATATTGTGGTTATACTGTATGTCAATCAGTAAACACTGGAGTTGGTGCTTTCATGAAATTAACAATAGCACTCAATTCATTGATTCACAGTACCGGAATGCACTTTTAATTTTAATACATAAAGCAGATAGTGTGCTAATCTTTAGCACACTCATGGTTGCATCACACTGCAACCACACTGTGGTTACGTTTTTATTCACAATGCAACGTTATTGTGCTCCTATATCATGGTGTAGTCAACACAGTGGATTAATATTTTGATCGACCTGGGATGTTAAAATTGTGCAAAACTGTGTTCAATAAATTGCCTCTTCTGCTACATTAAGTAAGGTTATAATTGTTATTGAGACTCCTAGAGCATGTTGACATGGATAGCTCAGTGTCTAATAGCATCTGTGTTATAATTAATGGGTGATGAGAATGATGTCATACTGCACACTGTATGACATCATTCTCGTATAGATGCACTCTTTTGGGACATTTAGGCCACTATAGCCTCTCCCTTGAACAGGGGAGATATTTGAAGATGTAGTAATACTTTCAACTGCCTTTGACACTGTAATGGGCTTTAGACTGATAGATATTCACCCTATGTTTTCAAATGTTTAATGTTGATCTGTGGTGTAACAGCTGTATTCACACATGCAACTAAAGACATGGTGTTCTCAAAGCAAACCAGGCACTGGTAGTAGTACTTCCACTGGATACAGGGTGCGACTCCCTGCGGTGCCCTGCACTGTCACCTTTGTCTTGTATGTTTAAATTAAATGTAAATTTCACTGTTCACATTACCAAATCTGAAACGTGATTGATTGATTGATTGATTGAAAATGTTATTAGCCGTTGCTCAGGCCACTTCCGGATACCTGCTGAATACCTGTGCATCAAGGTCACAGTACAATGACAGCATCACCATCAAGCTGGACCTGTTCCACTGTATGAGGCGGTTTCTCCGTGAGTGTGTCTCAGAGCATCACCCCCTTTACAGCTCCTTCTCACAGTTCTTGTCTGCCGCCTTTTCTGTGGTGGATCAGGAGGACCTGAACAATCTTAAGAAGGCCTATGTGTTCTGTGGAATACAGCCTCCCAACCCCACTAAGCAGCATATCCGCGAACACTGCAGGATCCAGATTCCACAGCCTGCGGAGCTTATCCGGCGAGTTGAGGGAGTTTTGCATAATTTTCACCTCGCTAAAGACCCCAATGATGTTCCTCTCTTTAAGCCCTCAATGCTCAAGACTTGGCGGATTCAACGGTTCCACATCCTGCGGGGGTGCCTTAGTGATCCTGAGCTGGCAGCTGGGATCATGTACAGGTACAGATGTTATGGATAAACCTGCCTGTATTAGATGATTTCAGTACTCTTATTGTATATATTTTAGATCTAGATTTCCACAATGGAAACAAGCCTCAAGATATTTGTTTCATCCTTTTAACATTTACCTGTTTTATTATACCTTGCTGTACTGAGCAAAAATGTAAATAAAGCTTTCAATCAATCAATCAGGTATGGTGGAACACGGCAGCTGAACCATGTCCAGGGGGAGGGTGCTAAGGTTCCTGTCTGGATCCCCATCAGAGGCACATCCCAGCAGGAGGGCTACCATTGCCACCAGGCTCAGTTTTGAGTGGAACACGGGTTTCATCAGAGCTGTTTCAAGCCCAGGGGATGACAGGGGTGGCGCGCTGGAATTTTCAGCGCCTGGTCGACCTGAAACAGCCAGGTGTTCGGCTTCCAGCTGCATTTGATCCACAGTTAATTGCAGACCTCAACGCAGTCTCCAAAAGGGTGTTGGGGGATGAGAAGTACCCTGCCCTTCACCTTTCCAGCAGAGACACCGGGGAGAGGTTCGGTCTGGATTATGTGGAGCCTGGATGCCACCCACTTACTCTTGACTGGGAAAAGCACAGGAGCACGACAAGGCAAGGAACTGCACCTCCAGAGACCAGCCCTCAGCCTCCGTCAGCTCTGCCTCCCTCAGCTCGGCCTCCTCCCTCAGCTCAGCCTCCCCCAGCTCAGCCTCCCTCAGCTCAGCCTCCCTCAGCTCGGCCTCCTCCCTCAGCTCAGCCTCCCCCAGCTCAGCCTCCCTCAGCTCTGCCTCCCTCAGCTCGGCCTCCTCCCTCAGCTCAGCCTCCCCCGGCTCAGCCTCCCTCAGCTCAGCCTCCCTCAGCTCAGCCTCCCTCAGCTCAGCCTCCCTCAGCTCTGCCGCCTCCCTCAGCTCAGCCTCCCTCCTCTCCTTCACTCCAGCTCTACCAGTTTCCTGCTTTCCCTCCTGCTACTAAAGAAGAGGTGACTCCAAGTAGTGCATCAGAGCCTCTCACAGAGCCAGGTAAACGTAATGCAAGTATTTACAAAGTAGTTCAAAAACATTGTGACATTCCTGTTAAAACAAAGGCAACTTAGAAAATGTAATAATTTGTTAGCCTTTATATTTTTGCAAGGATTTATTTATTTATTTATATATATATATTTCTTTTTTCTTTAAAAATGTGCTTGATCAGATATAGGCTTTAATAATTAGTTTCATTACTTATTTTACTCTCTTGTAGAAACTACTTGGATGCCACCCCCGCTGCCCTTGCAGGCATCACCGAGCAGTGCCCGCACTGGACCAGTGAAGACTGGTGGGACTAGTGTTTGTGTTGGACCATAAGCGTTGGACATCCCCTATGAAGGAGGCGATCAACAACCTGCTAAACAAATATCATGGACAGAAGGACATGCTGACACGCGTGGACCAGGAATATGCTGCTGCTGTTAATAACTCTGCAACTGACCCAAACAGCATGCTCCACCCAACAACGAAACACCACATTTCGCAGTATGTGAAGTACAGGGCCAAGCTACTGAACACCAGCTCCTCTCTAAACACCAGCCCAGAGAATCTCCAGGAGAGACAGCAGCTATGGCACTCTTTGACAGAGGGGAGTGAGACCATAAGTGTGCCTGTGGTTTCCATGCCACCAGCGGTTGTCAATCCACCTGAACCTGCTGCAGCCACAGCTTTGACAGAGGCGTCCATTGAAGGCATTGTGATAGGCATCATGGAGAGGCAGCAGCAGCACCAACAACAACAACAACAACAACAACAACAACAGCCAGGGCGCAAGAAACAAACAAAAACATGTCTGTCCTGCGGTCAGCCAAAGTCCATGTTCGAAAATGACGGCTCCTCCATCCACTACTTCTACCAGCAAGGCACTGTTCGCTATTTCTACTGCTCCACTAAGGTGTACAAGGCCTATGGTGCTGAGGGTCTAACAAATCCTAGAATGCCCTTTAAAGACTTTGTACAGACCAAATTCTTTCCGCAGGAACTGGAGAACACAAAGAAGAGGGTGGAGGAGAGAGGGAAAAAGAGGAAACGGTCAGACTCCCAGCAACCCACAGGGCGTTTGTGCCGTTTCTGCCACAAGGCACTGAAGCAGGGACCAAACAGTCCTCATGTGCACACAGGCTTCCCTGGTGTTGCGGGAAAGTACATATACTGTCCAGCCAAAGTCCTTTCCTTGTACAAAGACCAGGGCATGGACAAGGAGATGACCTGGAAAATTTCAAGGAGTCTGTGTTTTATGAAAAAGAAAAACAGAGGTGGGAGGTGGAAAAGGGGAAATGAGTGGTCTATACCAGAATCCAGACTGGTATAGACCACTCTCTCTCCCAGCCCGTCCCCCTCACCCTCTCACATACTCAGCCCCCACTGACTCTGGACTAGCACAACCCCCCCCCCCACCACCACCCCCTAGACTCACTCTCTCTCTCACACACACACACACACACACACACACACACACACACACACACACACACACACACACACACACACACACACACACACACACACACACACACACACACACACACACACACACTCTTGTCTTTTGCAATCCTCCAAATTGCAGGCCACGGAGCACAAGTTTGTGAATGTAGCCCAGACTCCCAAACACAAGGACAATAAGCTGACAGTTATATCCCAAGGCCATAATAC
>NC_139942.1:1285700-1293200 GCF_963454915.1 Gymnoscopelus microlampas
GCCCTGCATTGGCCGGGAATCGAACCCCGGCCTCCCGCGTGGCAGGCGAGAATTCTACCACTGAACCACCAATGCATGTCACCTGCAACCTCTGGGGTGTCTTTGCAAATGAAAAGAATCGGCCCACTCAAGGAGCTCTCAGGCCAGCTTCCCAAAAACACATGCCATTTTGAGGGTCTGGCGATCTCTCAGGGCTAAAAAGAGCGCGCCTCCCCGTCGGGGAATCGAACCCCGGTCTCCCGCGTGACAGGCTGGGATACTCACCACTATACTAACGAGGACACATCTGCCCGTAGCACGTCATCCGCCGGCCACGCGTGCGTCACCTACGCAAGATGAGTGAGATTCAAATGCAAGCAGTGTCGCATTCGAAAACTCCAAGATTGGGCCCACTTCCACGCGGGAGATACAGAGCTTTGGTCGCAAGCAAACATGTTTCCGCCCGGTTTCGAACCGGGGACCTTTCGCGTGTGAGGCGAACGTGATAACCACTACACTACGGAAACAGCTGCTGTGGTGCTTTGAGGCCTCCCGACCCAAGGGGAAAACCCTTTAGTTGTGCAGTTTGCGGCAAAGGTTGCAGTCTGAACACTTCTTTCAAGGGATTTGCAATGGATTCCCCCGCACAGGTTCAAAGGGCTGCCCTGCATTGGCCGGGAATCGAACCCGGGCCTCCCGCGTGGCAGGCGAGAATTCTACCACTGAACCACCAATGCATGTCACCTGCAATCTCTGGGCTGTCTTTGCGACTGAAAATAATCGGCCCACTCAAGGAGCTCTCAGGCCAGCTTCCCAAAAACACATGCCATTTTGAGGGTCTGGCCATCTCTCAGGGCTAAAAAGAGGGCGCCTCCCCGTCGGGGAATCGAACCCCGGTCTCCCGCGTGACAGGCGGGGATACTCACCACTATACTAACGAGGACACATCTGCCCGTAGCACGTCATCCGCCGGCCACACTTGCGTCACCTACGCAAGGTGAGTGACATTAAACTGCAAGTATTGTCGTATTCGAAAACTCCAAGATTGCACCGACTCCCCTGTAATGCGACAAGCGGTAGATACAGAGCAGGGTGACAGAGAATCCCGTCGGCGTCAACAGAGCCTTGGTCTCAACCAAACATGTTTCCGCCCGGTTTCGAACCGGGGACCTTTCGCGTGTGAGGCGAACGTGATAACCACTACACTACGGAAACAGCTGCTGAGGTACTTTGGGGCCTCCCGACCCAAGGGGAAAACCCCTTAGTTGTGCAGTTTGCGGCAAAGGTTGCAGTCTCAACAGATCTTTCAAGGGATTTGCAATGGATTCCCGCCGCACAGGTTCAAAGGGCTGCCCTGCATTGGCCGGGAATCGAACCCGGGCCTCCCGCGTGGCAGGCGAGAATTCTACCACTGAACCACCAATGCATGTCACCCGCAACTTCTGGGGTGTCTTTGCAAATGAAAAGAATCGGCCCACTCAAGGAGCTCTCAGGCCAGCTTCCCAAAAACACATGCCATTTTGAGGGTCTGGCCATCTCTCAGGGCTAAAGAGAGCGCGCCTCCCCGTCGGGGAATCGAACCCCGGTCTCCCGCGTGACAGGCGGGGATACTCACCACTATACTAACGAGGACACATCTGCCCGTAGCACGTCATCCGCCGGCCACGCGTGCGTCACCTACGCAAGATGAGTGAGATTCAAATGCAAGCAGTGTCGCATTCGAAAACTCCAAGATTGGGCCCACTTCCACGCGGGAGATACAGAGCTTTGGTCGCAAGCAACCATGTTTCCGCCCGGTTTCGAACCGGTGACCTTTCGCGTGTTAGGCGAACGTGATAACCACTACACTACGGAAACAGCTGCTGTGGTGCTTTGAGGCCTCCCGGACCAAGGGGAAAACCCTTTAGTTGTGCAGTTTGCGGCAAAGGTTGCAGTCTGAACACTTCTTTCAAGGGATTTGCAATGGATTCCCCCGCACAGGTTCAAAGGGCTGCCCTGCATTGGCCGGGAATCGAACCCGGGCCTCCCGCTTGGCAGGCGAGAATTCTACCACTGAACCACCAATGCATGTCACCTGCAACCTCTGGGCTGTCTTTGCGACTGAAAAGAATCGGCCCACTCAAGGTGCTCTCAGGCCAGCTTCCCAAAAACACATGCCATTTTGAGGGTCTGGCCATCTCTCAGGGCTAAAAAGAGCGCGCCTCCCCGTCGGGGAATCGAACCCCGGTCTCCCGCGTGACAGGCGGGGATACTCACCACTATACTAACGAGGACACATCTGCCCGTAGCACGTCATCCGCCGGCCACACTTGCGTCACCTACGCAAGGTGAGTGACATTAAACTGCAAGTATTGTCGTATTCGAAAACTCCAAGATTGCACCGACTCCCCTGTAATGCGACAAGCGGTAGATACAGAGCAGGGTGACAGAGAATCCCGTCGGCGTCAACAGAGCCTTGGTCTCAACCAAACATGTTTCCGCCCGGTTTCGAACCGGGGACCTTTCGCGTGTGAGGCGAACGTGATAACCACTACACTACGGAAACAGCTGCTGAGGTACTTTGGGGCCTCCCGACCCAAGGGGAAAACCCCTTAGTTGTGCAGTTTGCGGCAAAGGTTGCAGTCTGAACAGATCTTTCAAGGGATTTGCAATGGATTCCCCCCGCACAGGTTCAAAGGGCTGCCCTGCATTGGCCGGGAATCGAACCCGGGCCTCCCGCGTGGCAGGCGAGAATTCTACCACTGAACCACCAATGCATGTCACCTGCAACCTCTGTGGTGTCTTTGCAAATGAAAAGAATCGGCCCACTCAAGGAGCTCTCAGGCCAGCTTTCCAAAAACACATGCCATTTTGAGGGTCTGGCCATCTCTCAGGGCTAAAAAGAGCGCGCCTCCCCGTCGGGGAATCGAACCCCGGTCTCCCGCGCGGCCGCCGGGGATTCTTTAGCTAAACGGCCCTAAACGCTTTCCCATTCATTCTCTATGGTAGTGCTAAACCACTACGGACGTAATGCCATTTCTGGCCACAACGTGGGTGTCAATGCGCTGTGGCGCTGTTCCATTGACTCGGATGGGCCCCGTCCCCGCCCCCTCCCTCGTCTCTGAGTTTCTCGAACGGCGGCCATTGATGTTTACATGGAGGATGTATCGCTGCCTGTTAATGTTTACACCACATACAGTACAGCAGATGGAGAGACGGAGCGGAGGAGATGGGGAGCAGCAGCAACAGACAGGCCAAATGTATTTTCTTGACAACAGAAACTTCACTGAAGACATGTAACATAGTGTGTTTAAATTGACACATTGTTTTATTTGGACGGATGCTAATTGGATTAGCGTGTTAGCATCGTTGTAAACAGACGCATTATGGCTCCGTGGGGCATGAATAGATCACCTTCTGACTCGCCAAAGGAAACGTTTTAATGCTTTGCTGTCTTGGTGATTTGGTGAATATAGTGGATTAGTTTTTAGATCGATCGGGGATTTGTTAATAGTGTACTGGGCTGACTGTACACAACACATGGGTCGGAACGCTGCATAGCAACCAGCATAGCAACCAACAGTCCATATTAGACAGACAAATAATAATGATTCATAGGACTTAATCATTGATCAGTTACTACTCCTCAGACCCTACAAAAGACTCGATGTTATGTTAATAATGGTCTGATATGTTGAAAATAGCTGATCAACAAGCTCGTAGATCGACTAGTTTCAAATAGCCCATGTAAATAGTGGTTATAGCTGATGTTGATGCTATATTAAAAAAACAAAACAAAAGTCTGGGGTCCCCGGACCCCAGTCTGAGACTCACTGTGCTATTGTATATTGTGGTTATACTGTATGTCAATCAGTAAACACTGGAGTTGGTGCTTTCATGAAATTAACAATAGCACTCAATTCATTGATTCACAGTACCGGAATGCACTTTTAATTTTAATACATAAAGCAGATAGTGTGCTAATCTTTAGCACACTCATGGTTGCATCACACTGCAACCACACTGTGGTTACGTTTTTATTCACAATGCAACGTTATCGTGCTCCTATATCATGGTGTAGTCAACACAGTGGATTAATATTTTGATCGACCTGGGATGTTAAAATTGTGCAAAACTGTGTTCAATAAATTGCCTCTTCTGCTACATTATTAAGGTTATAATTGTTATTGAGACTCCTAGAGCATGTTGACATGGATAGCTCAGTGTCTAATAGCATCTGTGTTATAATTAATGGGTGATGAGAATGATGTCATACTGCACACTGTATGACATCATTCTCGTATAGATGCACTCTTTTGGGACATTTAGGCCACTATAGCCTCTCCCTTGAACAGGGGAGATATTTGAAGATGTAGTAATACTTTCAACTGCCTTTGACACTGTAATGGGCTTTAGACTGATAGATATTCACCCTATGTTTTCAAATGTTTAATGTTGATCTGTGGTGTAACAGCTGTATTCACACATGCAACTAAAGACATGGTGTTCTCAAAGCAAACCAGGCACTGGTAGTAGTACTTCCACTGGATACAGGGTGCGACTCCCTGCGGTGCCCTGCACTGTCACCTTTGTCTTTTATGTTTAAATTAAATGTAAATTTCACTGTTCACATTACCAAATCTGAAACGTGATTGATTGATTGATTGATTGAAAATGTTATTAGCCGTTGCTCAGGCCACTTCCGGATACCTGCTGAATACCTGTGCATCAAGGTCACAGTACAATGACAGCATCACCATCAAGCTGGACCTGTTCCACTGTATGAGGCGGTTTCTCCGTGAGTGTGTCTCAGAGCATCACCCCCTTTACAGCTCCTTCTCACAGTTCTTGTCTGCCGCCTTTTCTGTGGTGGATCAGGAGGACCTGAAAAATCTTAAGAAGGCCTATGTGTTCTGTGGAATACAGCCTCCCAACCCCACTAAGCAGCATATCCGCGAACACTGCAGGATCCAGATTCCACAGCCTGCGGAGCTTATCCGGCGAGTTGAGGGAGTTTTGCATAATTTTCACCTCGCTAAAGACCCCAATGATGTTCCTCTCTTTAAGCCCTCAATGCTCAAGACTTGGCGGATTCAACGGTTCCACATCCTGCGGGGGTGCCTTAGTGATCCTGAGCTGGCAGCTGGGATCATGTACAGGTACAGATGTTATGGATAAACCTGCCTGTATTAGATGATTTCAGTACTCTATTGTATATATTTTAGATCTAGATTTCCACAATGGAAACAAGCCTCAAGATATTTGTTTCATCCTTTTAACATTTACCTGTTTTATTATACCTTGCTGTACTGAGCAAAAATGTAAATAAAGCTTTCAATCAATCAATCAGGTATGGTGGAACACGGCAGCTGAACCATGTCCAGGGGGAGGGTGCTAAGGTTCCTGTCTGGATCCCCATCAGAGGCACATCCCAGCAGGAGGGCTACCATTGCCACCAGGCTCAGTTTTGAGTGGAACACGGGTTTCATCAGAGCTGTTTCAAGCCCAGGGGATGACAGGGGTGGCGCGCTGGAATTTTCAGCGCCTGGTCGACCTGAAACAGCCAGGTGTTCGGCTTCCAGCTGCATTTGATCCACAGTTAATTGCAGACCTCAACGCAGTCTCCAAAAGGGTGTTGGGGGATGAGAAGTACCCTGCCCTTCACCTTTCCAGCAGAGACACCGGGGAGAGGTTCGGTCTGGATTATGTGGAGCCTGGATGCCGCCCACTTACTCTTGACTGGGAAAAGCACAGGAGCACGACAAGGCAAGGAACTGCACCTCCAGAGACCAGCCCTCAGCCTCCGTCAGCTCTGCCTCCCTCAGCTCGGCCTCCTCCCTCAGCTCAGCCTCCCCCAGCTCAGCCTCCCTCAGCTCAGCCTCCTCCCTCAGCTCAGCCTCCCCCAGCTCAGCCTCCCTCAGCTCAGCCTCCCTCAGCTCAGCCTCCCTCAGCTCGGCCTCCTCCCTCAGCTCAGCCTCCCCCGGCTCAGCCTCCCTCAGCTCAGCCTCCCTCAGCTCAGCCTCCCTCAGCTCTGCCGCCTCCCTCAGCTCAGCCTCCCTCCTCTCCTTCACTCCAGCTCTACCAGTTTCCTGCTTTCCCTCCTGCTACTAAAGAAGAGGTGACTCCAAGTAGTGCATCAGAGCCTCTCACAGAGCCAGGTAAACGTAATGCAAGTATTTACAAAGTAGTTCAAAAACATTGTGACATTCCTGTTAAAACAAAGGCAACTTAGAAAATGTAATAATTTGTTAGCCTTTATATTTTTGCAAGGATTTATTTATTTATTTATATATATATATTTCTTTTTTCTTTAAAAATGTGCTTGATCAGATATAGGCTTTAATAATTAGTTTCATTACTTATTTTACTCTCTTGTAGAAACTACTTGGATGCCACCCCCGCTGCCCTTGCAGGCATCACCGAGCAGTGCCCGCACTGGACCAGTGAAGACTGGTGGGACTAGTGTTTGTGTTGGACCATAAGCGTTGGACATCCCCTATGAAGGAGGCGATCAACAACC
Organism: Gymnoscopelus microlampas; assembly: GCF_963454915.1. Taxonomy (NCBI): domain Eukaryota; kingdom Metazoa; phylum Chordata; class Actinopteri; order Myctophiformes; family Myctophidae; genus Gymnoscopelus; species Gymnoscopelus microlampas. Next base: position 1,292,179 of record NC_139942.1, read on the forward strand.
TGCTAAACAAATATCATGGACAGAAGGACATGCTGACACGCGTGGACCAGGAATATGCTGCTGCTGTTAATAACTCTGCAACTGACCCAAACAGCATGCTCCACCCAACAACGAAACACCACATTTCGCAGTATGTGAAGTACAGGGCCAAGCTACTGAACACCAGCTCCTCTCTAAACACCAGCCCAGAGAATCTCCAGGAGAGACAGCAGCTATGGCACTCTTTGACAGAGGGGAGTGAGACCATAAGTGTGCCTGTGGTTTCCATGCCACCAGCGGTTGTCAATCCACCTGAACCTGCTGCAGCCACAGCTTTGACAGAGGCGTCCATTGAAGGCATTGTGATAGGCATCATGGAGAGGCAGCAGCAGCACCAACAACAACAACAACAACAACAACAGCCAGGGCGCAAGAAACAAACAAAAACATGTCTGTCCTGCGGTCAGCCAAAGTCCATGTTCGAAAATGACGGCTCCTCCATCCACTACTTCTACCAGCAAGGCACTGTTCGCTATTTCTACTGCTCCACTAAGGTGTACAAGGCCTATGGTGCTGAGGGTCTAACAAATCCTAGAATGCCCTTTAAAGACTTTGTACAGACCAAATTCTTTCCGCAGGAACTGGAGAACACAAAGAAGAGGGTGGAGGAGAGAGGGAAAAAGAGGAAACGGTCAGACTCCCAGCAACCCACAGGGCGTTTGTGCCGTTTCTGCCACAAGGCACTGAAGCAGGGACCAAACAGTCCTCATGTGCACACAGGCTTCCCTGGTGTTGCGGGAAAGTACATATACTGTCCAGCCAAAGTCCTTTCCTTGTACAAAGACCAGGGCATGGACAAGGAGATGACCTGGAAAAATTTCAAGGAGTCTGTGTTTTATGAAAAAGAAAAACAGAGGTGGGAGGTGGAAAAGGGGAAATGAGTGGTCTATACCAGAATCCAGACTGGTATAGACCACTCTCTCTCCCAGCCCGTCCCCCTCACCCTCTCACATACTCAGCCCCCACTGACTCTGGACTAGCAC
>NC_139942.1:1313200-1315700 GCF_963454915.1 Gymnoscopelus microlampas
AAATGTTTAATGTTGATCTGTGGTGTAACAGCTGTATTCACACATGCAACTAAAGACATGGTGTTCTCAAAGCAAACCAGGCACTGGTAGTAGTACTTCCACTGGATACAGGGTGCGACTCCCTGCGGTGCCCTGCTCTGTCACCTTTGTCTTGTATGTTTAAATTAAATGTAAATGTCACTGTTCACATTACCAAATCTGAAACGTGATTGATTGATTGATTGATTGATTGATTGATTGATTGAAAATGTTATTAGCCGTTTGCATAGAAAAGGTACAGTTTCATGACAGTACAGTTCACTGGTACAAGGTCAACTAAAAGGACACTCAAGAAAGCTGTTAGGCTTATTTTAAATTGGGATCCCTTTTTTAACTCATATATCATTGAATGACATACCAATAAAACATGGTACTATGCAGTAGATGAGAGAGAGAAAAAGTATATACATTATTTACAGTCAATAATAAAAATAAAAAAGTACAGAGGGGGGGGAAATGGGATTTACAATGGGAAACAAAGGATATTTACAATGAAGGGGAGAGATATGGCATTTACAATGGGAATACTGTTTTACGGAGGAATGTCGGTTTACGTTTACCATTTTCTAGAAGTACCAGCTTGTAAGTGGCTCTTCAGTGCGGCTTTGAATGAGGGAAGGGATGTGTGCTCTTTTAAAGCCTTCGGTAGGGCGTTCCACATTTTAGTGGCATAGCAAGAGAATGAGTTTAACCCTTTGTTTGAGCTATGTCTGGGTTGGACATGATCTGTGGAGCTACCTCTGGTGTTGTAATTGTGACGATCCTTGACTTTAAGGAAGTAGTCTGTCAGGTACTTGGGTATCTTGGTGGTGTTGTGTATCTTGAACACCAGGCCCAATGCAAGGTGCTGTACTCTGTTAGCTACTGTGAGCCATCCCAGACTAATAAAATGATTATGATCAAGGAAATGTAGAAAATGTAATAATTTGTTAGCCTTTATATTTTTGCAAGGATTTATTTATTTATTTATATATATATATTTATTTTTTCTTTAAAAATGTGCTTGATCAGATATAGGCTTTAATAATTAGTTTCATTACTTATTTTACTCTCTTGTAGAAACTACTTGGATGCCACCCCCGCTGCCCTTGCAGGCATCACCGAGCAGTGCCCGCACTGGACCAGTGAAGACTGGTGGGAGAGTGTTTGTGTTGGACCATAAGCGTTGGACATCCCCTATGAAGGAGGCGATCAACAACCTGCTAAACAAATATCATGGACAGAAGGACATGCTGACACGCGTGGACCAGGAATATGCTGCTGTTAATAACTCTGCAACTGACCCAAACAGCATGCTCCACCCAACAACGAAACATCACATTTCGCAGTATGTGAAGTACAGGGCCAAGCTACTGAACACCAGCTCCTCTCTAAACACCAGCCCAGAGAATCTCCAGGAGAGACAGCAGCTATGGCACTCTTTGACAGAGGGGAGTGAGACCATAAGTGTGCCTGTGGTTTCCATGCCACCAGCGGTTGTCAATCCACATGAACCTGCTGCAGCCACAGCTTTGACAGAGGCGTCCATTGAAGGCATTGTGATAGGCATCATGGAGAGGCAGCAGCAGCACCAACAACAACAACAACAACAACAACAACAGCCAGGGCGCAAGAAACAAACAAAAACATGTCTGTCCTGCGGTCAGCCAAAGTCCATGTTCGAAAATGACGGCTCCTCCATCCACTACTTCTACCAGCAAGGCACTGTTCGCTATTTCTACTGCTCCACTAAGGTGTACAAGGCCTATGGTGCTGAGGGTCTAACAAATCCTAGAATGCCCTTTAAAGACTTTGTACAGACCAAATTCTTTCCGCAGGAACTGGAGAACACAAAGAAGAGGGTGGAGGAGAGAGGGCAAAAGAGGAAACGGTCAGACTCCCAGCAACCCACAGGGCGTTTGTGCCGTTTCTGCCACAAGGCACTGAAGCAGGGACCAAACAGTCCTCATGTGCACACAGGCTTCCCTGGTGTTGCGGGAAAGTACATATACTGTCCAGCCAAAGTCCTTTCCTTGTACAAAGACCAGGGCATGGACAAGGAGATGACCTGGAAAGATTTCAAGGAGTCTGTGTTTTATGAAAAAGAAAAACAGAGGTGGGAGGTGGAAAAGGGGAAATGAGTGGTCTATACCAGAATCCAGACTGGTATAGACCACTCTCTCTCCCAGCCCGTCCCCCTCACCCTCTCACATACTCAGCCCCCACTGACTCTGGACTAGCACAACCCCCCCCCCCCCCCCCACCACCACCCCCTAGACTCACTCTCTCACACACACACACACACACACACACACACACACACACACACACACACACACACACACACACACACACACACACACACACACACACACACACACACACACACACACACACACACACACACACACACACACACTCTTGTCTTTTGCAATCCTCCAAATTGCAGGCCACGGAGCACAAGTTTGTGAATGTGGCCCAG
>NC_139942.1:1325700-1328200 GCF_963454915.1 Gymnoscopelus microlampas
GGATGTTAAAATTGTGCAAAACTGTGTTCAATAAATTGCCTCTTCTGCTACATTATTAAGGTTATAATTGTTATTGAGACTCCTAGAGCATGTTGACATGGATAGCTCAGTGTCTAATAGCATCTGTGTTATAATTAATGGGTGATGAGAATGATGTCATACTGCACACTGTATGACATCATTCTCGTATAGATGCACTCTTTTGGGACATTTAGGCCACTATAGCCTCTCCCTTGAACAGGGGAGATATTTGAAGATGTAGTAATACTTTCAACTGCCTTTGACACTGTAATGGGCTTTAGACTGATAGATATTCACCCTATGTTTTCAAATGTTTAATGTTGATCTGTGGTGTAACAGCTGTATTCACACATGCAACTAAAGACATGGTGTTCTCAAAGCAAACCAGGCACTGGTAGTAGTACTTCCACTGGATACAGGGTGCGACTCCCTGCGGTGCCCTGCTCTGTCACCTTTGTCTTGTATGTTTAAATTAAATGTAAATGTCACTGTTCACATTACCAAATCTGAAACGTGATTGATTGATTGATTGATTGATTGATTGATTGATTGAAAATGTTATTAGCCGTTTGCATAGAAAAGGTACAGTTTCATGACAGTACAGTTCACTGGTACAAGGTCAACTAAAAGGACACTCAAGAAAGCTGTTAGGCTTATTTTAAATTGGGATCCCTTTTTTAACTCATATATCATTGAATGACATACCAATAAAACATGGTACTATGCAGTAGATGAGAGAGAGAAAAAGTATATACATTATTTACAGTCAATAATAAAAATAAAAAAGTACAGAGGGGGGGGAAATGGGATTTACAATGGGAAACAAAGGATATTTACAATGAAGGGGAGAGATATGGCATTTACAATGGGAATACTGTTTTACGGAGGAATGTCGGTTTACGTTTACCATTTTCTAGAAGTACCAGCTTGTAAGTGGCTCTTCAGTGCGGCTTTGAATGAGGGAAGGGATGTGTGCTCTTTTAAAGCCTTCGGTAGGGCGTTCCACATTTTAGTGGCATAGCAAGAGAATGAGTTTAACCCTTTGTTTGAGCTATGTCTGGGTTGGACATGATCTGTGGAGCTACCTCTGGTGTTGTAATTGTGACGATCCTTGACTTTAAGGAAGTAGTCTGTCAGGTACTTGGGTATCTTGGTGGTGTTGTGTATCTTGAACACCAGGCCCAATGCAAGGTGCTGTACTCTGTTAGCTACTGTGAGCCATCCCAGACTAATAAAATGATTATGATCAAGGAAATGTAGAAAATGTAATAATTTGTTAGCCTTTATATTTTTGCAAGGATTTATTTATTTATTTATATATATATATTTATTTTTTCTTTAAAAATGTGCTTGATCAGATATAGGCTTTAATAATTAGTTTCATTACTTATTTTACTCTCTTGTAGAAACTACTTGGATGCCACCCCCGCTGCCCTTGCAGGCATCACCGAGCAGTGCCCGCACTGGACCAGTGAAGACTGGTGGGAGAGTGTTTGTGTTGGACCATAAGCGTTGGACATCCCCTATGAAGGAGGCGATCAACAACCTGCTAAACAAATATCATGGACAGAAGGACATGCTGACACGCGTGGACCAGGAATATGCTGCTGTTAATAACTCTGCAACTGACCCAAACAGCATGCTCCACCCAACAACGAAACATCACATTTCGCAGTATGTGAAGTACAGGGCCAAGCTACTGAACACCAGCTCCTCTCTAAACACCAGCCCAGAGAATCTCCAGGAGAGACAGCAGCTATGGCACTCTTTGACAGAGGGGAGTGAGACCATAAGTGTGCCTGTGGTTTCCATGCCACCAGCGGTTGTCAATCCACATGAACCTGCTGCAGCCACAGCTTTGACAGAGGCGTCCATTGAAGGCATTGTGATAGGCATCATGGAGAGGCAGCAGCAGCACCAACAACAACAACAACAACAACAACAACAGCCAGGGCGCAAGAAACAAACAAAAACATGTCTGTCCTGCGGTCAGCCAAAGTCCATGTTCGAAAATGACGGCTCCTCCATCCACTACTTCTACCAGCAAGGCACTGTTCGCTATTTCTACTGCTCCACTAAGGTGTACAAGGCCTATGGTGCTGAGGGTCTAACAAATCCTAGAATGCCCTTTAAAGACTTTGTACAGACCAAATTCTTTCCGCAGGAACTGGAGAACACAAAGAAGAGGGTGGAGGAGAGAGGGCAAAAGAGGAAACGGTCAGACTCCCAGCAACCCACAGGGCGTTTGTGCCGTTTCTGCCACAAGGCACTGAAGCAGGGACCAAACAGTCCTCATGTGCACACAGGCTTCCCTGGTGTTGCGGGAAAGTACATATACTGTCCAGCCAAAGTCCTTTCCTTGTACAAAGACCAGGGCATGGACAAGGAGATGACCTGGAAAGATTTCAAGGAGTCTGTGTTTTATGAAAAAGAAAAACAGAGGTGGGAGGTGGAAAAGGGGAAATGAGTGGTCTATACC
>NC_139942.1:1358200-1363200 GCF_963454915.1 Gymnoscopelus microlampas
TTAATGTTTACACCACATACAGTACAGCAGATGGAGAGACGGAGCGGAGGAGATGGGGAGCAGCAGCAACAGACAGGCCAAATGTATTTTCTTGACAACAGAAACTTCACTGAAGACATGTAACATAGTGTGTTTAAATTGACACATTGTTTTATTTGGACGGATGCTAATTGGATTAGCGTGTTAGCATCGTTGTAAACAGACGCATTATGGCTCCGTGGGGCATGAATAGATCACCTTCTGACTCGCCAAAGGAAACGTTTTAATGCTTTGCTGTCTTGGTGATTTGGTGAATATAGTGGATTAGTTTTTAGATCGATCAGGGATTTGTTAATAGTGTACTGGGCTGACTGTACACAACACATGGGTCGGAACGCTGCATAGCAACCAGCATAGCAACCAACAGTCCATATTAGACAGACAAATAATAATGATTCATAGGACTTAATCATTGATCAGTTACTACTCCTCAGACCCTACAAAAGACTCGATGTTATGTTAATAATGGTCTGATTTGTTGAAAATAGCTGATCAACAAGCTCGTAGATCGACTAGTTTCAAATAGCCCATGTAAATAGTGGTTATAGCTGATGTTGATGCTATATTAAAAAAACAAAACAAAAGTCTGGGGTCCCCGGACCCCAGTCTGAGACTCACTGTGCTATTGTATATTGTGGTTATACTGTATGTCAATCAGTAAACACTGGAGTTGGTGCTTTCATGAAATTAACAATAGCACTCAAAATTCATTGATTCACAGTACCGGAATGCACTTTTAATTTTAATACATAAAGCAGATAGTGTGCTAATCTTTAGCACACTCATGGTTGCATCACACTGCAACCACACTGTGGTTACGTTTTTATTCACAATGCAACGTTATTGTGCTCCTATATCATGGTGTAGTAGTCAACACAGTGGATTAATATTTTGATCGACCTGGGATGTTAAAATTGTGCAAAACTGTGTTCAATAAATTGCCTCTTCTGCTACATTATTAATTAATTAAGGTTATAATTGTTATTGAGACTCCTAGAGCATGTTGACATGGATAGCTCAGTGTCTAATAGCATCTGTGTTATTATAATTAATGGGTGATGAGAATGATGTCATACTGCACACTGTATGACATCATTCTCGTATAGATGCACTCTTTTGGGACATTTAGGCCACTATAGCCTCTCCCTTGAACAGGGGAGATATTTGAAGATGTAGTAATACTTTCAACTGCCTTTGACACTGTAATGGGCTTTAGACTGATAGATATTCACCCTATGTTTTCAAATGTTTAATGTTGATCTGTGGTGTAACAGCTGTATTCACACATGCAACTAAAGACATGGTGTTCTCAAAGCAAACCAGGCACTGGTAGTAGTACTTCCACTGGATACAGGGTGCGACTCCCTGCGGTGCCCTGCTCTGTCACCTTTGTCTTGTATGTTTAAATTAAATGTAAATTTCACTGTTCACATTACCAAATCTGAAACGTGATTGATTGATTGATTGATTGAAAATGTTATTAGCCGTTTGCATAGAAAAGGTACAGTTTCATGACAGTACAGTTCACTGGTACAAGGTCAACTAAAAGGACACTCAAGAAAGCTGTTAGGCTTATTTTAAATTGGGATCCCTTTTTTAACTCATATAACATTGAATGACATACTCAGCCTCCTCCCTCCTCTCCTTCACTCCAGCTCTACCAGTTTCCTGCTTTCCCTCCTGCTACTAAAGAAGAGGTGACTCCAAGTACATCAGAGCCTCTCACAGAGCCAGGTAAACGTAATGCAAGTATTTACAAAGTAGTTCAAAAACATTGTGACATTCCTGTTAAAACAAAGGCAACTTAGAAAATGTAATAATGTGTTAGCCTTTATATTTTTGCAAGGATTTATTTATTTATTTATATATATATATTTCTTTTTTCTTTAAAAATGTGCTTGATCAGATATAGGCTTTAATAATTAGTTTCATTACTTATTTTACTCTCTTGTAGAAACTACTTGGATGCCACCCCCGCTGCCCTTGCAGGCATCACCGAGCAGTGCCCGCACTGGACCAGTGAAGACTGGTGGGAGAGTGTTTGTGTTGGACCATAAGCGTTGGACATCCCCTATGAAGGAGGCGATCAACAACCTGCTAAACAAATATCATGGACAGAAGGACATGCTGACACGCGTGGACCAGGAATATGCTGCTGCTGTTAATAACTCTGCAACTGACCCAAACAGCATGCTCCACCCAACAACGAAACACCACATTTCGCAGTATGTGAAGTACAGGGCCAAGCTACTGAACACCAGCTCCTCTCTAAACACCAGCCCAGAGAATCTCCAGGAGAGACAGCAGCTATGGCACTCTTTGACAGAGGGGAGTGAGACCATAAGTGTGCCTGTGGTTTCCATGCCAACAGCGGTTGTCAATCCACCTGAACCTGCTGCAGCCACAGCTTTGACAGAGGCGTCCATTGAAGGCATTGTGATAGGCATCATGGAGAGGCAGCAGCAGCACCAACAACAACAACAACAACAACAACAACAACAACAACAACAACAGCCAGGGCGCAAGAAACAAACAAAAACATGTCTGTCCTGCGGTCAGCCAAAGTCCATGTTCGAAAATGACGGCTCCTCCATCCACTACTTCTACCAGCAAGGCACTGTTCGCTATTTCTACTGCTCCACTAAGGTGTACAAGGCCTATGGTGCTGAGGGTCTAACAAATCCTAGAATGCCCTTTAAAGACTTTGTACAGACCAAATTCTTTCCGCAGGAACTGGAGAACACAAAGAAGAGGGTGGAGGAGAGAGGGCAAAAGAGGAAACGGTCAGACTCCCAGCAACCCACAGGGCGTTTGTGCCGTTTCTGCCACAAGGCACTGAAGCAGGGACCAAACAGTCCTCATGTGCACACAGGCTTCCCTGGTGTTGCGGGAAAGTACATATACTGTCCAGCCAAAGTCCTTTCCTTGTACAAAGACCAGGGCATGGACAAGGAGATGACCTGGAAAGATTTCAAGGAGTCTGTGTTTTATGAATAAGAAAAACAGAGGTGGGAGGTGGAAAAGGGGAAATGAGTGGTCTATACCAGAATCCAGACTGGTATAGACCACTCTCTCTCCCAGCCCGTCCCCCTCACCCTCTCACATACTCAGCCCCCACTGACTCTGGACTAGCACAACCCCCCCCCCCCCCCCCCCCACCACCACCCCCTAGACTCACTCTCTCACACACACACACACACACACACACACACACACACACACACACACACACACACACACACACACACACACACACACACACACACACACACACACACACTCTTGTCTTTTGCAATCCTCCAAATTGCAGGCCACGGAGCACAAGTTTGTGAATGTGGCCCAGACTCCCAAACACAAGGACAATAAGCTGGCAGTTATATCCCAAGGCCATAATACGTTCTATCAAAGGCTGATATTTCATAAGTTTGGATGTAAAACAAGTATCCATATACAAATCAAATGGGCAGCCTATTTCAAAGATAGTAACAGTTTTTCTATTTTCATTAATGAACACAATATCTGGGGTATTTGGAATATCTTGCAGTGAATTGACATGTGTGTCATTTTGATCAAACCAGTCTAGTTTTACAGTGCTGTGTTTATACATTTTTGTTGTCCTTTCCTGTACTTCTCTGATCTTATCTGAGACCAGGTCCACCAGACGGTCGTGTCTGGCAATGTACAGTCCTTTATAGTGGCTGCATCCATTTAAGATGTGTGCGACTGTCTCTTTATCATGTGGGATTGGGTGTAGGATACAGTGTGGGTCATGTTCTGATGGGTACCAGGTTGCCAAGTTGGACTTGGTCGGCAGCACTTGTAAACGAGCACACACACACACACACACACACACACACACACACACACACACACACACACACACACACACACACACACACACACACTTGAGCCAATGAAAAGTAGTAAAAAGTGCTCCGGTCAAAACCTCTTAACTCCACTTAAGTTCATTTTCCCGAAAATGAAGATTTGGGAGTTAGGAGGTTTCGATCCGATATACTGTATCCTACTTCTTTTTTTTTAATATATATATTTTATTTATTTTATAATGCTATTTCTCTTTGTTTCGTTGTTTTTTTTTTAAATAAAGACTTTGTATTGAGACACTTCCCTAAGGTTCAAGGTTCTTTATTGTTACATCTTACATACTTGTACACAGAGTAAAATGTCTTTGTGTTTTCCGAGCTCTATGTTCAACAGCAGTAGATAGCGAAGAGAGGATAATTCACATTATATATATCACCATATACATAATCTTACACACACATTTACATTGACTGTTCTGTCCTGACTTACAATGCAGATATTTGAGAACTGTTGAAAATACGGTATACTAGTTTGTTCTAATGTTAGTTATAAATTACCCAGACGTTGATGTTATTTGCCAGTATGTTATTTACTATCAAGTATACCTTTGATCCAAGATGATGTTTAACAATATTTGAGGCTACAGATTAACTACCATTAACCTTTAGCTAATTAGCTACCATTAACCTTTTACCATTAGCAAGAAGCATGAATTACATTAGTGACTAACTCTGAATAAGAACAAATAACAATTAAAATCTAATCTAAGATCTAAGATTTAATTAAAGGAATCAAAAATGTATTAAAGATCATTTGGAATACAGCAGATCGCAATTAATAAGGCAAAACAACCATTAATCAATGGTTACAACTCAAGATTAGAATAAATTCATAATACCTGAATTATCTTCCATGAGGGGGAATCGAACTAGGCTCTACTAATCCCAACCAAGAAAAGTGCAAAATTCTGATTGGGTGAAAAGGATGGCAAAACTGCCTGGCAGCAAAGACACACCATTTTTTCATTGGCTGTCCGTCTGTGCCAACTATCGCGGACTGGCCCCCGCGTGACAGGCGGGTATACTCACCACTATACTAACGAGGACACATCTGCCCGTAGCACGTCATCCGCCGGC
>NC_139942.1:1380700-1385700 GCF_963454915.1 Gymnoscopelus microlampas
TTTACATGGAGGATGTATCGCTGCCTGTTAATGTTTACACCACATACAGTACAGCAGATGGAGAGACGGAGCGGAGGAGATGGGGAGCAGCAGCAACAGACAGGCCAAATGTATTTTCTTGACAACAGAAACTTCACTGAAGACATGTAACATAGTGTGTTTAAATTGACACATTGTTTTATTTGGACGGATGCTAATTGGATTAGCGTGTTAGCATCGTTGTAAACAGACGCATTATGGCTCCGTGGGGCATGAATAGATCACCTTCTGACTCGCCAAAGGAAACGTTTTAATGCTTTGCTGTCTTGGTGATTTGGTGAATATAGTGGATTCGTTTTTAGATCGATCGGGGATTTGTTAAGAGTGTACTGGGCTGACTGTACACAACACATGGGTCGGAACGCTGCATAGCAACCAGCATAGCAACCAACAGTCCATATTAGACAGACAAATAATAATGATTCATAGGACTTAATCATTGATCAGTTACTACTCCTCAGACCCTACAAAAGACTCGATGTTATGTTAATAATGGTCTGATTTGTTGAAAATAGCTGATCAACAAGCTCGTAGATCGACTAGTTTCAAATAGCCCATGTAAATAGTGGTTATAGCTGATGTTGATGCTATATTAAAAAAACAAAACAAAAGTCTGGGGTCCCCGGACCCCAGTCTGAGACTCACTGTGCTATTGTATATTGTGGTTATACTGTATGTCAATCAGTAAACACTGGAGTTGGTGCTTTCATGAAATTAACAATAGCACTCAATTCATTGATTCACAGTACCGGAATGCACTTTTAATTTTAATACATAAAGCAGATAGTGTGCTAATCTTTAGCACACTCATGGTTGCATCACACTGCAACCACACTGTGGTTACGTTTTTATTCACAATGCAACGTTATTGTGCTCCTATATCATGGTGTAGTCAACACAGTGGATTAATATTTTGATCGACCTGGGATGTTAAAATTGTGCAAAACTGTGTTCAATAAATTGCCTCTTCTGCTACATTATTAAGGTTATAATTGTTATTGAGACTCCTAGAGCATGTTGACATGGATAGCTCAGTGTCTAATAGCATCTGTGTTATAATTAATGGGTGATGAGAATGATGTCATACTGCACACTGTATGACATCATTCTCGTATAGATGCACTCTTTTGGGACATTTAGGCCACTATAGCCTCTCCCTTGAACAGGGGAGATATTTGAAGATGTAGTAATACTTTCAACTGCCTTTGACACTGTAATGGGCTTTAGACTGATAGATATTCACCCTATGTTTTCAAATGTTTAATGTTGATCTGTGGTGTAACAGCTGTATTCACACATGCAACTAAAGACATGGTGTTCTCAAAGCAAACCAGGCACTGGTAGTAGTACTTCCACTGGATACAGGGTGCGACTCCCTGCGGTGCCCTGCTCTGTCACCTTTGTCTTGTATGTTTAAATTAAATGTAAATTTCACTGTTCACATTACCAAATCTGAAACGTGATTGATTGATTGAAAATGTTATTAGCCGTTTGCATAGAAAAGGTACAGTTTCATGACAGTACAGTTCACTGGTACAAGGTCAACTAAAAGCACACTCAAGGAAGCTGTTAGGCTTATTTTAAATTGGGATCCCTTTTTTTAACTCATATAACATTGAATGACATACTCAGCCTCCTCCCTCAGCTCAGCCTCCCTCCTCTCCTTCACTCCAGCTCTACCAGTTTCCTGCTTTCCCTCCTGCTACTAAAGAAGAGGTGACTCCAAGTAGTGCATCAGAGCCTCTCACAGAGCCAGGTAAACGTAATGCAAGTATTTACAAAGTAGTTCAAAAACATTGTGACATTCCTGTTAAAACAAAGGCAACTTAGAAAATGTAATAATTTGTTAGCCTTTATATTTTTGCAAGGATTTATTTATTTATTTATATATATATATTTCTTTTTTCTTTAAAAATGTGCTTGATCAGATATAGGCTTTAATAATTAGTTTCATTACTTATTTTACTCTCTTGTAGAAACTACTTGGATGCCACCCCCGCTGCCCTTGCAGGCATCACCGAGCAGTGCCCGCACTGGACCAGTGAAGACTGGTGGGAGAGTGTTTGTGTTGGACCATAAGCGTTGGACATCCCCTATGAAGGAGGCGATCAACAACCTGCTAAACAAATATCATGGACAGAAGGACATGCTGACACGCGTGGACCAGGAATATGCTGCTGCTGTTAATAACTCTGCAACTGACCCAAACAGCATGCTCCACCCAACAACGAAACACCACATTTCGCAGTATGTGAAGTACAGGGCCAAGCTACTGAACACCAGCTCCTCTCTAAACACCAGCCCAGAGAATCTCCAGGAGAGACAGCAGCTATGGCACTCTTTGACAGAGGGGAGTGAGACCATAAGTGTGCCTGTGGTTTCCATGCCACCAGCGGTTGTCAATCCACCTGAACCTGCTGCAGCCACAGCTTTGACAGAGGCGTCCATTGAAGGCATTGTGATAGGCATCATGGAGAGGCAGCAGCAGCACCAACAACAACAACAACAACAGCCAGGGCGCAAGAAACAAACAAAAACATGTCTGTCCTGCGGTCAGCCAAAGTCCATGTTCGAAAATGACGGCTCCTCCATCCACTACTTCTACCAGAAAGGCACTGTTCGCTATTTCTACTGCTCCACTAAGGTGTACAAGGCCTATGGTGCTGAGGGTCTAACAAATCCTAGAATGCCCTTTAAAGACTTTGTACAGACCAAATTCTTTCCGCAGGAACTGGAGAACACAAAGAAGAGGGTGGAGGAGAGAGGGCAAAAGAGGAAACGGTCAGACTCCCAGCAACCCACAGGGCGTTTGTGCCGTTTCTGCCACAAGGCACTGAAGCAGGGACCAAACAGTCCTCACGTGCACACAGGCTTCCCTGGTGTTGCGGGAAAGTACATATACTGTCCAGCCAAAGTCCTTTCCTTGTACAAAGACCAGGGCATGGACAAGGAGATGACCTGGAAAGATTTCAAGGAGTCTGTGTTTTATGAAAAAGAAAAACAGAGGTGGGAGGTGGAAAAGGGGAAATGAGTGGTCTATACCAGAATCCAGACTGGTATAGACCACTCTCTCTCCCAGCCCGTCCCCCTCACCCTCTCACATACTCAGCCCCCACTGACTCTGGACTAGCACAACACCCCCCCCCCCCCCCCCCACCACCCCCTAGACTCACTCTCTCACACACACACACACACACACACACACACACACACACACACACACACACACACACACACACACACACACACACACACACACACACACACACACACTCTTGTCTTTTGCAATCCTCCAAATTGCAGGCCACGGAGCACAAGTTTGTGAATGTGGCCCAGACTCCCAAACACAAGGACAATAAGCTGACAGTTATATCCCAAGGCCATAACACGTTCTACCAAAGGCTGATATTTCATAAGTTTGGATGTAAAACAAGTGTCCATATACAAATCAAATGGGCAGCCTATTTCAAAGATAGTAACAGTTTTTCTATTTTCATTAATGAACACAATATCTGGGGTATTTGGAATATCTTGCAGTGAATTGACATGTGTGTCATTTTGATCAAACCAGTCTAGTTTTACAGTGCTGTGTTTATACATTTTTGTTGTCCTTTCCTGTACTTCTCTGATCTTATCTGAGACCAGGTCCACCAGACGGTCGTGTCTGGCAATGTACAGTCCTTTATAGTGGCTGCATCCATTTAAGATGTGTGCGACTGTCTCTTTATCATGTGGGATTGGGTGTAGGATACAGTGTGGGTCATGTTCTGATGGGTACCAGGTTGCCAAGTTGGACTTGGTCGGCAGCACTTGTAAACGAGCACACACACACACACACACACACACACACACACACACACACACACACACACACACACACACACACACACACACACACACACACACACACACACACACACACACACACTTGAGCCAATGAAAAGTAGTAAAAAGTCCACTTAAGTTCATTTTCCCGAAAATGAAGATTTGGGAGTTAGGAGGTTTCGATCCGATATACTGTATCCTACTTCTTTTTTTTTAATATATATATTTTATAATACTATTTCTCTTTGTTTCGTTGTTTTTTTTTTAAATAAAGACTTTGTATTGAGACACTTCCCTAAGGTTCAAGGTTCTTTATTGTTACATCTTACATACTTGTACACAGAGTAAAATGTCTTTGTGTTTTCCGAGCTCTATGTTCAACAGCAGTAGATAGCGAAGAGAGGATAATTCACATTATATATATCACCATATACATAATCTTACACACACATTTACATTGACTGTTCTGTCCTGACTTACAATGCAGATATTTGAGAACTGTTGAAAATACGGTATACTAGTTTGTTCTAATGTTAGTTATAAATTACCCAGACGTTGATGTTATTTGCCAGTATGTTATTTACTATCAAGTATACCTTTGATCCAAGATGATGTTTAACAATATTTGAGGCTACAGATTAACTACCATTAACCTTTAGCTAATTAGCTACTAAAATAGCTGATCACCAGGCTTGTAGATCAGCTATTTTCAAATAGCTGATGCATAAAGGGTCTATAGTGGCAAGCTAATGTTGATGCTACATTAAAAAAAATATGTATAATAATAATCTGGGCACCCCAGTCTGAAAATCACTGTGATATTAGATATTTTGATTATAGGACAATCAGAAGTAGGTGCTGTCATGCAAGTAAGGACAGCACTGCACTCCATTTATTGATTCATGATACCTGAATTATCTTCCATGAGGGGGAATCGAACTAGGCTCTACTAATCCCAACCAAGAAAAGTGCAAAATTCTGATTGGGTGAAAAGGATGGCAAAACTGCCTGGCAGCAAAGACACACCATTTTTTCATTGGCTGTCCGTCTGTGCCAACTATCGCGGACTGGCCCCCGCGTGACAGGCGGGGATACTCACCACTATACTAACGAGGACACATCTGCCCGTAGCACGT
>NC_139942.1:1405700-1410700 GCF_963454915.1 Gymnoscopelus microlampas
GAACAGGGGAGATATTTGAAGATGTAGTAATACTTTCAACTGCCTTTGACACTGTAATGGGCTTTAGACTGATAGATATTCACCCTATGTTTTCAAATGTTTAATGTTGATCTGTGGTGTAACAGCTGTATTCACACATGCAACTAAAGACATGGTGTTCTCAAAGCAAACCAGGCACTGGTAGTAGTACTTCCACTGGATACAGGGTGCGACTCCCTGCGGTGCCCTGCTCTGTCACCTTTGTCTTGTATGTTTAAATTAAATGTAAATTTCACTGTTCACATTACCAAATCTGAAACGTGATTGATTGATTGATTGAAAATGTTATTAGCCGTTTGCATAGAAAAGGTACAGTTTCACGACAGTACAGTTCACTGGTACAAGGTCAACTAAAAGGACACTCAAGAAAGCTGTTAGGCTTATTTTAAATTGGGATCCCTTTTTTAACTCATATAACATTGAATGACATACCAATAAAACATGGTACTATGCAGTAGATGAGAGAGAGAAAAAGTATATACATTGTTTACAGTCAATAATAAAAATAAAAAAGTACAGAGGGGGGGGAAATGGGATTTACAATGGGAAACAAAGGATATTTACAATGAAGGGGAGAGATATGGCATTTACAATGGGAATACTGTTTTACGGAGGAATGTCGGTTTACGTTTACCATTTTCTAGAAGTACCAGCTTGTAAGTGGCTCTTCAGTGCGGCTTTGAATGAGGGAAGGGATGTGTGCTCTTTTAAAGCCTTCGGTAGGGCGTTCCACATTTTAGTGGCATAGCAAGAGAATGAGTTTAACCCTTTGTTTGAGCTATGTCTGGGTTGGACATGATCTGTGGAGCTACCTCTGGTGTTGTAATTGTGACGATCCTTGACTTTAAGGAAGTAGTCTGTCAGGTACTTGGGTATCTTGGTGGTGTTGTGTATCTTGAACACCAGGCCCAATGCAAGGTGCTGTACTCTGTTAGCTACTGTGAGCCATCCCAGACTAATAAAATGATTATGATCAAGGTGAGCCCGAGATGGAAGGTTAAGTTGTAGTCTAACCAATTTGTTTTGGGCTGTTTGGAGCCTTGTTTTTAGGGCCTTTGAGGCGCTGCAGTACCAAACGTGTACTCCATAATCAAAGAAGGGCTGGATGAGTGCTCTAGTTAGTGTCCTCAGGGTTTTCTTACTGACCAGTGGGGCAATCCTGTATAGAAATCGTGTTCGTTGGCTGATTTTTTTGATTACCTTAGAGGTCATTTTGTCACTGGAGAGATTAGCCTCTAGGATACATCCCAGGTAGGTAATTTCGTTTTTCCTTGTGATTACACTATTACCCACTTTGAAGCCCACTTCATATATTGTCTATCATACAACAGTGATACAACAAATACAACATCATTTGTACGATATTATAGCAATACAATTGTAATTGTCAGGCCAAAATGTATATCACCCAGACAGCTTTGTAATTACACCCTTTAAAAAAAGAAAGAAAAAAGAGGATTTATTTATTTATTTATATATATATATTTATTTTTTCTTTAAAAATGTGCTTGATCAGATATAGGCTTTAATAATTAGTTTCATTACTTATTTTACTCTCTTGTAGAAACTACTTGGATGCCACCCCCGCTGCCCTTGCAGGCATCACCGAGCAGTGCCCGCACTGGACCAGTGAAGACTGGTGGGAGAGTGTTTGTGTTGGACCATAAGCGTTGGACATCCCCTATGAAGGAGGCGATCAACAACCTGCTAAACAAATATCATGGACAGAAGGACATGCTGACACGCGTGGACCAGGAATATGCTGCTGCTGTTAATAACTCTGCAACTGACCCAAACAGCATGCTCCACCCAACAACGAAACACCACATTTCGCAGTATGTGAAGTACAGGTCAAGCTACTGAACACCAGCTCCTCTCTAAACACCAGCCCAGAGAATCTCCAGGAGAGACAGCAGCTATGGCACTCTTTGACAGAGGGGAGTGAGACCATAAGTGTGCCTGTGGTTTCCATGCCACCAGCGGTTGTCAATCCACCTGAACCTGCTGCAGCCACAGCTTTGACAGAGGCGTCCATTGAAGGCATTGTGATAGGCATCATGGAGAGGCAGCAGCAGCACCAACAACAACAACAACAACAACAACAGCCAGGGCGCAAGAAACAAACAAAAACATGTCTGTCCTGCGGTCAGCCAAAGTCCATGTTCGAAAATGACGGCTCCTCCATCCACTACTTCTACCAGCAAGGCACTGTTCGCTATTTCTACTGCTCCACTAAGGTGTACAAGGCCTATGGTGCTGAGGGTCTAACAAATCCTAGAATGCCCTTTAAAGACTTTGTACAGACCAAATTCTTTTCGCAGGAACTGGAGAACACAAAGAAGAGGGTGGAGGAGAGAGGGCAAAAGAGGAAACGGTCAGACTCCCAGCAACCCACAGGGCGTTTGTGCCGTTTCTGCCACAAGGCACTGAAGCAGGGACCAAACAGTCCTCATGTGCACACAGGCTTCCCTGGTGTTGCGGGAAAGTACATATACTGTCCAGCCAAAGTCCTTTCCTTGTACAAAGACCAGGGCATGGACAAGGAGATGACCTGGAAAGATTTCAAGGAGTCTGTGTTTTATGAAAAAGAAAAACAGAGGTGGGAGGTGGAAAAGGGGAAATGAGTGGTCTATACCAGAATCCAGACTGGTATAGACCACTCTCTCTCCCAGCCCGTCCCCCTCACCCTCTCACATACTCAGCCCCCACTGACTCTGGACTAGCACAACCCCCCCCCCCCCCCACCACCACCCCCACCACCACCCCCTAGACTCACTCTCTCACACACACACACACACACACACACACACACACACACACACACACACACACACACACACACACACACACACACACACACACACACACACACACACACACACACACACTTGAGCCAATGAAAAGTAGTAAAAAGTGCTCCGGTCAAAACCTCTTAACTCCACTTAAGTTCATTTTCCCGAAAATGAAGATTTGGGAGTTAGGAGGTTTCGATCCGATATACTGTATCCTACTTCTTTTTTTTTTATATATATATTTTATTTATTTTATAATACTATTTCTCTTTGTTTCGTTGTTTTTTTTTTAAATAAAGACTTTGTATTGAGACACTTCCCTAAGGTTCAAGGTTCTTTATTGTTACATCTTACATACTTGTACACAGAGTAAAATGTCTTTGTGTTTTCCGAGCTCTATGTTCAACAGCAGTAGATAGCGAAGAGAGGATAATTCACATTATATATATCACCATATACATAATCTTACACACACATTTACATTGACTGTTCTGTCCTGACTGACAATGCAGATATTTGAGAACTGTTGAAAATACGGTATACTAGTTTGTTCTAATGTTAGTTATAAATTACCCAGACGTTGATGTTATTTGCCAGTATGTTATTTACTATCAAGTATACCTTTGATCCAAGATGATGTTTAACAATATTTGAGGCTACAGATTAACTACCATTAACCTTTAGCTAATTAGCTACCATTAACCTCAATCAGCTAGGCAAAACTGCCTAGCAGCAAAGACAGATTTTTTTCATTGGCTGGGGCTGAAGGCTACATAGCAACCAAGCGTCCATGCTAGACAAATAATAATGATTCATAGGACATAATCATTGATCAGTGTTTACTTATATTTAGCTGAGTTTAGGGGTCTGATTTTGTTGAAAATAGCTGATCACCAGGCTTGTAGATCAGCTATTTTCAAATAGCTGATGCATAAAGGGTCTATAGTGGCAAGCTAATGTTGATGCTACATTAAAAAAAATATGTATAATAATAATCTGGGCACCCCAGTCTGAAAATCACTGTGATATTAGATATTTTGATTATAGGACAATCAGAAGTAGGTGCTGTCATGCAAGTAAGGACAGCACTGCACTCCATTTATTGAATCATAATACCTGAATTATCTTCCATGAGGGGGAATCGAACTAGGCTCTACTAATCCCAACCAAGAAAAGTGCAAAATTCTGATTGGGTGAAAAGGATGGCAAAACTGCCTGGCAGCAAAGACACACCATTTTTTCATTGGCTGTCCGTCTGTGCCAACTATCGCGGGCTGGCCCCCGCGTGACAGGCGGGGATACTCACCACTATACTAACGAGGACACATCTGCCCGTAGCACGTCATCCGCCGGCCACACTTGCGTCACCTACGCAAGGTGAGTGACATTAAACTGCAAGTATTGTCGTATTCGAAAACTCCAAGATTGCACCGAAAACCCTGTAATGCGACAAGCGGTAGATACAGAGCAGGGTGACAGAGAATACCGTCGGCGTCAACAGAGCCTTGGTCTCAACCAAACATGTTTCCGCCCGGTTTCGAACCGGGGACCTTTCGCGTGTGAGGCGAACGTGATAACCACTACACTACGGAAACAGCTGCTGAGGTGCTTTGGGGCCTCCCGACCCAAGGGGAAAACCCCTTAGTTGTGCAGTTTGCGGCAAAGGTTGCAGTCTCAACAGATCTTTCAAGGGATTTGCAATGGATTCCCGCCGCACAGGTTCAAAGGGCTGCCCTGCATTGGCCGGGAATCGAACCCGGGCCTCCCGCGTGGCAGGCGAGAATTCTACCACTGAACCACCAATGCATGTCACCTGCAACCTCTGGGGTGTCTTTGCAAATGAAAAGAATCGGCCCACTCAAGGAGCTCTCAGGCCAGCTTCCCAAAAACACATGCCATTTTGAGGGTCTGGCCATCTCTCAGGGCTAAAAAGAGCGCGCCTCCCCGTCGGGGAATCGAACCCCGGTCTCCCGCGTGACAGGCGGGGATACTCACCACTATACTAACGAGGACACATCTACCCGTAACACGTCATCCGCCGGCCACGCGTGCGTCACCTACGCAAGATGAGTGAGATTCAAATGCAAGCAGTGTCGCATTCGAAAACTCCAAGATTGGGCCCACTTCCACGCGGGAGATACAGAGCTTTGGTCGCAAGCAAACATGTTT
>NC_139942.1:1418200-1428200 GCF_963454915.1 Gymnoscopelus microlampas
GGACCTTTCGCGTGTTAGGCGAACGTGATAACCACTACACTACGGAAACAGCTGCTGTGGTGCTTTGAGGCCTCCCGACCCAAGGGGAAAACCCTTTAGTTGTGCAGTTTGCGGCAAAGGTTGCAGTCTGAACACTTCTTTCAAGGGATTTGCAATGGATTCCCCCGCACAGGTTCAAAGGGCTGCCCTGCATTGGCCGGGAATCGAACCCGGGCCTCCCGCGCCCTCACTGCGAAATGTTAAGCTTAACTCGCCCTTAACTTTTCCAATGCAAAGTCTATGGTAGTCTTAACTCACTACGGATGCAATACCGTGTTTGGCTACCGTTTTATCTCAATGGCAGGTCTGTGGCGCTGTTCCTCACTCTGCCAGCCAATCACAGGCTAGCTCAGTTTTGCAGGAGCAGCCATCTTGCTTTTAGTTCTTGTGCGGACAGGACCCATAGAGTTAAGACTGGCAAATATGTTTGTATTTAACGATAGAACGCAAAAGTACACTACTAAACACGTGCATGACATAGTACGTTTAGTCAGAATGATGTGTTGGCCATGTTTGATTAAGAAAATGGTCACGGAACGTACATTTTAAATGGGTTCCAATTTGCTTTTCAGTTTGCATATCCGGTCTTGAGCGGACACGGAAACAGCGTTGTGTATTGTGCATGTGCCGTACCGGATACAGTAGGCGGGGGGTCCAGACCGGACTGAACTGTAAATGGACGCGTCCCCGAAAATACTGCGAGAGTTTTTTTTTCTTTTTATCATGGTGGAAGGGCACCAGTGCATTACTAAATAGGCTGTGACATAGTCTGTTTAGTCAGCATGCCGTTTTTGCGTTTTATTTGGGCCATCTATATAATTAGTTACTGTTATCCTGTTAGCTCCGTTTCATTGTAATGATTGTATACATCTGTATAGCCAACATGACCGTCATATCATGACAGTCATGGCTACTTGTTCCTGTTTTTTTTTAGATTTCTACATTTACAACCCGTACATCTACATAAACGTTAACATTTCAAATATAAAGTGCTGGCCCCATGGCCATGAATGTAACAAGTTAAAACGTCTGGGTCTAAGTACCTGTATCTTCTGTATTGTGCAATAAAAAGCATTTTAATCTGATTGGCGGCCATTTTTTTATAGAGTTATAATGTATCAGAGTGCAGTACACCTCCCAACCGATAGGGTTGCATTGTTGAAAGCATATGAAAAAATGGCCACCAATTGGATTAAAAGGCTTTGTATTGAAAAATACGGAAGATACGGTTACTTAGACCAGGGCGTTTTAACTTGTCACATCCATGGCCATGGGGTCAGCACTTTATATTTGAATTTTGAACGTTTATGTAGATGTACGGGTTGTAAATGTAAACATTTTAAAAAACAGGAACAAGTAGCGCCATGACGCTTGTTACAGACGAGCGTCATGTGAACCATGGCTTACAGCTGTTCAGAGTCGCACACCCAACCAACCCCGCCCCCTCAGTGGGTGCGCAAAGTTTACCCACGGACTGAACGGTCAGTCGGCGGTCAGTGTGAGAGAAGAACAGAGAAGACGATACATGATTATTACTGCAATTGATTTCGTTCGTTACACACAACAAAGGTAAGTCACTTGTTTTGGATGAATGAAAAGTTGACTGATGAATACTTGTGCATGTTGTCTTGTTATTTGGGTATGGATAAAATGGCAAAATGCCCCACTCGACCCATGTAATCTCCGATTGTTTGCAGTCATTTGTGCCATATTGGTGAATGTAAATTACATTTAAATAAGATGGTTAATCATTGTCGTTGGGTATTTGAACACAGATAATAATAATACACATAATATTTGTATAGCACCTTTCATGACATGAAATGCAGCTCAAAGTACTTCACAGAGCAAGAATACAATAACAGAAAAAGTAGCCTACAACTAATTTAACAATAAAGCAAAAAAAGATAAGCAAAAGTATAAAACAACATTAAAATAATAAAAAAAAGGCAGTAAATCAGGCAAAACAGCGAGGACAAGACGGACAGATGGACAATGGTTGGTCATTGTGGTGTTTTGATTGATGTGTAAACACAAATGATCATTACATTCAAAGCTGTTGAAGCACATAGTTGTTGCATGTTAATCCGTCACCCTCATTATATAAAATTCAGTTTAAATATAGTTATTACATGAAAATACGATTGCTTTTACTAGTAAATTTAGGTGTTGTTGGACTACTGATTTCTATGTTCTGTATACAGCTGTACTTGTTGTGGCCAGTGAATTTCTGTAGGCTAAGTTCTCCCCCTCCCCCATTCACTCACTCTCATTCAACTAGCATACTCTGGTTGGTTGTACAGTTCATGTTGAGAATGTGAGACTGATAGTCAGGCTCCCTGCTGCTGCTGGTATGCTTGCATTGTCTTGTACATGTGATAAACATCTGCTGTGGTCTCCCCCCAGTGATGGAGAGAGATATAGTGAGATATAGTCAAATCAATCATCATAATGTTTTGCTACTACTACTGTTTTACTTCTAGCTTTATCATTTTTAAATCTTCTATATCTTATTATTATCCATACCGTTGAGGAAGCTTTAAGTGCCCTGTGTGTCTGTGACAATAAACACAATGAACCATTGTAGGTTTGGCCAAAATCACTCTAGATTTAGATCACACTTGATTGTTGGTTCTGTCATTGTCAATCAGGGTTTCTTGGTTTATTTCAGTTATATGCTTTGCATATTTACGTTATTTGCCACATCTGCCTGGTAGTATGTTTACATATAAATCCTTATTATTTGTATATGATAATTAATCATCAACTAAAAAGCCCTACATACAGCAGCAGTGAAGTTTACCATTTGTTGAGGCCCATGATATAAGCTGTGTTGTGAATAAAGTCTAAACTATACTGTGGGACACAAGCCATCTCTCATAGCTCTGGGCATTTACAGAGCTATGAATCATGAGCCATGGCTTCTCACACACAATACAATTATAATATAATTAAAATATCAACTTGTTTCAAAAACTAAAAATGTATAATGTATAAGTCTAATACTTTCTCTTCTTCATTTGTGATAGGCAAACATGCACAGAAGAATGTCCTATTTCCCTGGAAGAGTACATGTTACTTTCCGGAAGGGGCCACGTGGATATCTCCTTGAGGGGCCTTCAGATGAGGCAGCACTTATTATGGACAACGTTGGTGCAGACAAGCCTGACAAGCCTGAAGCATTGCCAGAAGACCTGGTTAGAC
Organism: Gymnoscopelus microlampas; assembly: GCF_963454915.1. NCBI lineage: Eukaryota > Metazoa > Chordata > Actinopteri > Myctophiformes > Myctophidae > Gymnoscopelus > Gymnoscopelus microlampas. Next base: position 1,421,444 of record NC_139942.1, read on the forward strand.
GAAACGCCTTAACTGTTGTTCGAGAGAGAGGAGGGGATGCCTCAGACAGACAAGAGGTGTTTGGGGAATATGTCCTGCAGTTTGGCAAATACCAAGGGAAGTCCTTTCGGTGGCTTCTAGAGAACGACGTGGGATATATGATATTCCTTACCAATAAACTACAAGCAGAGGAGGCTGCAGGAGTCGTTGAGAAAGAGGGACACAACAAGGACAGCTTACATTCATTTATCAACTATGCCCACAGCTTTGATGAGATCCAGTCTCTTATAAGATACAAGTCGCAAAAGCCATCTGGAGACAGATACAAGTCACAAAAGCCATCTGGAGACGACGACGATCTGGTTAGATTTGGTCGTCATAAGGACAAAACTTACCGGGAGATTTGGGACAACAGGGCCGGTGGCTACGCAGCCTTCGTACTGCAGAAAAAGTGGTCCAAAGGTACATGGCCGGACAAGCTGAAAACATACCTGATGAAGAAGAAGGAATCTGCCTCCGTTTCCTCTGCGTCTGTGCCTGCCTCAAGTACTTCTACGGAAGGTTGTTTTTTAATGCCAGCCGTAGTATTTTAGTAAGATGTGTCTGTAAATGTATTACATTTCATCTTCATTACAGCTCAATCATTTTAACAGATGCTGTTATTTTAAAGCAACCTATGTACTGTGTAGAAATTACATTTTTACTACATTCTACATATTTTCTGTCTGCAGGCATCACAGACTTTGGAGACGATGATTTGGACAGCTTCATGGTGATAATGGGGTCCCCCTCTAAGTTAGCGGTGCATTGCTGTAAGTACACATTTGTGTGTGTTTGTTGCTTTCTTCACTGATTGAACATTAAAGATCAATTATGGCTCAATCTGTTTGCTATTAATGTATGTCTGCTATTTCAATCTTTTTGTGTTACCAGCTGTTGAAACATCTTCCTCAGTTTCTGTACCAGGACAGGCTACAAGAGAAAAGGGTTTGTTTTGAATGAAATATACAATTTGTGTGACAGGTTATTGAGACACCATGAATTTATCTCATAACCTGAACAAAACCTTTTTTTTGCCTGTTGTGTTTTCTGTGTTCTGGTCATGTTCTGGCCATGTCCGTGTTCTGTGCATGTCAGTGTGCTGTCCTGTCCACGTTCTGGACTTGTTCCACTAACCATTGTTTGCATGCGAAAGTTCTGCTAACTGAGATAGGGAACATGAATTGATCCAGCCACGATGATGGTGAGTACCCATTTTATTCTGTATCTAGCCTAGTTATAAGTATAAAACATACAGTATTTTTTGTGCCATTTTGGTTCCCCTGCTTAGACTATTATGTAATGCATTTGACAATTGAGTATCAACCTATTTAAAAATGTACTGGTGTGTATGAATGAATTTGGTCTTTTCACCACATTGAATATACAAGATGTTATTAGTATAATGTAATATACATGTAATGTCACGAACAATATAGTAGATGCAAACATTATTTTTTTTGTATGGGAATAAGATGGTGTGTGCCTTTAGCTAACCATTTGTATATTGCCAATCCTACAATGAGTGACACGATTTTGTCTGTTGTATAGTACCATCTGCTACGATGTCCAGACCACCTGCTGGTACTGAAAGTAAACTGCAGAAGTCGCCAAGAGATGGTAAATACGCTATGATTCTATTCATCTGTCCAAATATGTGTTATGCGGTGTGGCGGTATCTGTTATGCATAAATATGTACTTTTGTAGACTCAGATGTCCCTGCTTTGAAGACGCCCCCTGTGCCTATTCCGCCAGAGCTGATGTGTCTGATGCCAGCAGGTCCCCCACAAGTGGAGAGGACAGGTTCTGCTGCAGGCATGTATTATTTTAAGTGATTTTCATGCTCATTTTAAGTGATTTTCATGTTCATTTTATCTTCATTCTACACTAACACAACATATCCCTCTTTTCAGGAACTACACCAAGTTCAGATAGACACTCTGCGTCAGATAGGCCTGTTGTTTCACACACTGTCCCACATCCACTAGTGGCTCCACGTGGTAAGATTTTTTCTCTGTTTTCTCTTAAAAGGTTACTGTGCTGCAAATGCTTCCTCCATAATTATATTGTAATAATTATATTGTAATAAACAATTTGATCATATTATCATTACATTTCAATAATGTCCTTTTCATCCTTGTTCCCTCAGTTGGCCCATCGGTCCCTGTTCCTCCACACATCACATGTGACACCAGTGAAAGCACTTGGAAGTGCAGTAGTCATCAGCAATGGTTCATTAAAGAAGAGCTCAAATCTCTTGGGCTGTGGCCTAACTTTGAGCATAACCGTAAAGCAGGACATGCCATTTCGTTATGGCGTCACCCTTTTCAGCCAGAGCTCCTCGACACCGTGTCGACACTCCCACCCCGAAACTTCTACCAAATGCATCCGTTCTTCATTTGGAAACCAGAGAACGAGATAATGGTCCGGCTGAGGAACACTTATGTACTGCCATGCCTTTATGGCTGTCCAAAACCTAATGTAGCACAGTCTGGTGTGGGTAGGCCTCGGGTGGTTGTTGGCATCAGTGGACAGTATTATATATTTTCCTCTCGCCTCCAATGCAAGGTGTGCAAGAAGCACTGGTTTGCTGACAAACCTAAATGGCTGGAGAAACTACCCAAGAGGTTCACAAACATTTTGCCATCAGTCCTTACGTACAAGAAGGCCCTCTGCAAGTCTGTGATTGATGAGCTGAGGCGCACTGGCAAGTCACCCACAGATATGGCAAACCAGTTAAATGAAATGATGCACCTCAAATATGAGCGAGCTCATTTGGCATATCTCCACAACATTCAAAATGTCTGGGATGCTGAGGCTGGGATGTACGGACAGAGGACAATTACACGGATGGTGAGGAAGGATGACACACCCCAGCCTTTTGGAGAATATGACGACATAAAGGCCTGGTGTGGAACATCAGTTTCTGGACACTACGTGACCGACTGCCTCATTGACGAGTACCGACGGCAAGAGCCGGCCATCACCAAGATGCTTCAGGGCACCTTCGGACAGGTCTGTATATGTAGTTATTCATACTGTATATTCACAGGTGATATAATGATACTGTATATTATTTATTAACGTAAATTTATATTTATTGACAGACTGAACATGTTAACTAATTCAGAGATTGAGTGCAGATATTTAGGCCCAAAAGCTCAGTATATTGATTTAATCTTGATTTGGTTCTTTCTTACTGCTGTTGTTGCAATGACATCTGATTTTCCCTCTGGGAATATCAAATGGCTTATCTTATCTTAGGTCTGGCGGTCTGACCACACCAGGAAGGTGGCACGGAAGGTTACACTGTCATCTGGTGCCATGTCGAGCTATGCAGTGATGAATGAGAACTGGATGATTGTCTCCTGGGTGATGGTGCAGGCTGAGACAGAAAGGTCGCTGCGGCCTATGTACGACGGGTTGGCTAAGAGGTACAGTGATGCAGAGGTGGAGAAGGCCAATTACCAATGGGTGGACAGGTGAGAATAGTCATATTTTCTTTCTTTATTATTGTATTGCCTATCACCTCCACCCCTCCAAATCACACAAGGTTTCACCTTAATTTGTGTGATAATACTGTACATGTTGTTTTTATGCTTATTACAACACACCAACCTTAGTAAGTCAAATGTACTTGTATGTGCAAGTACAAAGGGATAAAGAATTATGATGTGTGATTCTCAAAATGACGTTTGAAAAGCCTTTTATATGCCTCTTTTTTTCATCCAGGGACTGCTGTGCACCATTTAAGATCCCTGACACTCTCCCTGATGAGCACCTCAATTGGGATGCCTGGAAGACAACAGATTACATCATCACTAACGCCACCGCTGGGCCTATGGAGAACACCTGTGCATCCCGGATACACTTCAACTCCAACATTGTTGTCAAGTTGGACCTGTTCCACTGCATGCGCCGTTTCTCACGGGAGTGCACATCTGAGCATCATCCTTTGTTCAGCACCTTCTGTGAGTTACTCTCCACTGCCTTTTCCTTAGTGGATCAGGAAGACCTGCAGAGGCTGAAGGATGCCTATAAATTCTGTGCAATACATCCACATAATCCAACAAAACAACACGTACGACAGCACTGCCGGATCAGAATTCCATGCCCAGCATTACTGGTACAAAGAGTTGAGAGTGTACTAAAAAACTTTCACCAGATGACCGACCCAAACAATGTGCCCTTGTTCAAACCATCTATGCTGAAGTTGTGGCGTATCCAGAGGGTGCACATTCTCCGTGGGTGCCTCAGTGACCCTGAGCTCACAGAGGGGATCCTGTACCGGTATGGGGGAACTCTGCAGCTGAACCATGTCCGTGGTGAAGGAGCAAAAGTCCCCATCTGGATCCCAGTCAGAGGGACATCACAGCAAGAGGGGTTCCACTTCCACCAGGCTCAGTGGATTACTGGAACTCATGCCTCCTGTGAATTGTTCCAGGCCCAGGGCATGACAGGGGTGGCACGTTGGAACTACCAAAGACTTGTGGATCTTAAGCAGCCAGGTGTGATCCTCCCACGTGTGTTTGATCCATCGTTGTTTATAGATCTGAACTCTGCTTCAAAGAGAGTGACTGGCCAGGAGAAGTACCCTGCAATTCACCTCTCTGACAGGGACACAGGTGAAAGGTTTGGCCTGGAATACAGAGAGCCAGAGTGCCGCCCAGTACCACTTGACTGGGACAAACACAAGGCAAAAGAAAGTGATTCTTCTGTTCCTCTGCCCCCTGAACTAGCACCACCCACAACTGGTCTGGCATTGGCAGCACCATCCTCTGGCCTGGCAGCATCTACTGTGTCACCAACATCATCTGGCCTGGCAGCATCCACTGTGTCCCCAACATCCTATGGCCTGGCAGCATCTACTGTGTCACCAACGTCCTTTGTCCTGGCAGCATCTGCTGTGTCCCCAACATCATCTGGCCTGGCAGCATCTACTGTGTCCCCAGCATCCTCTGGCCTGGCCGCATCCACTGTGTCACCAATGTCCTTTGGCCTGGCAGCATCTTCTGAGCTGTTTTTAGTGCCTAAGCAAGAGGTGTTGTCCCAAATACACATGGAGCCTACAGCTGAGAGTGAGTTGACACTTAAATATTACAAATATTTTACATATTAATATGTGAATATATACATTAATGGTTTTACTGAATAAATATTAGTACAATACTATAGTACCAAATCATTGAAACTGTTTTCTTTGTTCTAGTGCGCTCCATACCCCTGCCAGTACAGTCCTCACCAAGGAGTGCCCGCACTGGACCCATCAAGACAGGTCGGAAACTGTTTGTTTTGGACTACAAACGTTGGCCACAACCAATGAAAGCAGCTATTGACAGTCTACTAGTCAAGTACCATGGGAAAAAAGACATAATGCAACTGGTAGATAAAGATTATGCTGCCATGGTCCTTCAGTCTGCCACAGATCCAAATAGTTTGCTACACAGCACAACCAAATATCACATAACACAGTACTCAAAACATCTGGCCAAACTGATGAACACCTCCTCATCACTGAACACCAGTCCTGAAAAACTTGTGGAGACACAAAACCTTTGGTACAGTCTAACTCAGGGGAGTGAGACTGTCCATGTCCCAGTTGTTGCAATTCCACCAGCCATCGTGAATCCAGCAGAACCTGTGTCACAACGAGCACCTCAAATGCCAGTGACAAAGGAAGAGATCCAGAAAATGGTGCTGGACATAGTGCAGCAGCAGCAGCAGCTGCAGCAGCAACCAGATACACAAACAAGGAAATGTCTCTCCTGTGGGCAGCCTAAATCCCGGTACTCAGTAGGAGATGGATCCTCAATTCATTTCTTCTATCAAAAATTGCCAGTGCGATATTTTTACTGCTCCACTAAGGTGTTCAAAGCTTACTCTGCAGAGGGTTTGACAAATCCCAAAATGACATTTGAGGAGTTTGCACAGACTGAGTTCTTTCAACGTGAACTGGACTCAACAAAACAGAGAGTGGAGGCCAAAGCCCAGAGAAAGAGGAAACTCCCAGACACTCAACCTAGCGGACGACTTTGCCGTTTCTGCCGCCAGGGGCTCAAGCAGGGCCCAAACAGTCCACATATTCACACTGGGTTTCCAGGAGTGACTGGGAAGTACATTTACTGTCCGTCTAAAGTACTTTCATTGTACAAAGACAAAGGCATGGCAAAGGAGATGTCATGGAAGGAATTCCAACAATCCTCCTTCTATGCCATGGAGAAGGATAGGTGGACAGCAGAGAGGAAGAAATGAGAGATATGCTACCACCCCCCCCCCCCCCCCCCCCGCCCCCCCTCTCATTTTTCCCAGCAGCTTTCAGTGCCCTGATCATGGACAAAGACTGAAAGAACTAAACTGTAAAAAAAATCTCAGCAACTATTTGCAAAATGTACATAGACAAGTGAAATTGACATTTATATTATATGTATGTCTTCTGCTTCTTGGACATTTTTATATACTGTGAATGATGTCTGCTTCTTGCACATTTTTACATGTATGACTTCTGCTACTTGCACATAACCCATGGCTGCAAACAATATCATACATGCCTTAAGAGTTCTGTCATACCTGCAGTTCTACCTGTACAACATTTACCTCTGTCTTACCTATAATGTGTATATAGTGTATATATATATATATATATATTGTTATTTCATTATATCCAGAATTATTACGTTTTTATTATCTTTTGTATTGTGTTGTATTAGCAGTCTCTGCAAAACATATCTGGTTCATGTT
>NC_139942.1:1438200-1440700 GCF_963454915.1 Gymnoscopelus microlampas
AGGAAACGTTTTAATGCTTTGCTGTCTTGGTGATTTGGTGAATATAGTGGATTAGTTTTTAGATCGATCGGGGATTTGTTAATAGTGTACTGGGCTGACTGTACACAACACATGGGTCGGAACGCTGCATAGCAACCAGCATAGCAACCAACAGTCCATATTAGACAGACAAATAATAATGATTCATAGGACTTAATCATTGATCAGTTACTACTCCTCAGACCCTACAAAAGACTCGATGTTATGTTAATAATGGTCTGATTTGTTGAAAATAGCTGATCAACAAGCTCGTAGATCGACTAGTTTCAAATAGCCCATGTAAATAGTGGTTATAGCTGATGTTGATGCTATATTAAAAAAACAAAACAAAAGTCTGGGGTCCCCGGACCCCAGTCTGAGACTCACTGTGCTATTGTATATTGTGGTTATACTGTATGTCAATCAGTAAACACTGGAGTTGGTGCTTTCATGAAATTAACAATAGCACTCAATTCATTGATTCACAGTACCGGAATGCACTTTTAATTTTAATACATAAAGCAGATAGTGTGCTAATCTTTAGCACACTCATGGTTGCATCACAATGCAACCACACTGTGGTTACGTTTTTATTCACAATGCAACGTTATTGTGCTCCTATATCATGGTGTAGTCAACACAGTGGATTAATATTTTGATCGACCTGGGATGTTAAAATTGTGCAAAACTGTGTTCAATAAATTGCCTCTTCTGCTACATTATTAAGGTTATAATTGTTATTGAGACTCCTAGAACATGTTGACATGGATAGCTCAGTGTCTAATAGCATCTGTGTTATAATTAATGGGTGATGAGAATGATGTCATACTGCACACTGTATGACATCATTCTCGTATAGATGCACTCTTTTGGGACATTTAGGCCACTATAGCCTCTCCCTTGAACAGGGGAGATATTTGAAGATGTAGTAATACTTTCAACTGCCTTTGACACTGTAATGGGCTTTAGACTGATAGATATTCACCCTATGTTTTCAAATGTTTAATGTTGATCTGTGGTGTAACAGCTGTATTCACACATGCAACTAAAGACATGGTGTTCTCAAAGCAAACCAGGCACTGGTAGTAGTACTTCCACTGGATACAGGGTGCGACTCCCTGCGGTGCCCTGCTCTGTCACCTTTGTCTTGTATGTTTAAATTAAATGTAAATTTCACTGTTCACATTACCAAATCTGAAACGTGACTGATTGATTGAAAATGTTATTAGCCGTTTGCATAAAAAAGGTACAGTTTCATGACAGTACAGTTCACTGGTACAAGGTCAACTAAAAGGACACTCAAGAAAGCTGTTAGGCTTATTTTAAATTGGGATCCCTTTTTTAACTCATATAACATTGAATGACATACCAATAAAACATGGTACTATGCAGTAGATGAGAGAGAGAAAAAGTATATACATTATTTACAGTCAATAATAAAAATAAAAAGTACAGAGGGGGGGGGGAAATGGGATTTACAATGGGAAACAAAGGATATTTACAATGAAGGGGAGAGATATGGCATTTACAATGGGAATACTGTTTTACGGAGGAATGTCGGTTTACGTTTACCATTTTCTAGAAGTACCAGCTTGTAAGTGGCTCTTCAGTGCGGCTTTGAATGAGGGAAGGGATGTGTGCTCTTTTAAAGCCTTCGGTAGGGCGTTCCACATTTTAGTGGCATAGCAAGAGAATGAGTTTAACCCTTTGTTTGAGCTATGTCTGGGTTGGACATGATCTGTGGAGCTACCTCTGGTGTTGTAATTGTGACGATCCCTGACTTTAAGGAAGTAGTCTGTCAGGTACTTGGGTATCTTGGTGGTGTTGTGTATCTTGAACACCAGGCCCAATGCAAGGTGCTGTACTCTGTTAGCTACTGTGAGCCATCCCAGACTAATAAAATGATTATGATCAAGGTGAGCCCGAGATGGAAGGTTAAGTTGTAGTCTAACCAGTTTGTTTTGGGCTGTTTGGAGCCTTGTTTTTAGGGCCTTTGAGGCGCTGCAGTACCAAACGTGTACTCCATAATCAAAGAAGGGCTGGATGAGTGCTCTAGTTAGTGTCCTCAGGGTTTTCTTACTGACCAGTGGGGCAATCCTGTATAGAAATCGTGTTCGTTGGCTGATTTTTTTGATTACCTTAGAGGTCATTTTGTCACTGGAGAGATTAGCCTCTAGGATACATCCCAGGTAGGTAATTTCGTTTTTCCTTGTGATTACACTATTACCCACTTTGAAGCCCACTTCATATATTGTCTATCATACAACAGTGATACAACAAATACAACATCATTTGTACGATATTATAGCAATACAATTGTAATTGTCAGGCCAAAATGTATATCACCCAGACAGCTTTGTAATTACACCCTTTAAAAAAAGAAAGAAAAAAGAATAGCAAACTATAACATAGCTCTTCCCTTTTCTTTTTTGTCTAACCCCCTCCTGTTTTCCACTTTATTGGAATAGCCAGCATTTAAAAT
>NC_139942.1:1445700-1708200 GCF_963454915.1 Gymnoscopelus microlampas
AAACACTGGAGTTGGTGCTTTCATGAAATTAACAATAGCACTCAATTCATTGATTCACAGTACCGGAATGCACTTTTAATTTTAATACATAAAGCATATAGTGTGCTAATCTTTAGCACACTCATGGTTGCATCACACTGCAACCACACTGTGGTTACGTTTTTATTCACAATGCAACGTTATTGTGCTCCTATATCATGGTGTAGTCAACACAGTGGATTAATATTTTGATCGACCTGGGATGTTAAAATTGTGCAAAACTGTGTTCAATAAATTGCCTCTTCTGCTACATTAATAATAAGGTTATAATTGTTATTGAGACTCCTAGAGCATGTTGACATGGATAGCTCAGTGTCTAATAGCATCTGTGTTATAATTAATGGGTGATGAGAATGATGTCATACTGCACACTGTATGACATCATTCTCGTATAGATGCACTCTTTTGGGACATTTAGGCCACTATAGCCTCTCCCTTGAACAGGGGAGATATTTGAAGATGTAGTAATACTTTCAACTGCCTTTGACACTGTAATGGGCTTTAGACTGATAGATATTCACCCTATGTTTTCAAATGTTTAATGTTGATCTGTGGTGTAACAGCTGTATTCACACATGCAACTAAAGACATGGTGTTCTCAAAGCAAACCAGGCACTGGTAGTAGTACTTCCACTGGATACAGGGTGCGACTCACTGCGGTGCCCTGCTCTGTCACCTTTGTCTTGTATGTTTAAATTAAATGTAAATTTCACTGTTCACATTACCAAATCTGAAACGTGATTGATTGATTGATTGATTGATTGATTGAAAATGTTATTAGCCGTTTGCATAGAAAAGGTACAGTTTCATGACAGTACAGTTCACTGGTACAAGGTCAACTAAAAGGACACTCAAGAAAGCTGTTAGGCTTATTTTAAATTGGGATCCCTTTTTTAACTCATATAACATTGAATGACATACCAATAAAACATGGTACTATGCAGTAGATGAGAGAGAGAAAAAGTATATACATTATTTACAGTCAATAATAAAAATAAAAAAGTACAGAGGGGGGGGGGGAAATGGGATTTACAATGGGAAACAAAGGATATTTACAATGAAGGGGAGAGATATGGCATTTACAATGGGAATACTGTTTTACGGAGGAATGTCGGTTTACGTTTACCATTTTCTAGAAGTACCAGCTTGTAAGTGGCTCTTCAGTGCGGCTTTGAATGAGGGAAGGGATGTGTGCTCTTTTAAAGCCTTCGGTAGGGCGTTCCACATTTTAGTGGCATAGCAAGAGAATGAGTTTAACCCTTTGTTTGAGCTATGTCTGGGTTGGACATGATCTGTGGAGCTACCTCTGGTGTTGTAATTGTGACGATCCTTGACTTTAAGGAAGTAGTCTGTCAGGTACTTGGGTATCTTGGTGGTGTTGTGTATCTTGAACACCAGGCCCAATGCAAGGTGCTGTACTCTGTTAGCTACTGTGAGCCATCCCAGACTAATAAAATGATTATGATCAAGGTGAGCCCGAGATGGAAGGTTAAGTTGTAGTCTAACCAGTTTGTTTTGGGCTGTTTGGAGCCTTGTTTTTAGGGCCTTTGAGGCGCTGCAGTACCAAACGTGTACTCCATAATCAAAGAAGGGCTGGATGAGTGCTCTAGTTAGTGTCCTCAGGGTTTTCTTACTGACCAGTGGGGCAATCCTGTATAGAAATCGTGTTCGTTGGCTGATTTTTTTGATTACCTTAGAGGTCATTTTGTCACTGGAGAGATTAGCCTCTAGGATACATCCCAGGCAGGTAATTTCGTTTTTCCTTGTGATTACACTATTACCCACTTTGAAGCCCACTTCATATATTGTCTATCATACAACAGTGATACAACAAAAACAACATCATTTGTACGATATTATAGCAATACAATTGTAATTGTCAGGCCAAAATGTATATCACCCAGACAGCTTTGTAATTACACCCTTTAAAAAAAGAAAGAAAAAAGAATAGCAAACTATAACATAGCTCTTCCCTTTTCTTTTTTGTCTAACCCCCTCCTGTTTTCTACTTTATTGGAATAGCCAGCATTTAAAATGATCTGTTTCCCTCCATTCTATTTGGGAGACACTTTGATCTAGTGCAGTGGTTCTCAACCTGTAGGGCAGGACCCCCAGGGGGGGTCCCAAAATTATTTTGGGGGGGGGGTCCCCAAATGTTTGGCTTAATGTTAACATTGTTTTCTCACTCAACAGTACACAGACCAACATACAGTATAAATGTATACAGGGTATCTGCACCTTTTTAAAGTGACAATTTAAGGACTTTCAAGACCTTTTTTTGTACCTGTGGTTAAACACTTCCTAAATTGTCAAATATTAGGGGCAAAAATATTGAAAATAGCCGATCTACATGTACACAACGTGAACATGTAGATCTGCTATTTTCACAATGGAACAGATCAAGTCAAATTAAACGTAATGCCAACTCCTACAACTCCAAGTGCTTGTCTGGGTGGGGGGTCCCCAGTTCAAATATGATTATGTTGGGGGTCCTGGTCTGAAAAGGAAAAAAAAGGAAATAGTTTTTTAGTAAGAGTCATGACCGTACTTTTCAAGGTGTATAGCTTTTTTTTTTCAACAGTTGTTTAACTACACATAAACCCCACCCGGTTCTCTCACAAATAAAACAAAAAACAGTGAGTAAAATAAATAAAGGATAAGAATGTTAAATAAGTAGTTGAAATTGAAAATGGAATAAGCAGATTTTTATTTTTTTTATTTTTTTGGTTTGATCAACCATAATACACTTTGAACATCAATGTTCAATGCTGTTCTTAATCTTCAGAAATACTTACCTTGTGTTCCTTTCATGTAGGTGTTTCTTTAATTTCTTTTCCCGGCCAGATTGTCCAGCTCCACACATTCCTCCCTCCCCGTCATAATAGATAAGATTGTCCTCCCATCTCCTCAGCTGGCCCTCCTGGGGTGACAAGAAGAATGCTTCCTGTGCTTCAGCTGGACATTTTCTTGTGTACTGGAATACTTAAGGCCTACTGTAATGGTAGGCCTTAAGTACTATTTTTAGGCTATTGATTTATCGATTGATGTATTGATTATTGGATTATAAATTATAAATTTAGCATTTAAATTATATATTTTGTGTTAGTGTTACTTTGTTTTACTTTCCATCAATTCTCTTTTTTTCCTCATTGTTATATTCCTCAATGTTATATCGGAATGATTGTCATATTATGGTCATCTTTTATATTGAATAAATCTTCTACAATCTATATTAGTATTTACTCAACAAAAATATATTCTGAACTTCAAATGTAGTGAAATGCATTGTGAGCTTGTAGATCGGCTATTTTCACTACATTTCACATTTATTTATTTTTGAACATTATTGTGGGGGGAATGTTCTGCAGTTTAGAATAAATGTTACCAAATCTATTGTCTACAGAGCCTCAAAGTTAGTAGACACAGACAGTGTTGCCAGGTTTTGCGAGAGAAATAATCATAGTTTTTTAGCATATGTTTTACTTGTATGTCATTCAATGTTATGATTTTTCTTGTTAAAGGATCCCAATTGAAACAAGCTCTAAAGCCTTTTTGTGGTGTTTATCCTTTTAGTTGACCTTGTACCAGTGAACTGTACTGTCATGAAACTGTACCTTTTCCTATGCAAACTTCTAATAAAAACCTCAATCAATCTATCAAAACCAAAATAAGCCACTAGGACAGGTTAGTCAAACTGCCTACAGTGGCTTATAATAAGCAGACATGGCAACACTGCACATGGCAATTGCCGGTATACTGGCTAAAGTAGTTTGGCTTATAATGAGTAGACATGGCAACACTGGACAGAGTGCAGATGGGCATTGCCGGTAAACTGGCGAAAGTAGTTTAAAACCTCGATTTTCTTATATATTTTTTTTAATCTAGACTGTCGGGACTACAGAAATCAGTAGAACATCGGGAATGTATTTATTGTCTTTATACTATACAGAATAAAGTAAGAATTGAGGACTGAGGTGGATAGCATCACTTTGAGGAGGGGAGCAGGTTGGGGGATGATGACTGGTTCCTCCAGTCATCATCCCCCAACCTGCTCCCCTCCCCTTCCCACCCCATCCAAGGTGTCAGCAGAGGAGGGGGCGTTTGGGGTCATGGCATGAGACTACAAGTAGTTTGGAACCTGCAGTCCTTGCATGCATTGTCATCGGAGATTTTCACAGAGTTGTGGTTATCAAAATCAATGTCAGTAAATGTAAAGGCGTTACAGAACGGGAAAAGATTCGCAAGTTAAATTACAAGTTTAGTTGCCGTGTTACTTTACAAAGCGTTTCTACCAACACAGGTAAGCAACATTTTATGATATGTGGGCTGAATGAATGTTTGAATTGGATTGTGGTTCAAGCATAGGCTTAGTTATTTTGTGCACTTTGTAATGTGTATTGCATCTTTATATAGACTGATGTCAGGCCATTTTTGACGTTGCATCCTACTGTACATCGAATATACAGTCTGTATAGCTTCGATGTACAGATTATTGATGTTTTGATTGAATTGAATAGTTTAGTTTACCTAAGTTTTTAGTTCACTGCAATGCATTTAATGTATTACCTTGTGCTGTCCTTGATTATTGTAAATCGCTCTGCGTCTGATAAGTGAGTACATTGTAAATTGTGAATAGATCCGGTCTGGATGTTCTGTAGGCTATGGGTTAGGCCTATTGTAGTAATCACGATGTAATTACTACAATCTCAGTAATTTTCAAACCTTTTCATATCAAGGACCATTATTTAGTCGACTTAAAGAGCCACAAACATACATTTCTCTAGTTGTGTAAACTTCTGGTAAATCAAGTCATGCAGATATTTCATATTAATTTAACTCTTGAGAGTGTAAAATGAAAGGGTCCGTTTGGTTTAATTTTATACTATCAAACGTTACTCATCTATAAGTTTTAATTTGGTTCCCATCTATCCATTGTTTAACTGAGGACTACCTGGCACCCCCTCAAGGACCACAGGTTGAGAACAACTGACCAACAGTGACAGGAAGAGTGTTGAGAAGTCAGGGCAAAAAATAAAGAATAAATGATGGTCTGAATAAATTACTTAGGGTCTTCAAATTATTTCAGGCCAAGGACCCCTTATCTGAGAGAGAGATGCAGGGACCCCTACCACAAAATGTCTTACAGATTAAACCTTTTCACTATCATCAGTGTTTTCTTAATTCAGGTTTTTGTTTGTTTACACATGACTTTTTCTATTGATATGTTGCATTCATGTTAATGGGTATTTTCTGACATTTAAACACCCGTGAGGGGTTGTGAGCTTGTAGATCAGCTATTTGCGGCTAACGTTCACCTCAGAAAAGGGATGCTAGGGTTCAAGTGGTTCATGTGAAGAAAAAAGAAAAGAAAAGGTTCCACAATTATACCACTATGTTAATGTTTTCTTGTTTTGTTTTTTATAGAAGTCACCAATTACCAGAAATGTCCCGAAGGCTTATCTTCCCAGGGAAAGTGAAAGTTTGCTTCCGGTTGGGGCCCTCGGGCTATTTGCGGCAGGATCCCTCACAGGAGGCACAAAAAATTATAAATGACCCCTCCTTGCGGGACAAGTCAACGCCACTGAACCAGATTGTGGTCCACAGGACTGCAAGGGCTGAGGTCTGTAACAGGGGAGGGGACTATACAGACTAGACTGAAGTCCTTGGAGAGTATACTCTCCAATTTGGAAAATTTAAGGGCAAGACCTTCAGGTGGCTCCTAGAAAATGATGTGGGATACACACTGTACCTTTTCAAGACGGTCCAAAAGGAGAAAGACGCTGGTGTCTTTGTGGCAGAAGGGCACCATAAAGCCAGTCTCATTTCCTTTTTGGATTACGCTCAGATCTTTGAGGAGATAAGGGCTCTTCTCAAATATGAAGCGGAGAAGTCAAGTGCTCCACCACCAGCTCTGTCACCAGAAGACAACCTTGTTGGCTTTGGTGTCAGAGCGACGTCCACCTGGAAGGAAATATGGGACAGCAGGGCTGGTGGGTATGCAGCTTACATTTTGCGCGAGAAGTGTGCAGCTGGGTCCAAAATGTGCAAGTTGCAACAATACTTGTTACAGCAGATGACCAAAACCCACACTCTTCCTGCCACACCTCAGTCATCTCAATCTACAGGTGTGTCAGTGTTAAACATCCTCATAATCAAAATATTTATCCTAAATGTACTTATCTATTTATTTATTGTCTACATTTTTATTTTTATTTTATCATTGTCAATTTTTAACACTTGCGGTACTGTTGTTGTTGTTGTTGTTGTTGTTGTTGTTGCTGTTGTGGTGGTGGTGGTGGTTGCGGTTGTTGTTGTTGTATGCACTGTTGTCTGTATCTTATGTTTTCTTTACACAGTAAGGAGAAAACCCACTGCCACCCTTTCAAGGCCTTGTGACATCATTCCTGCTTCTGAATCTGATCTCTCCCATGGTGAATATCTCGAAATGTAGATAATTCTTTCAGCCTCATTCATCATGTACTGTAGGTGATAAGTGTCGTAAAGGTACATTCATATTTTCAAAAGGTCCATCTCTGGGTGTGAAGCACCCA
Organism: Gymnoscopelus microlampas; assembly: GCF_963454915.1. Classification (NCBI taxonomy): domain Eukaryota; kingdom Metazoa; phylum Chordata; class Actinopteri; order Myctophiformes; family Myctophidae; genus Gymnoscopelus; species Gymnoscopelus microlampas. The sequence goes on from NC_139942.1 coordinate 1,452,291, forward strand.
GAAATCATCCCCAAACAGCTGCTGTCGTTACCACAGTCTGCAGTAGAGCAGGAAGCCCCTCAAAGTATTCTTTTTACATTTTATCATTCAAGTATTCTTTCCACAAATTGTATAATCAAAATATTTATCCTAATGTACTTTGCTAGCCATAGTGATGCCTGTTTTTTAATTTACAGACATGGACAATGATGACCTTGATAGCGCAATGCTAAATATTTCCCCCTCCAAATTCATCCTGGGTGAGTTAATAAAAACAATTTGTTGCTTCTCCTGGTTCTGTCAAATGATAATGATCAACAGTGAGAATGCTATTTTCTTGTCCTCTCAGATTCACCAGGAGCTGCAGTTACAGGATCCCCAACTGAGTGTACAGGCCGAGGTACTGTAGCTACGTTAGAATGTTTCTTTTCTTTCACTGAAGCACTGTGTAGTCGGTATACTTGTACCGACTACACAGTGCTTCATTTCAGCTTTCTGTATGGGTCTCAACAAGTGGAAATTCTCACAATAAAGTAGCATGTTATTATTCAATTTACCATAATTTGCCATGGTACACATACGGTACTAGGAATTGGATTTGGTATAGTACAATACACAATACAATAGATCTACATAATAATAATAATAATAATAATAATAATAATAATAATAATAAGGATTTTTTTCAAAAAATCATGTATATTTTCAGAGCCTCTCTCCTCCTCTCAAGAGCTGTCAACAGCGCCGAGTATTCCTCTGACATCAGCGCAAAGTAAGTTTGTGTGTGTGTGTGTGTGTGTGTGTGTGTGCGGGCAAGTGTGTGACATATGTCAGGCAGAGAAGTACAGTATGTCATAAACACAGTGGTATAACTATAACTCAAAATATCTTGATTATTTTACATCCAGGTCAGCCATTAACTGGCAGTTCAACTCCCGCCATCTGCCCTCCTCCCCAACTTCCTGGCTATGCCCAGGATGTCAGTCAGTGGAACTGTTCTTATCAGCAGAAGACATGGATGAAGACGGAGCTGGAATCCCTGGGTCTATGGCCGGGCTGTCCTCCTGTGAGCAACCTCATGAAGATGGTGTCATTGTGGCGTTTCCCTCCTCAGCCAGAGTTGATTGACAGTGTCTGGGACCTTCCATCCCCAAAGTACTTTCAACTCCACCCATTCTTCATCTGGAAGCCAGAACATGACCAAATAATGGGCAGGATGAGGAACAACTACAATCTGCCATGTATTGATGAATGTTCACAGCCACAGGTGGTCTCTTCAGGTTTTGGGAGACCTCGTGTCATTGTTGGCCTCACTGGACAGTACTACCTGTTATCATCCCGACTGTCCTGTAAGGTCTGCAGGAAGAGGTGGTTTGCTGATAACCCACAGTGGCTGGAAAAGCTCCCCAAGAGATTCACAAACCTTTTGCCAGCAATTCTGACCTACAAAAAGGCCATCTGTAAGTCAGTGATGGATGAGCTCAGGCGCACAGGTAATTCGCCCAATGATATGGCACACCTGAAGTACGAACGTGCAAACCTGGCCTACCTCCTCAGCTGTCAAAACACCATGGATGCAGAGTCAGGAGTTTATGGCCAGAGAACCATCACTGGGTTCATTAGACAGGAGGCGACGAAACCAGCACCATTTGGAGAGTATCAGGATTCAGATGGCTGGAACGGAGTCTCTGTCTCTGCAGACTACCTGACTGACTGCCTCCTGTATGAGTACCAGCGCCAGGAGGGTGTTATACAGAAGCTCCTGCAGGGCACCTTAGGGCAGTCTCTCCGCTCAGACCACACCCGTAAAATGGCAAGGAAGGTCACCTTTACATCCGGGACGATGTCATCCTATGCAGTGATGAACGAAAACTGGATAATCCTCTCATGGGTGATGGTCCAGTCTGAGACAGACAGGTCTCTCTTGTACAAGGGCTTAGGGGACCGCTACACAATGGCAGAGATGGAGAAGGCACAGTACCAGTGCCTTCTCCTGTATAGCCTGGCAAAACAGCCTTAAAATATATAGGAAGGCTCTCTGCAATGCCAGAGCCACCTATTATTCTTCTCTAATAGAGGAAAACAAAAACAACCATAGGTTCCTTTTTGACACTCTAGCCAAATTGACAAAAAGTCATGACTCTACTGATCCGCGTATTCCTATATCCCTTAACAGCAATGATTTCAAATTGTATAATCAAAATATTTATCCTAATGTACTTTGCTAGCCATAGTGATGCCTGTTTTTTAATTTACAGACATGGACAATGATGACCTTGATAGCGCAATGCTAAATATTTCCCCCTCCAAATTCATCCTGGGTGAGTTAATAAAAACAATTTGTTGCTTCTCCTGGTTCTGTCAAATGATAATGATCAACAGTGAGAATGCTATTTTCTTGTCCTCTCAGATTCACCAGGAGCTGCAGTTACAGGATCCCCAACTGAGTGTACAGGCCGAGGTACTGTAGCTACGTTAGAATGTTTCTTTTCTTTCACTGAAGCACTGTGTAGTCGGTATACTTGTACCGACTACACAGTGCTTCATTTCAGCTTTCTGTATGGGTCTCAACAAGTGGAAATTCTCACAATAAAGTAGCATGTTATTATTCAATTTACCATAATTTGCCATGGTACACATACGGTACTAGGAATTGGATTTGGTATAGTACAATACACAATACAATAGATCTACATAATAATAATAATAATAATAATAATAATAATAATAATAATAAGGATTTTTTTCAAAAAATCATGTATATTTTCAGAGCCTCTCTCCTCCTCTCAAGAGCTGTCAACAGCGCCGAGTATTCCTCTGACATCAGCGCAAAGTAAGTTTGTGTGTGTGTGTGTGTGTGTGTGTGTGTGTGTGTGCGGGCAAGTGTGTGACATATGTCAGGCAGAGAAGTACAGTATGTCATAAACACAGTGGTATAACTATAACTCAAAATATCTTGATTATTTTACATCCAGGTCAGCCATTAACTGGCAGTTCAACTCCCGCCATCTGCCCTCCTCCCCAACTTCCTGGCTATGCCCAGGATGTCAGTCAGTGGAACTGTTCTTATCAGCAGAAGACATGGATGAAGACGGAGCTGGAATCCCTGGGTCTATGGCCGGGCTGTCCTCCTGTGAGCAACCTCATGAAGATGGTGTCATTGTGGCGTTTCCCTCCTCAGCCAGAGTTGATTGACAGTGTCTGGGACCTTCCATCCCCAAAGTACTTTCAACTCCACCCATTCTTCATCTGGAAGCCAGAACATGACCAAATAATGGGCAGGATGAGGAACAACTACAATCTGCCATGTATTGATGAATGTTCACAGCCACAGGTGGTCTCTTCAGGTTTTGGGAGACCTCGTGTCATTGTTGGCCTCACTGGACAGTACTACCTGTTATCATCCCGACTGTCCTGTAAGGTCTGCAGGAAGAGGTGGTTTGCTGATAACCCACAGTGGCTGGAAAAGCTCCCCAAGAGATTCACAAACCTTTTGCCAGCAATTCTGACCTACAAAAAGGCCATCTGTAAGTCAGTGATGGATGAGCTCAGGCGCACAGGTAATTCGCCCAATGATATGGCACACCTGAAGTACGAACGTGCAAACCTGGCCTACCTCCTCAGCTGTCAAAACACCATGGATGCAGAGTCAGGAGTTTATGGCCAGAGAACCATCACTGGGTTCATTAGACAGGAGGCGACGAAACCAGCACCATTTGGAGAGTATCAGGATTCAGATGGCTGGAACGGAGTCTCTGTCTCTGCAGACTACCTGACTGACTGCCTCCTGTATGAGTACCAGCGCCAGGAGGGTGTTATACAGAAGCTCCTGCAGGGCACCTTAGGGCAGTCTCTCCGCTCAGACCACACCCGTAAAATGGCAAGGAAGGTCACCTTTACATCCGGGACGATGTCATCCTATGCAGTGATGAACGAAAACTGGATAATCCTCTCATGGGTGATGGTCCAGTCTGAGACAGACAGGTCTCTCTTGTACAAGGGCTTAGGGGACCGCTACACAATGGCAGAGATGGAGAAGGCACAGTACCAGTGCCTTCTCCTGTATAGCCTGGCAAAACAGCCTTAAAATATATAGGAAGGCTCTCTGCAATGCCAGAGCCACCTATTATTCTTCTCTAATAGAGGAAAACAAAAACAACCATAGGTTCCTTTTTGACACTCTAGCCAAATTGACAAAAAGTCATGACTCTACTGATCCGCGTATTCCTATATCCCTTAACAGCAATGATTTCATGAATTTTTTCAATGGTAAAATCAATACTATCCGAGATAGTATTGATAACCTACTACTCTCAGCCCCTACCGGACCGCCCTCCGACGTAATATCCCCAGAAGTGGCTGTACGACACAGTGTATATTTGGACAGTTTCTCCCCGGTCGAGCTCTCCGAATTCACTCTAATGATCACATCTTCCAAACCAACGACCTGTCTCTTGGATCCAGTCCCAACTAGATTGCTTAAAGAGGTCCTGACCCCGGTTGGTGCATCCCTACTCGATATAATCAATATGTCTCTGGTGACGGGCTACGTACCACAGTCCTTTAAGGTAGCTGTCATCAAACCCCTCCTCAAGAAGCCTACTCTCAACTCAGGCATTTTGGCTAACTATAGACCTATATCGAACCTCCCATTTCTCTCTAAAATCCTTGAGAAAGCAGTCGCCAAGCAGTTATGTGACTTTCTACATAACAACAAGCTATTTGAAGCTTTTCAGTCAGGATTCAGAGCACACCATAGCACTGAGACGGCATTGGTGAAGGTCACAAATGACCTCCTGATTGCATCCGATAATAACCTTCTCTCTGTACTGGTTCTGTTGGACCTCAGTGCTGCATTTGATACTATTGATCACCATATTTTGTTGCAGAGACTTGAGCATCTGGTTGGCATTAAGGGTGCTGCATTGAACTGGTTTGAGTCCTATCTGTCTGACAGATTTCAATTTGTAAACGTTAACGATACACCTTCACTACGCGAAAAGGTTAAATACGGAGTCCCACAAGGCTCTGTACTTGGACCAATACTATTTACTCTATATATGCTTCCTTTAGGTGAGATAATTAGGAAACACTCTATAAATTTCCATTGCTATGCAGATGATACACAATTATATCTATCAATGAAGCCAGATGAAACAGATCAACTGGCTAAACTTCAAGCATGTCTTATAGACATCAAGAGTTGGATGACCCGTAATTACCTACTCCTCAACTCGGACAAAACTGAAGTTATTGTACTTGGCCCTAAGCACCTCAGAGATAAATTAGCCGATGAGAATTTTACCCTAGATGGTATTACCTTGACCTCCAGGGCCACTGTAAAGAATCTGGGAGTCACGTTTGACCAAGACATGTCCTTTCAGTCCCACATAAAACAAATTTCAAGAAATGCCTTTTTTCACCTGCGTAATATTGCAAAAGTTAGGCACATTCTGTCCCAAAATGATGCAGAAAAACTTGTCCACGCATTTGTTACTTCTAGGCTGGACTATTGCAACGCTTTACTATCAGGCTGCCCAAGTAAATCCCTAAATAGCCTGCAGCTTGTCCAGAATGCCGCTGCGCGCATACTGACAGGAACCAGAAGAAGAGATCATATCACTCCTTCATTGGCCTCTTTGCACTGGCTCCCGGTTAAATACAGAATCGAGTTTAAAGTTCTCCTCCTCACATACAAGGCCCTCAATGGACAGGCACCAATATATCTCAAAGAACTCATCGAGCCCTATAAACCAACCAGAACACCACTGCGCCCACAGTATGAAAAAATGCTTACGGCTGCAGAAAACCCCCAAAAAGTTAGAACAGGAGGCAGAGCATTTAAGTTTCAGGCACCTCAGCTGTGGAACCTTCTCCCAGTCTCAGTCCGCAAAGCAGACACACTCTGTATATTTAAGACTAGACTAAAAACCTTTCTCTATGATAAAGCCTATAGCCGAAGTGTATAGACTCAGTCACCCTATAGTTATCCTCTCTCCCCTCCCCTGCCCACCCCTCCCCCCTCTCCTCTCGTCCTCTCTCTTCTCGTTCTCCCTTTGGTTGTGTGGGTTTGTGTCCCAATGGTACAATCGTAATTAACCCTGTACGGATTCACGCTCTAGTAAGGCCTGCCACTAATTCTACAACCGGGGACTCGCTCCCCGGAGTTTCTTTTATTTCCCACGTCGCAGGTCCATGGACTGTCAATACGGACCCCCAGCTGCAGCTCAAGACTGTGACTGCGGACCGGGCCTCTCCATGGAGCACGACCGTGGATCTCTACTACACTGCACTATACCACTATACTATATATACTGTATATTATCTTAACGTTCTTATATTATACCATTATATACTACATACACATTATTGCTGTACTATATTATACTATCATATATATCTTACACTATTATATGTGCTACTTTTGTTACTGTTACTACTTGCACTGTATCTCTCTCTCTCTCTCTCTCTCTCTCTCTCTCTCTCTCTCTCTCTCTCTCTCTCTCTCTCTCTCTCTCTCTCTCTCTCTCTCTGTGTCTCTGTCTCTCTCTCTCTCTCTCCTCTTTCCCCCGACACGGTCGAGGCAGAAGGCCCCCGCCCTAGAACCTAGGGTCTGCCTGACGTTTCTTCCAGTTAAGAGGGAGTTTTTCGTTGCCACTGTCGCAAAAATTGCTTGTTCAGGGTGGGATTGTCGGGTCTCTTCTCTACATGTAAAGTGTCTTGAGACAACTTATTGTGATTTGACACTCTAATAAAATTGAATTGAATTGAATTGAATTGAACATATATTATGATAATGTTAACATCAATTTATATTTGCAGGACGCACAGACAGATGTTGACTCTCATGGCCAGAGACGTGCACACATAGACACTAGGTAGTGCTTGAGCACCTGCCCGTTTGCCCTCTGGACAGCAATGTGCCCTTTTGAAAGTTTGTTTTTTACAGTGTTTATTTTTTTTTAACGGTTTAATGGTAACATCGATCAATTCTGGATTTAAAGCTTCTAACATGCCCCAAATGCGCGTTGTAATGTTGTCAAACATCCCCACACGTGCCCCGCGGCACTCCCGTACGTGCCCTGCAGCCCCTCCCTTCCCTGCTCTCAACGTGAACGCGCAGCGCAGAGCAGAGCAGACAGCCAGTCAGTCACTCACTCAGACAGACAGACAGACAGTCAGAGTGAAGCCTGAAGCAACGCAAACGACACGTTCGTCCCCTGCGCGGGTTTTCACTTCTCTTTCATTCAATTTTTGCACTGATTGACAGCCACCAGGTAACAAATACAACGAGTGTATTGTTTAATCCCCTAAATCAGATGCCAAACTATAACTTCACTCTTTGCAGCAACTACGGCATATGAGTCAGATGCCTTGGCAAACAGGATTGAGATGCTGGTGGCTCGTCTCAAGAGGAGGTCTCAGCGTCTGTATGAAGACAACGACGGAAACAAAGCTCGTGCCAGGATCCGTCGAAATATATATGGAAGGAGACAGAGATCCTGACTTCTGTTGTGGAGCAGTACAACCGGATGGTTCGAAGAACAGAATCCCTGTGCATGGAAACCATCCTGTCTGTTGATATGGCCATGGCAGCTACAACACAGTGGTATGTACACTAGTCTGTTGACTACTTCCAACAAATCTGACACATAATGACACATAATATATTCGCTTGCTCGTTGAATTGGGGAGGCAACTTTGAGTGGTGTGTCAGAGTTTTTGGGCGGTGTAACCACCCCTATATGTGAGGTTGGGACATTGACATTTGCTGCACTGTGATTGGCCACCCATTGTAACCCCCTAACCCTGCACTGTGATTGGCCACCCATTGTACACCCCTAACCCCTACACATTCAATGCAAATCTATACTTTTCTTTAAGTGAGCTTCCATCACTGTGATGACCACTAGCTGCACTGTGATTGGCTGACTCTATTGGCTGACTCTATTCAGCACTGTGATTGGCTAGCGAGACACATGACACATGTGCATAGTCCTATAAGTAGGACTATGCACTTATGTGTTTTTTAAGTGAGTCATGGGTCTGTGATGACCACTGTGACCACACCGCCCACTTCACACTGGGTGTGATTTGTTATATGTTTAGAGGTGTTAGACAGGGGTAAAATGTTTCACCATCAGTGTTTTCATTATGTATTATAATGACCTGGAGGACTACCACATACACAATGGCTGCCAGTCTATCAACCTTTGTGATACAATGATTGATAACTATTTCCAGCTTCTGCTATTGTTTTACGTGGACGACACAATTGTCTAATACAAAGGGGGGATTCCAGAATGGAATTGACCTGGTGCATGGTTTTTGTGCGAAATGGAAATTGAAGATGAATAGTGAAAAAAACAAAGGTCACAGGCTTTGGGTGTAGAAAAGCTGACACCAGTAAACTAAAGTGTGTTTGTAATGGAGACAACTTAGAGGCCGTCCATAGTTTTAAAAATGCCTTGGAATTATTATGAATTATAATGGTTCATTAAATTCATAAAATTCTGATATTATTCCCCTTCTGAATGGGTTTTTAACCAAAACTTTCTCCAACACAGACATGGAAGGGGCCAGCATGGAATGATCCTGGATAACTCCAATACAATTCCTCAGTTGCAAATATTTGAAAAAATGAATATGAGGAATATTATTATTATAAAGACAAGCTCCTCAAACGTCAGCATACTCCTATTAAGACCAAATACCTAAATGCACATTTTAGTCAGGAAGGGCAAGACAAGGACATCATCAGTCAGTGTGTGAGGAAAGTAGAAGAAAATGACAAAATAATAGCTACAACATGGTGACCAGGCTCAGTCTACGTATTTAGAAAAAGACATGAAGGGTCCAATATTGGCGCGGCATCTCGGACATTATGTAGCCAGTTCATGATGTGCATCAGTGCTATTACGTCAGTACTATGATGTCAGTAGGATGACGTCAGGCACCTCCATATTTGGTCAAGGTATCCGCACAATCCGACCTCCATTGACTTCCAGTATAAAAGGAAGGTTCTAGAAACGAACATAAATATTCACAATATGTGAGGTCACCACTTCCCGTGTACCCCCCACTGAGTAACTGTTACACACGTGAAGGTCAGGGACTGACTGAGCCATTCTCATTCATAAACTAAATAAACCTGTGTACCACTGAGTGATGGACGGTAAAGGACCCTCCGCGGACCCCCAGCTGCAGGACTTCATAGAGATAGAGTCTCAGAAACAACGCTTCCAGCAGCTGGTCCACCAGATGACCCAAGTCTGCTGGAAAAAATGCGTGGACAAGCCTGGCCCGAAGCTGGACTCCAGGACAGAAGTGTGTTTGGTGAACTGTGTGGAGCGATTCATCGACACCAGCCAGTTCATCCTCAACAGACTGGAGCCGACCCAGAGAGGGAGTCGAGGCTAGTAAGCTATGTTTAGACTAGTCGGTGCATTGATTAGACCAGTGCTGCCCTGCCAAGGTAAAGAGCAGTAACTACGAAAAAAAAAAAAAACACTGAAAAATGGGTTTAAAAGTGATTCAACTGGTCAGCCAAATGAGATATCGGCATATAAGTGATATTACACTAATTGTGCATCTGTTCTTGAGGGAATTGTTTATCCCCCAAAATCACAAAGGCTAATTTGACCTTTGGGATACAAAAATAAGTCGGCGTGTCACAAAACGTAGTTACTGCTCTTTACCTTGGCAGGGCAGCGTGGTTCTCAAACGTTTTCATGTCATGGACCCCCAAATTGACGCTTATTAGCCCGCAGACCCCCATTTGAAAAGATGAGCCAGGGACCCCCATAAGAGAAGATTTTTACGGCTCTAGCAGTGATTCTCAACCATTTTAATGTCAAGGCATTGAGTTTGACATGCATTAGGCTGCGGACCACATTTAATGGCATTTCCATCTCTGGGACCCCAATTTATATTGTAAAATCAATGTTAATTCAACTCTGAGAGTGTACAAATGGAACCAAATGGACCCGTTAGGGTCCATTTGGTTCCATTTGTACGCTTTCAGAGTTAAAGACCCATAAGGGTCCATATGGTTCCTATCCATCATTTAGCTGGGGACCCCCTGGAAACCCCTCAAGTACCCCTGGGGGTCCCAGGACCCCACTTTGAGAACCAATGGATTAGACGCTGAGAGAAAGACTGAGGAGGAGAGAGACACGCACGCACACTGACACTGATCTACCCTAGTCAGTCGGTTGGTCCTCCTGACAGCTCTCTGTAGCGGTGTAATTATTTGAAATGTCCCGACAACTTGGAGATAAAACAAAGTGTTACTTTACTTTACAAGTGCCTCAGGTTCGACGCCATGTTATCAATGTCACCGAAGCTCAAGTTTTTTTTTTACTTTTTCCCTCCAGCCCAGCGGAACCTGGGGTCATGTTGTATGAATGCAATTTCTTTCATTGTGGGTCAAGTTGCAAAAGCACTTCACGTTGGGTTTTCTTCCTTGATCCATTGAAGACTGAGAGCGCATCTGTGTGAACATTTGTAATATATTTTGTTCCAGGGACCCCCCAGAAGCAAAGATTTGAATTGCGGGTGCTCGCTTTGATAGATATGTGTGTTCGGGGATTTGCACGCGTTTTCGCGGTTTAGAAGGGGTGGCAGATCTACAGGCTCATAGCCGCGCTGTGGGCTTGTGTGTCTGCTATTTTTGAATAGCCAAGGGGGTCTAGGATGACACGAGATGCGTTCCCGGATTGAATGGGTTAAGCCAGGAATTATGTCCCATCACTGATGTCACGAACCTATAGGCTAGCTGCTCTCTGCTACGGTAGCAATACTAGCAGGTAAAAGGGTTCTAGGATGAAAAACAAATATCTAGGACATTGCGTGCCTCTTCTAACCAATAGTTCCGGTCAGCAGAAGAAGAAAGAGGAAGAGAAAAAAATGGCTAAAGGAATTGTACATACGCAATAAATAAATAAATGGCAACCTATTGGTTTTGGTACATATTTGCTGACAAAGACTGTATACAGTTAGCAACTTACTTCCGACTACTGTAACATTGAAGTGGAACATGCCATGACTCAGGTATGAGGCTGGTCTATCAGTATGTTGTCAGTATCTGTGTAAAAAACAAAACTTCTATAAATGGTGGCTCTGTTTTCGTGTGGATTTCTTTCTTTCTTTAAAGCCTGGAATGATTTAGGTTGGTTACCCTATTAGAAAGTAAGGTACAAGCTATGAAGCAATTATGTTCATCCAATGGACTATAATATGTAAAAACGCCCATATTCCTCATTTGATGTAATGTCCCCTTTACGTGTGAAGAACTACTAAGTAGTGTATGTGGTCACAGATGTCACAAATCCAGCCGGAGACCACTGTCATCCATCCTCTTGTCCGTTGGATGACATCCAAAAGGTCAGGGCTCATCTTCCCTGCTGCTGTGGCTGCTGGTAACAAAGTAAACTAGAAAATGTGCTCCTCGGAGCACAGGTCTCCGCCAGTACTGTTCCTGATTAATCCTGTCTTAAGTGTTACTTGATTAATCCTGTCTTAAGTGTTACTCCGCCATTTCTCAGCCATTTCGTGATTACTCCTGTCTTACCTCACTTTGAAAGAGGCTAAGACTCTTTCAAAGTGACACATCTATTTATAGGCCGCTGATACGTCATGCGTCTCACTAGCCAATCAGAGCAAACTCTTTCAACGTATTGTCACGTGTCACGTGAGGCTTGACCAATGTTAGCTTGGCCGAGGGGGGGGGGGGACGGAAAGTGAAAACATAGTCTCCTGGCGGAGACAATTAGCTGCAGATTGTATATTGGGGATTATGATTTTCTGTGATTTTTTATTCATTGCAAGGAACTGTGGGGACACAGGGGAGCCATAAACCATAAACCTAAACTTTGCTTTTTCAACTCTAGAACTGGGTGGCAAACAGATCAAGGAATCGCACAGGCCCGAGACCCAGAAGTGGATTCTGAGAGCTGTCAGGTTACAACCTGTTCTGCAGTGACCACATGAAAACAAATTAACAAAAGGTTTATTCTGTCACGTTATGTACCGTTTAATCATCTGTGCCATGGAGAGTTTTATGACTGTAGATATATACTAAAAAAAGTGAAGAGAAGCTTAAAGGAAGAATAAACAGACTGGCGTATTTCACCCTAAAATGGTGGACATATACATCTGCCAGTAAGATGTCCATTTGTCTATAAACTAGAACCAGGAGACCTGGTACTGCCAGACCCCTAGTGGTTGAAATCTGAATGGCCGGACTTCGCATGACGTGTGTGCAGAGGAAAAGAGGGACAGAAAAGAGGGACAAAAGAGGGACGAAAGAGGGACAAAAGAGATCTCTGTATGTGTCTGTCTGTGTCCCTTTTATGCCCATATATGGACAAGAGAGGGACGAGAGAGGGACAGAAAAGTGTCCCTTTTATGCCCACATATGGACAAAAGAGGGACGAAAGAGGGACGAAAGAGGGACAGACAAAGCCTCATGTAGGCCGACCCTCTGGGTCTGGCAAATATACACAACTCCCAAGTGAAAAAAAAAAAAACAATCTATACTAAAAGTATACTTTTAGCACAAAAAGTATGTTAATTGTCAATTTGAACTTTTGTCAAAGCATACTAACATTTTGCATACACGAGCAAGACGAGGATGTCAGTGTTCACGCAAGAGATGTGCCAGATGGTGTTCGGGAGAGAGGTCCTGAGAAAATCCAATCTTACCGGCAGAAGCCCTGAAGGAAAACCATCCAAAGCCACACTGGACCCTCACTTAATTGAGGCTGTAATAGGCAAGTGCACATAACCAAATCCCAAAAATGTATTGTCTAGTGGCCTCACTTGTATAGACACTAGGCCCACCCTGGGCTCGCCGCACGTAGCTCGACTGCTGTGTGGTGTTGCCTGCTCAATTGACATGCACAGCCCACAATTTCTCAACTTCACCAACGTCTATGACATCCCTGATGTCCCTGATGTCATAGACGTTGTGACAAACAAACATTTTAAACAGATATGTTAGATTACGCAAAATTTGGTTAACAAAACAGGAGACGTGCTGAGGTGTTCCTGACCTTGGTCCTTCTTCAGGAGAATTCCTGAAGAAGACCATTCCAGGTCGAAACGTTGGTTATCATTAAATTATTTTGCATTGTGGCTATGAGTGTGTCTTCACTTTTAGATTACGCAATTGGAGCAGCTTTACGTCTGTAATTTCAGGCGACCTCACACGGTCACTGACATAGGCTTCTTTCTTAGTCTTTCATTTCATTTCTTACAGAAACTGCGAGAGTGCAATTTCCCGTATCACAAGTGTCGGAGATCCGAGCTGCAATACGCAGAAAATGCAACAATGAGGACCAGTCCAACAAGGCGTCAAAGGCCATCAACCCTCCCAGTGCCTACGTTTCAGCCTCAGACCACTAAAAGATGTCTGCCTTTTGTTTTTGTTGGCCCCTTTATATTTTGGTTCTATTTGTGTTATCTTTTGTACTCTCTTCATATTCTTTTTATACATAAGATATTTTTTGTTTTCAAAGTTAAAGTTTACAATTTGATTATGTACCTTGTAAAATGTAAATGACCCACATGGACAAAGTTGTGCATAAGTTCCTGCTACTCAGTTTGTTGTGTTAAATAGCTATAGAATGTTTAAATAAGTATTTGTTGATTGAATTCTATGTTACCTACTTTGTGTAGATGTTAAAAACATGTTTTCAAATCATTTGACTATTACTACTATAGAATGCAGTGAGATAGCAATACTACATGAACAGTATATTTAAAATTAATTGATATTTAGATTATATTTTTAATAAACTAAAAATTCAATGTCAGTTTAAACAGCTTTCAGTACACGTTAAGTATATTTAGGACTAGTGTACTTTTAATACTATAGCAGTATACTGCCAAAAATATACTGCAGGATAGTATTAAATTAACTGTTTACTTTTAGTTAAATTGAGTTGTAGTTTAATTACATTATTATCCCTAGCGAAAAACATATACAACATAATATTTTTCAGAAGTATATTTAATATACTCATTTGTAATTCTTATAATTAAATTGTGTTATTTTGTAAAGACTTAAGTTGTACTAGTATAGTATACTAAGTATGTACTTACTATACTAAAAGTTGCACTAATGATATGCTAAAACAAATCCTTATTACACTTGTATGTGCCCCCCTTGTATTGTTTTAGGCTTAAACCTGTAAAAAATGTATTAAGGGCCAATATTTATATAAAATATATACTTTTTAAATCCATGGTGTAGCCCCTTTAATCTTAAGAGCCTCTCAGTCCATAGAAGACATATTTATTTTCTCTGGCCTTTGAGCACAGCTAAATTGATACTCCATGACCACTGACTCTACCTCATTATTTTCTGCTGTGCATTTTAAAATAGGTTTTCAATTGCTGCATGTATTTTTGTATTGTATGTATTGGTACATTGTTGTTTTCTACTGTTGTGTAGCACGTTGGTTGGTTTCGGTCAAGACTGAGGCCGATGATATCAACTCAAGAGTTTTATCAACAAAGGTTCACCAAAACTTGGAACGTAGACAATAAACTGAAGTTCTCTAGAAGTACCCAACATGACATGTTCAAATGAGGACACAGGGGAGTTTAAATAGACACAGGGACTAACAGGACGCAGGTGACTCAACTAACAATCAATACAGGGATAGGCTAACACACCAACAGGGATAACTACACAGGTGAAGACAATGGGTGAGTAACACAGGAAGGTGCGACAAGACAGGCAACGGGTACTAGGGCAGACAGGAAGCACAATGACTTACTACAAAATAAAATACAGCCCCTGGGGAAGAACAGATTAACAGAAATACAAGACCTAAACGCTGAATACAGAGCAGACAAAACATAGAGCTAAAGAACTAAACAGAAAATAAACAATGAGGAAAACACCAAATCCAAAACAGAGAGCAAGAACATACATGTTCAAAACAGAAACTTTTTTGTTGTTGTCACAACTCATTACATAGTTTTGAAAACACTAAATCAGGGTTTCTGAACTTCCCACAGCCCTCCTATAAGACACAGACCGAGTAGAAACACATGGTACGATATTTTTATGAGCATTAGTGAGGACCAACGATATGAAGATAGGCTGAAAATCAGTGTCCTTTAAAGCAGCGTTTCACAAACTGTGGGTCAGAACCTATTTGTGGATCACAGACTTATTTGTATGGGTCGCACGTAAATATCCCCGTTTTCATTTGTTTCCGACATAATAAAAAACAAAACTATAAAATATTTGAAAGCATTTTGTGCCATGGGCCCTCATAAGAGAAGATTTGTCAAGATTCTGATGTGAAAAAAGGCAAAGGCTTGTTTCCATTGTAGTCCATGACCATGTTAACAGTCAACATCTGTACAGGCAACAATACAACACACAGCCCAGACTGCTGGCGTAGCGGTTCGGGCACGTAGGCTCCAAAGTAGCCTGACAGTGCGTCACAGGTTTGTGTCCCGGCCTGACGGCCTTTGTCACTCCCCATCTCTCCCCATTTCCTGTCAGCCTACTATCCCGTCAATAAAGACATAAAAGCCAAAAAAATCATCTTAAAAAAACAATACAACAAACAAACAGTACTTAAAGACGGGGTGCCGTGATTTTCAGTTATTTGTTCCCCCCCCCTAAAACATAATCATCAGGTATTATGGTTATTCTGGGAGGAAGATTTTTTTCAAAAAAGTGTACAGAAATTGTTAAAAATATTTGTTTATGTGAACACGCCTCCAGTTCATTAAGTATACCTGGTTCTCACCTTAGCACCTCCTCCACCACCTTAGCACCACCCACCTGTCCTAGTCCATCCTCCTCATGCCCACACCTGTTATGTTATGATAATGAGGGGGAGGGTATGTTTTTACTATGTCACTAAAGCGCTGTTTTTCTATTGGCACGTTTGACCCTCAAGGTTTAAGTCTACACCACCTCTTTTTCCCTGCCAGAGGTCTTTTAAAACAGAGTACAGCCAGTGCCAGCGTTTTTTAGCGATTTTTTGTGATCACCGGTGATCCCGTCATTACACACACGGTACTCCGTTCCATAATTGCAGCCAGTTGAAAATAGCATGTTTCACCAAAAATACATACAGTAACATAAACGTGCACAGGAGCCGAGATGCAGGATTTTAAAGTAATAAGTTAACCAGGAAATGAATGGAGCAGTAAATCTTCGGATCACGTTATGTTGGGTTCAAAATAAAATAAAATAAAATAAAATAAAATAAAATGAAATGAAATGAAATGAAATGAAATGAAATGAAATGAAATGAAATGAAATAAATTAAATTATTATTATTATTATTATTATTATTATTATTATTATTATTATTATTATTATTATTGTCTCCGCCAGGCCGAAAGGCATGGCGAGAGAGTATGTTTTACCCCCTGTCCGTCTGTCCGTCCGTCCGTCCGTGTGTGTGTGTGTCATTCTGTCTTGTCTGTGTACAGCTAATCTCTGGCACCGTTGGCTTGATCGCAGCGAAACTGTGCACACACAGTCCCTGGATGCCAAAGCCGAACCTCTGCTCCAAATGTTTCACATGGGCCTTTTATAGCGCCACCAGGAGGCCGATTTGTGCAAAACACATTTTTGAACAGTACTCCTACAAATTTTGGCCAAAAATCCCCCAAATCGGTACACAGTATCTCTATAGTCATTAAAAGAAACGGCTCATTTCAGATGTTTCATATTCCATCCTGATTTGCAAAAATTGTCTTTCAAAGTTTGCAGGAGTACTCTGTTTCGAACAAAATGCCTCAAATCATGAACACAGCATGCAATTTCCGTGAAATTTTGCACACACATTCCCATTAGGCCGAGGAAGAAATGCCATTTGAAAATGTTCAAATCAGCCTCATGGTGGCGCTGTAACAGGCCGATTCGTGTTTTTACCTATAACTGCACCGATCAGTGTAAAACTTTGTATGCACACTCTCTAGAGGCGAAGGACAAACCTTTGCCCTGCATTTTTCACATTTGCCTTTTATAGCGCCACCAGGAGGCAGACTTATGTAAAACACATTTTTTAATATTAAGCCTTCATATTTGATCCAAATTTCACGCAAATCGGTACACATGATCTGTATAGTCATGTGATCAAGACGGATCTGTTTGATTTTTCATATGCCATCCTGATTGGCTAACATTGACATGTAATGTTTACAGGAGTGGCCCGTTTTGAACAAAATGCCGCAAGTCATGAATGCAGCGTCTGATTACGGTGAAACTTTGAACGCACATTCACACTATGTTGAGGAACAAATGCCACCCTTTTAACATTGGCCTGTTATAGTGCCACCAGCAGGTCAAATTTAGCAAAACACATTTTTAGAACAAAATGCCTCAAATCATGCATGCAGTGTCCGATTGCCGTGCAAGGCCTAGGAATAAATGGCATCCTTTTCACATTGGCCTATTATAGCGCCACCAGGAGGCCATAATAACCTACCTGACCTGGCGGAGACTTGTGCTCCGAGGAGCACTTTTTCTAGTTATTATTGTCTCCGCCAGGCCGAAAGGCATGGCGAGAGAGTATGTTTTACCCCCTGTCCGTCCGTCCGTCCGTCCGTCCGTGTGTGTGTGTGTGTGTGTCATTCTGTCTTGTCTGTGTACAGCTAATCTCTGGCACCGTTGGCTTGCTCGCAGCGAAACTGTGCACACACACTCCCTGGATGCCAGAGCAGAACCTCTGCCCCAAATGTTTTTCATGGGCCTTTTATAGCACCACCAGGAGGCCGATTTGTGCAAAACACATTTTTGGACAGTACTCCTACAGATTTTGGCCAAAAATCCCGCAAATCGGTACACAGTATCTCTATAGTCATTAAAAGAAACGGCTCATTTCAGATTTTTCATATTCCATCCTGATTGGCAAAAATTGGCTTCCAAAGTTTGCAGGAGTGCTCCGTTTCGAACACAATGCCTCAAATCATGAACACAGCATGCAATTTATGTGAAATTTTGCACACACATTCCCATTAGGCCGAGGAAGAAATGCCATTTGAAAATGTTCAAATCAGCCTCATGGTGGCGCTATAACAGGCCAATTCGTGTTTTTACCTATAACTGTCCCGATCTGTATAAAACTTTGTATGCACACTCTCTAGAGGTCAAGGAAAAACATTTGCCCTGCATTTTTCACATTTGCCTTTTACAGCGCCACCAGGAGGCCGACTTATGTAACACATTTTTTGATATTAAGCCTTCACATTTGATCCAAATTTCACGCAAATCGGTACACATGATCTCTATAGTCATGTGATCAAGACTGATCTGTTTGATTTTTCATATTCCATCCTGATTGGCTAAGATTGACATCTAAAGTTTGCAGGAGTGCTCCTTTTTGAACAAAATGCCTCAAATCATGAACACAGCATGAAATTTCCTTGACAATTTCCACGCATATTTCCACTATGCCCAGGAAGAAATGGCACTTGAACATTTTCAAATCAGCCTCATGGTGGCGCTATAACAGGCCGATTCGTGTTTTTACCTATAACTGCACCGAACTGTGTAAAACTTTGTAAGCGCACTCCCTAGAGGTCAAGGAAAAACCTTTGCCCTGCATTTTTCACATTTGCCTTTTATAGCGCCCCCAGGAGGCCGACTTATGTAAAACATTTTTTTTTATATTACTCCTTCCGATTTTATCCAAATTTCACACACATCGGTACACATGATCTCTATAGTCATGTGATCAAGACGGATGAGTTTGATTTTTCATATTCCATACTGATTGGCTAAGATTGACATCTAAAGTTTGCAGTAGTGGCTTGTTTTGAACAAAATGCTGCAAATCATGAAAGCAGCATCCGATTGCGGTCAAACTTTGCACGCACATTCTCACTATGTTGAGGAGCAAATGTCACCCTTTTAACATTGGCCTGTTATAGCGCCACCAGCAGCTCTAATTAAGCAAAACAAATTTTTTGAACAAAATACCTCAAATCATGAATGCAGTGTCCGATTGCCGTGCAAGGCCTAAGAAGAAATGGCACCCTTTTCACATTGGCCTATTATAGCGCCACCAGGAGGCCACAATAACCTACCTGACCTGGCGGAGACCTGTGCTCCGAGGAGCACTTTTTCTAGTTATTACGGGGCCAGAGCTCTGCTCTGGACACGTATTGTTATTGGCAGTATTCTGTCACTTCTTCTTCTGCCACTTTTCGCAGTTCTGGCTGAACCGCGCTGTCGCTTTTTATGAAACTCGGCCATATGGTAGATGGTCATGAAAAACGATCAAAAAATAATTCGTCCAAAGGTGGCGCTATAGCACTCAATTGAAAATGCCAACTTTGACAAGGTACAACTCATGCCCTGTTTGACCTACAGCCATGAAACTTGGATACACATATGCGTCTCCTCATGCTGAACAACTTTCACCCTCTGACTTTTGACCTCTGACCTTTAGATCTCCCACCATTTTGAATTATATGAAAAACAGTCATTGGCTCCTAACTTCTGCATTTTTTCACTTATGGAAAATCCGTTGGAAGTTTTTGTAGGCAGTGGTCCAAGGTTCAAGTGCTAAACGTTTTGTGCAGATTGCTCAAAAATCCCAGGAGGAGATAGATTTTAACTATTACAGTTTAAAGAAAATTATTCATCTGTGCCTAAAACATACATGCAGACTCACATTTCTTTGAAACTTTGCAGAAATGTACAGGGTCATTCCAAATATCACTGAAACCAATCTTACTCCAATTGGCCAAAAGGGGGCGCTATAGCAATTTTTTTGAAAAGGCAGACTTTAAACAGGCATAAGTCATGCCTCGTTTGGCCGAAAGTCGTGAAACTTGCTTACACATGTGCCTTGACTCATGAGGAACACACGTATCGATTTGACCATTAAGCTCCGCCCTTAGATTTTCCGCAATTTTGAGCAGTTTGAAAAATACTTGTTTTTGCCAGTTCTGGCTTAACCGTGCATACGCTTTTTACGAAACTCGGCCATATGGTAGATGCTCATGAAAAACTACCAAGAAATAATTCTCACACTCATTCGTCAAAGGGTGGCGCTATAGCACTCAATTGAAAGTGCCAACTTTGAACAGGTACAACTCATGCCCTGTTTGACCTACAACCATGAAACTTCGATACACACATGCGTCTCTTCATGCCCGACAACTTTCGTGGTCTGACTTTTGACCTCTGACCTTTAGATCTCCCACCATTTTGAATTATATGAAAAACAGTCATTGGCTCCTAACTTCTGCATTTTTTCACTTATGGAAAATCCGCCGCTTTTGTTTTGTCGGCAAAGGTCCTAAGTTCATGTGTAAAATGTTTTGTGCAGATTAGTCAAAAATCCCAGGAGGAAATAGATTTTAACTATTGCAGTTTTATGAAAATTATTCATCTGCCCCTAACACATACATGCAAGACTCACATTTCTTTGAAACGTTGCAGTAATGTAGAGAGTCATTCCAAATATCACTGAAACCAATCTCACTCCAATTGGCCAAAGGGGGGCGCTATAGCAATTTTTTGAAAATGCAAACTTTAAACAGGCAAAAGTCATGCCTCGTTTGGCCGAAAGTCGTGAAACTTGCTTACACTTGTGCCTTGACTCATGAGGAACACATCTATCGCTTTGACCAGTAAGCTCCGCCCTTAGATTGTCCGCAATTTTGAGCAGTTTGAAAAACACTTAAACCCAGGATTTTTCAGCTATTTGCGTGAAACTGTATCATCTGTGTGATCTCCTTTTTCACAGTTACTTGTCTGTTGGGCCAATGGCGTCTCCCTTAAATGAATGCCTCACAATCTCAAGGTCGACAGTTCAAGCCTCACTTGATGCAGACTTAATTTAAGTTGAATTGCAAACGACATGACTGTATCAATGAATACATGTGCAAAGATAACCTGAAATGCTTATTTGAGAGTACGTTTTTTCAACGTATGACATACTTCATTCTGAAAATAGCTGATCTACAATCTCACAACTTTTCATGGTTTGTGAGCTTGTAGATCGGCTACTTTCACTAGTTTTGGTTCTGAGGAGATGTACAATTTCTTCATTGGTAAATGGTTTGTGAACGAGTGATCTTAGTGTTAGTGAAACAGGGGCTTGGTTCATGAAAGAAAGCAAGAGTTTATGATCTTCAACAGACAATATCAGTCTGGACAAAGCTATAGCACTATAGGTAGTGTTGCAGCCTATTAGTCTGAAGGTTGAGAGTTCGAATCCTGTTAATGTCAGTAGGTTGAGATGTCCAATCAAACCATTATGTTTCCATCTCTCTCTCTCATCAATCTATTGTTTCCATGTCACTCTCTCTCTCTTCAATCTATTCCGTTTCCATGTCTCTCTCTCTCTCTATTCACTGGCCCCGTATTATCGCTGCTTGCAGCTATATTTATTATTATTATTATTATGTTTTTTTTTAAGACGGACATGTTCCTCTTTGGTGTAATGGTGGTAAACGGGTGTATTTTAAAAGACGGACATGTCCGTCTTTGGCAGCCAATGTGTTAAGCTGTGGCGGACCCGTGATGGAGTTATGACAATTTCTACTGTATCATTCATCCTAATATTACAATAACATCATAGATGTCACACCTGCCAGGGCAGGTGTAATATCCACAATTTTTCTGGCAGAGGCTGAGAGGCCCGTTGATATGGTTCGCTCCCTACTTTAACCAGCACACATTCCTACTTCTCTTATAGTATTATGTGATAGATTCTGGGATTTGTCATAATGGGCCCAAGGCAGAGACAGTGACTTGAGTTTGAGATTCACACTCGCACATACAACGACTTCAGACTCGACTTCAGACTTGTTCTTATATACGTCAGACTCCACTCAGACTCAAGCTCAAAGACTCATGAACAATCTTTATTTTATGTTTTATTTGGTGCGTTAACGTGAATGAAATGCCAAACATCATTGTCCCTCCCTTGGCATACGTAAAAATCATGGCGAGCACAATATATACTGTATAGCCAAACTTTTAAGGGAGGGTAACCAACCTTTCGCCAACTTTTCTTTGCGATAGATAATAGATGTTTGCAACTCTGATCGGATTAATGCTTGTCATTTAATCTGGTAGAAAACTAAATCTATTACTAGGTTATAATCAATCAAATATATCTATATATTATTGCTATAATATATCTATATATTATTGCTATAACATACCCAGAAAATGCATTATCATTGAATTTCTGCTTCTATGTCTTGGTGGCACCGCGACCCATGATGGACTTCTTAGTGTTTCTCTCAGGTTTTAAAAGCATTATATAGCACTTTGGTCCAAACAGTGCCACCAAAAGACCAAAACTAGATGCTAAAATAGCAAATACCTCCACTACATCTGCATATTTGCCAGGAGAGCTGATATATGCTGGTATGAAGGCTATCCACACAGCACAGAAGATCAACATGCTGAAAGTGATTAACTTGGCTTCATTGAAGTTGTCTGGCAGATTCCTTGCCATGAATGCTAGGACGAAGCTGAGGAGTGCCAGTAAACCAATATAACCTAGTAACACTGCAAAACCAACTGTTGATCCCACATCACACTCATAGACTATCTTATCACTGTGGTATTGTGTGTTTTTATAAGGAGCTGGTGAGGCAGACACAAGCCAGGCTATGCAGATTATTGCCTGGATGGAAGTAAGAGCCAGAACTGTTCCTCTCTGCTGCATAGAACCAAACCACTTCATAATGTCTGCACCCCCAGGCTTGGAGGCCTTGAACACAGCCAGCACCACCATAGTTTTTACCAGGATACACGAGACACACAGCACAAAGCTGATCCCAAATACTGCATGCCTCAGCTGACAAGTCCAGAGCCTGGGACGGCCAATGAACAGAAGTGAACACATGAAACACAATTTGAGTGACAGCAAAAGTTGGAAGCTGAGTTCTGAGTTGTTGGCGCGTACCATAGGCGTGTCTCGATGATAGACGAAGATTCCCAGGACAATGGCACAGATAAGTGTGCCTAGCAATGAGATGATTGTCAAGGAGATACCCAGGGCCTCGTGGTAGGACAGGAACTCCACGCTCTTAGGGACACAGTTGTCACGCCGGGGACTGGACCAGAAGTCCTCTGGACAGCTGGTGCACTCTGTAGAGTCTACCAACGAGGACAATAATAAAGAGACAGACAGTACAGTATCATTCTAAAGATAACCTACTGTACATAGCTACGCAATGTATACCTACCAGTCTTATTGCTGATCTCTCCCTCAGAGCAAGCAATGCAGTCAAAGCAGCAGACAGGTTCTCCTTTCCTTCTGGCCACACGTGTTCCAGGGGAACAACTCTCACTGCACACTGACCGGGGAGGCTACAGAAGAAATTACTCAATCTCAGTCCAACCTAAATAGGCTCTATGCACAGCAGCCATATTGGAAAGAAATTGGGCCTCTTCTTACTTCCTTCACAGGTGTTACTACTTACTAATGAAGGCTCTGTTCCATTCTGGTCAGGGTGGTGATATTGTGCATGTTGGCTCACTAGAAACACTCCATTTGGCCCCTTATGGTGGGTGTGTAACTCTGAAAGTGTACAAATGGAACCAAATGGACCCTTTTGGGTCCATAAAGGGTCCATTTGGTTCCATTTGTACACTCTCAGAGTTATGGGGGTCCTTGAAAATAAGACTGTGCCACACTAAATGGAACAGATCCTTAATTAGTATCATTGCTAACACCTGTGAAGGAAGTAGGAAGGGGCCCAATCCATTCCCAATATGGCTGCTGTGCATAGAGCCTATTACCTTCACATCATGAGCTTGACATTAGCCATTTTAGAAAGCCAAAGAGACCTTTGTATATTCAAAGCTCCAGAAGATTCTGTCTTCATCAAGGATGAGTTCTACACCAGCGGAGGCTGACTTCTTGACCACACCTACATTCTGAACCTTTACACTTCCATCAGGGAGCCACGCCCAGTTCATGACGTCAAAGATGGGTAAAGCATCACCATTCTCATCAAATGACACATGATCACCAAATGATGAGGTGAAGTTGACCTTTTCCAGGTAATGCATGAGCTAGAAATTGTGAGTAAAATGATGAAGATCGAGTATACTTCATACAATATGCACAGTAGTTGCACTGAGATGGACTGTTGCTGTATTTTCTTGAGTACTTGAGCTCAATATAGATGCATGGAAAGATAACACCCAAAAAAACTGCACTGGCAAACTGAAATGACAAATGACCTCTTCCAGGTCCATGAAAGGGGCATTAAATCATTTGGCCAATGACCTCTTCCAAGTCTATGAAAGGGGCCTTAAATCATTTGGCCATTATGAAAAAGTGGGGCATTGACTTTCTTCAAAATGAAAAACACACTCTTCTGTCCCAGCATGCATCATTCTGAATAAAACTATGCTACTGCTCCAAACATGTTTATTTTTGGTTTCATCCTACTACTGCTACATACATACTACAGTATGTCAAGTTTTACCAATGTCATGAGACTCCGAAACATTAACAAGTAAACCGTGACTTCATATTACACCTGCCATGGCTGTATTGTCTGCAACCTGGCACAGCTGTGCCCAATGAAAGGTCCTCTTCCTGACACACATTGCAACATGTCATGTAGGGCATGGGCCAAAGCATACACAGCCTTGTACACACAATACTCTATCCTGAGTTCAGACACATCCAAAAATGTATTTTCTGCCGTTCCAAGGTCCTCTTGTCCAGTACACACCCTTCCTCCAGCATCCACCCACTGTGACGGAAGGGGTGCAAATCTACACTGCAATGTGTGCTCCCAAAACTGCCTAACCTACAGAAACATAGATATATTACCGTGTGAATATTAATCACTTTGTATGCATTCACCACTTTGAAATTGCAGCTTCAATACAAAATTCAACACAAGACAGACTATGGTATTTTGATGGCTGCTGTCAGGATCATTGTCGGGACGTGTTTTTGACAAGAAGTCCTTGAGACCTGGTATCTCTCCATGGCGGATGACACCACCCAGGGTGCCTCTCAGGTATGGCATGTAGCGAGGCGAGTAGAGATTAGGCTCTCTTATCCAGCCCAAACCGGCGATCCATTGCAGACCTGTCACATTCTGCTTTACCACCTGTTGATTATATATGTTACAGTACACGTGGGAAACCAGTACAAGTGGGACAGCCGCCGCAGGCCGGGGGGGCGGCCCAAAAAAAAGAAACAATAATGACAGCGAACGGTAGTGGTGTCAAAACAAATCGATTCATAGATTAATCACGATGCGGACATGGACAATTATGAATCGATTCACAAATGTCAATAATCAACAATTATTATTATTATTTGTATTTTCTTGAATATTTTTTTTCATATTACTTATTGCAGAGAGCAGCAGCCAGATTTATATGTTGTTCAGTATATCTGACTGCTTGTATTGACTGATGAAAAAATTGCCATGTTGTGCAGTAATATAAAAAAGTGTGATGCATCGTCGAATCGAATCAAATTATTACAAGGTTAATCATAATCGAATCGAATCGTTACCTGGTGAATCGTAATCGAATTAAATCGTGAGGGCAGTGCCAATGCACACCTCTAGCGAACGGGAGGCTGAAGGGCCGAACACCGATCACCACTAATCGTCGCCCAGGCCCCGAAGGCGTGTTTTATACCGGCGGCCGGAGGGCATTTCGTTTCCCTCCAGGGAAACGAAATGCCACTACTGGTTTCCAACTTTCCAACCTCTACTGGTTTCCAACTTACGTTCATATATGGAGGGAGATCTTCAATTCAATATAACTACTTTCTGATTTCGTATAGTTATGAATCTCTAAATTAACATGCATCCAGTGGCGGAAAAAGTACTCACATTGTTTTAAGTAAAAGTACACTATGATGATATATGAAATATGGAAATACTCTGTTACAAGTAAAAGTCCGGAATTCAAAATGTACTTGAATAAAATTACAAAAGAATTGGCATCAAAATGTACTTAAAGTACCAAAAGTAAAAGTAGGCCTACTCATTATGCAGAATGTCCCATTTCAAGTTTTCAAATGTATAAAAATCTTTTGAAAATCTAACGCGACGCATTGTGAGCTTTTAGATCGGCTATTTTCAAATGGCCGAAATGTATATAGGGCTGAAGTAAATGTATGTTTTGTAATTATAATCAATGTCTACAAAGTAACTAGTAACTAAAGTTTTCAAATAAATGTAGTGGAAATGTAGTTTCCCCAACGGAAACAAGACCGCAAGGACTTTTTTGGACGGACCTTTTAGACAAAGTATTATAAATTGTGCTGTTTACATTTTTTGCCTAATAAAATATTCAATCAATCAGTAGAGTAAAAGTACAATGTTTGGATCCAAATTGTAGTGGAGTAGAAGTAAAAGTATTGGAAATTGGAAATACTCAAGCAAAGTACAAATACCTCAAATACCTACCGTAAGTCAATTAACTTAGTTACTTTCCACCACTGCATGCATCATAACACAAACCTCCTCCATCAGATCAACTATATAGCTCCCATATGCATATGCAATGACCACACGAGCTGTGGACCTCTTCATCGCAGTGACAATCCTCTGAAGCTCAGCTGGGTCGTGGTCCCAAGGCAGAGGCTCCAAATAAGCCAGACAAGCCAGACCAGACTGGGTCAGCTCAGACTGGAAGAGTTGGGCAGCATCGCGGCCATAGTCGTCATCAATAAACACCACTCCAACCCAAGTCCACTCAAACCGCCTCATTATCTGGAGCATAGCTTCCATCTGATTGAATAAAGAACAGAGGGATAATCACTTCATGCGTTGTGAGCTTGTCAATCTTCTTTACTTTCTTTCCACCAATGTGTGTGAATAGCCTATGTGAATAGCCTAACACGTTGTGAGCTTATAGATCTGCTATTTATGAAAATTTTTGTGCGTGTTAGCTCATTGACTGCCATGGACGAGATTTCTCGTCATATTCTGCTATGGCGCAGCCTGCCATGGACGAGAAAGATGAGATTTTAAATAAAAAAAACAGAGATAACAGAACCAGAGATAACGCGATCCGAAGATTTACTGCTCCATTCACTTCCTGGTTAATTTATTACTTACAAATCATGTATCTCGGCTCCTGTGTACTTTTTCTTTTGTGATGTTTTTTTTGCGAAATATGCTATTAGTAATGCCGCATAACAATGTAAAAACAATGAGGTACAATAAAGAAAATGGTGTGGAATAATGTAAAGTATACGGTTACATGGCGGCTTTCCGACATGTCGCCTTTCCGACGTTAACGAACCCTATACCTAACCCTCACCCTAACCCTAACCGCACGCGGAAGCCACTAGTCAGAGTGGCGAGATGTCGGCATGGAAGACGGTTACCAAAGTATACATGATTATAACATGCGTGGTATATCATTATCAGACCTAAATGTATCCTTCAAGTTGTTGTTTTGCCCCAAGATGAGTAGATATGCAGGTGTTGTAGCAATTTGTAGCATTTGTAGAAATATTGGGCCTTAAATGTACTGTAATTAAGAAATACAAATTATATGCATTTGGCCCCTCGTTTGTAAAATAAATATACATATAAAATTAAACATAAAATACATAGAACTGTCTCCCGGGTTGCCAGATCATGTGCGCATATCCCCCCACGGGTACGGATGAGTAATAATAATTCAATATAGCTGCAATAGCAATATAAGCAGCAATAAGCGGTTTCGAGAATAGGCCAGAGAGAGAGAGCGAGAGAGAGAGAGAGAGAGAGAGAGAGAGAGAGAGAGAGAGAGAGAGAGAGAGAGAGAGAGAGAGAGAGAGAGAGAGAGACAGACAGAGAGACAGAGAGAGACAGAGACAGACAGTGTGAGAGAGAGGCAGACAGACAGACAGACAGACAGACAGTGTGAGACAGAGACAGACAGACAGACAGACAGACAGACAGACAGTGTGAGAGAGAGACAGACAGACAGACAGACAGTGACAGAGTGAGAGAGAGAGGCAGACAGACAGACAGACAGACAGACAGTGACAGAGTGAGAGAGAGGCAGACAGACAGACAGACAGTGACAGAGTGAGAGAGAGGCAGTCAGACAGACAGACAGACAGACAGACAGACATTGACAGAGTGAGAGAGAGGCAGACAGACAGACAGACAGACAGACAGACAGACAGACAGTGACAGAGTGAGAGAGAGACATACAGACACAGAGAGAGAGAGGCAGACAGACAGACAAACAGACAGACAGACAGTGACAGAGTGAGAGAGAGGCAGACAGACAGAAAGAGAGGCAGACAGACAGACAGGCTACCAGGAGTATGTTTGTAACAAACTAAGAATTCCAAATGATGATCACCTCAATGCATTGTTGGGGACAGGGATCAAACCAGCGACCTAAGGATTCACAGGCTGCCTCTCTTCTTATTGAGCTAGAAATATGGCCTCCCTGATGGTGTCTGTTGATATCTATAGGTTTTTCAGTCCGTTATGAACCAAGCCTCTGTTTTGCTAACTACTCTAAGATTACTGATTGACAAATAGGTAGCAATAAAGTTTTGTTTTGTGTTCTTGGAATGGAAACTAGTGAAAATAGTTGATCTACAAGCTGACAATGTGTTGCTACATGAAAAGTTGTGAGATTGTAGATTGGCTATTTTCACAAGAAAGTATGTTGTACATACAAAACAACTAGTCTCAAAAAAGCATTTCATGTTATTGTTTAAAAGTTGCACATGTCTGAATTAACAGGGTCATGTTTTGTACAATGCAATTTAAATGTAAACTGTAATGAGTGGGATTTGAACCAGGGACCTTCGGCACATGAGGCTCACACTTTACTAATCGAGCTATTGAATCCACAGCCTCAGACAGTGAGAAAGGAGAGTCCAACAAAACAAAACAAAAGGGCGAATGAAGTACGTCATACATTGAAAATAACTACTTTCAAGTAAGCATTTCACGTTCTCTTTAACAATTGCACATGCATTCATTGATACAGTCATGTTGTGTGCAATGCAATTATAATGAAGTCTACATGAGGTGGGATTCTAACCGGCAACCCTGTGGTTTCAAGGCAGATGATTAAACGATGAAGCTATTGGACCAACATACCTGAACCCGTGAAAAAGGTCCTCACACATTTATTTGACACAGTTTCACGCAAATTGCTCAGAAATCCTTGGTTTAAATGTTTTTCAAACTGCTCAATATATTTCGGAATGGAAACTAGTGAAAATAGTCGATCTACAAGCTCACAACGCGTTGCTATCTGAAAAGTTGTGAGATTGTAGATCGGCTATTTTCACAAGAAAGTATGTCATACATAAAAAACAACTACTCTCAAAAAAGCATTTCATGTTATTGTTTAAACATTGCACATGTCTGAATTAACAGGGTCATGTTTTGTACAATGCAAATTAAATGTAAACTGTAATGAATGGGATTCGAACCAGGGACCTTCGGCACATGAGGCTCACACTCTACTGGTCGAGCTATTGAATCCACAGCCTTAGACAGTGAGAAAGGAGAATCCAACAAAACAAAACAAAAGGGCGATTGCTATAGCGCCCCCCTTTGACCAATTGGAGTAAGATTGGTTTCAGTGATACTTGGAATGACCCTCTACAATATTGCAAAGTGTCAAACAAATGTGAGTCTGCATGTATGTGTTAGGGGCAGATGAATAATTTTCATAAAACCGCAATTTTCATTGGCTTATAAAAGCTTAACGTTTTCACTTATGGAAAATCCACTTGCTCACGTCTGTCGGCATTGGTCCAAAGTTCATGCGTAGACAGTTTCGTACAGATTGCTCAAAAATCCCAGGAGGAGTAAGATTTTTACTGCTTTTTACTGCTTTTCATAGAATTCGAAATGGTGGGAGATCTAAAGGTCAGAGGTCAAAAGTCAAACAGTGAAAGTTGTTAGGCATGAGGAGACGCATGTGTGCATCAACGTTTCATGGCTGTAGGTCAAACAGGGCATGAGTTGTACCTATTCAAAGTTTGCATATTTCAATTGAGTGCTACAGCGCCACCCTTTGGCCGATGGTTGTGAGTTTCGGGTCTTCGCCGTTTGGCATAGCCCTCTACCATATTGCCGAGTTTCGTAAAAAGCGTATGCACGGTTGGGCCAGAACTGAAAAAACGGCGGAAGAACGCCTACAGTTACAATAAGGCTTCGAAGCCTGATAGGCCTCGAAACCTTAATAATGAACATCATCATCATCAACAACAACAACTAAGTACTTCTTCCACACTGTTCAAGTAAATCCATTAATCCCCTTTACACAAGTCTAAGTGTCTAATGATTCTCTTTTGATGCTGTCAATAAAGACATTCGGCTCCAGCAGCAAAAGAGAGGTGATATGCAAGATCAGTTACACTCACTAGAGGGAGGTATTTGTCAAGTGTGTGGAACATGAACTACTTGATACCGACAAGTAGTTCATTGTTGTGTGCAGTGTGCAGCAGTTCACCTGGAAGACATTACTTGGGATTGTTCTAAAGAAGGATGGGAACTGATTCCGGTCACTTAGACAGGAGCAGGTGGCCCAGTAACTTATCTGAAAAGGGCAGAAAACATCTGTTCTGTAATATACTAAATGTTTCTTTTTTTAACCCATTAAGACCTGAGGCTGATTCTACAAATGTCTTATAAATCCTAACTTTTTCATGTCAAGGACCCCCAAAATGCAGCAATACTGTCACAAAACATCAAGTTCTAACCCCTAATTAATTATTAGGCTGCACATTTTACTAAGAGACATGCATTGACCTTTTAACAAGGCAGGCAGATAATATATCCTGCTGGGGGATCACCAGGGTACCCCCCCCCCCCCCCCCCCCCGCCCTCTCTCTCTCTCTCTCTCTCTCTCTCTCTCTCTCTCTCTCTCTCTCTCTCTCTCTCTCTCTCTCTCTCACACTGACACCGATAGTATAGATATAGAAACATAACTGGCACAAGGGATTAACAAGCACTCCTTTTAAGGATTACAGAGACATTTGAATGACAGAAATCGATTAAGAATTATTCGCGGGAATCTGCGGGATCCTACTAGACCATGGGGACATGAGTCTAGTATGCTCACATGCAGTTTATTTGATAACATTGTTATAACTATGCTATGTAATAGAGCACAGTGATTGATACATTCTGTATCTGACCAAATACTTGACTCCCCATTGCACTCAAAGTTAAACCTTTTGAAAACCTGCTTTACAATCTGCCCTCTCTGCTCACATGCTCTGCCTTTAAGTTTATATGTTCTGTGTCTTTCATGCTGTAAAAGACCAAATACATTATTTATCATATTTCGATTGTTAAACAACCAAATAGCAACCAAATGTGTATACAATAAGTCGTGGTAAAAGAGGATTCAGGGAGGAAACTTACCATGGGCACTCTATACAAACCTAATATTCTAGAGATAGCGATAGAATTTTCTGACGTAGCGTCACCCACAACTCCGAGCACTGGAGGAGACCCGACACAGCTCCCCTGCAACTGAAACCGCTCATCTCTCCCACTGACCAATGACAATGCCGCACGGAATGCAACTCCAAGCGTGAGGCAGTTGTCATAGATACTATATCCCAGGGTCACATTGGGCAGCAGGCTGGGGTTCCTGTTGATCTCACTAATGGCAAACGCCATGGTCTGGGCACACCTGAACCCCCTAATGTCAAATCTTAACACACAACATGTCACTGAAACCCTGAATATTTATCTTTGTAGAAATATACAGCATCAACTAATCCCGTGTTACTATATCAAAACATGTTACTTGTCCGGCAATCGTACCATGTTCGGCATTAAAAATGTACTTGTGTAAATGTACAAACGTTTTGGTAACAAAATGTACGTAAAGTTCAAAAGTAAAAGTACTCATTATGCAGAATGTCCCATTTCACAAGTTTTCAAATGTATAAAAAAATCTTTTGAAAATAGCAGATCTACAAGCTCACAATGCATTGTGAGCTTGTAGATATTTTCAAATGACAAAAATGTATATAGGGCTGAAGTGGTTAATGTATGTTTTATAAATATAATCAAAATCTACAAAGTAACTAGTAACGAAAGTTTTCCAATAATTGTAGTGGAGTAAAAGTGCAATATTTGCCTCTGAGATGTAGTGGAGTAGAAGAAAAATAACAGAAAATTGGAAATACTCCAGTAAAGTAAAAATACCTCATAATTGTACTTAAGTACAGTACTTGAGTAAACATACTTAGTTTCTTTACACCACTGGCTATTTTGATACTCACCCATAGCAAGTGGGCTCCTGTTGCTTGGAGGTGAAAGACAGCTCAGGGAACACAGAGGAGAAGTGGATCAGAAACAAGCCCCCCAGAACAAAGTCACCAGCTTTGTACATTCTGCTGAGATTAAACTGTGCCTGTAACTCACACGAAGAGGAAGGTGAGGAAGACAAAGCAGAGAAGGAAGAGAACAGTAACAAGGTCAAGTGCATGTATGCAAGCAGGTGGGTGTCTATAGAAGCCTTCATGACTGTCCTCCTCTTTCTAACCCCCTCCCCCCTTTCTAAATGCAATGGTCCAGTTGTTACATTTTATACACAGTACTGTGCCACCTTATGCCACTACGTAATCTTTCACAGCACCCATCTGGGCAGAGGCTTTAAGAGGCAGGGCTTAACATTTCTTATTATCAAAAATAATGTTGTGGTTGTCCTATAATGACACTCACCAGAGCAGGGGTGTAGCCAT
Organism: Gymnoscopelus microlampas; assembly: GCF_963454915.1. NCBI lineage: Eukaryota > Metazoa > Chordata > Actinopteri > Myctophiformes > Myctophidae > Gymnoscopelus > Gymnoscopelus microlampas. The sequence goes on from NC_139942.1 coordinate 1,484,951, forward strand.
GGGTGGGTTTTTGTGCCCACCCCCAAAAAATAAATAAATAAATAAATAAAATACAATTATTTTTAAAATGTTTTTATATCATATTCAGCCATTTTGATAACAATGTATAGGTATCCGAAATCAGTAACAAACCTGCAAAAAAGTAACAAAACCCGAAAAAAGAAAACGAAAATTCTGGGCGCGAAAATTATGCCCTCCCGCTCCTGCCTAGATCCTGCCTCGGCCCAGCCTAGGCACAGCCTATGCTAGCGTTCTGGCTACGCCACTGCACCAGATAGAGTCAACTGTTAATCTTCCTATAATTCCACAAACCTCTTTTTTTTTTTCCCCCGCAATTTTTGTAACCCATTTTTTTCACCCATGCCAATTTCCTAAGTGATCATGGGTGCTACACCAGCCCTACACCAGCGCTACACCAGTCCCCCACAGGGCCGAGCTCATGCTTCCTTCAATGCATGAGAGCCAACTGACCTTCTTGTCACCTGACAGGGGGGAGTTTCCCTGGTTGGACGTAGCGTGTGGAAGGAACACGTTATTCCAACCAGTTCCCTTCCCCTCCATCAGGCGCCCCAGCTGTCATGGGGGAGGCGGTATAGCAACCAGGATTACTACATGTTTTTTGTGAGGATATTAAAGGAGCTACACCATGAATTTAAAAAATGATAATAATAATTTTCAAAAGGTTTGAGCCTAAATCAAGCCTCAGATATACTCATTCCAACTAACTTCTCTCTGGCTTATAAAGCACTTTCACCTGCAATACCACATTGTCCTGTTTGGCACGGGGCGCTATTGAGCCAGTTTGTATGCATGCTATATCCTGGTTCTGTGTGGAAAAAGTAATATAAAAAAAAAAGGAAAAAAAAAAATATATATATATATATATATATATATTTTTTTTTTGTTAGAACTGAAAAACGGGAGGAATTGTTCCCAGACGTGACGTAGGCAGGGGGAACACATCTGACAGACTGTTTTCAGACCAATTTACATAAAAACCACAGATAGCCTATGAAAGCCTGCATGCTCGAAGTCGGGTATTTGTTGGAACAGAAGAGAGGTGGGGGAGACCAAAAACACACAAAAATGAAGAAAAAGTTAAAATTCATGGTGTAGACCCTTTAACGCGGGGGGAGGATGCGCGACAGGACGTGCAATAACCCCACGTTTGCAACTACTTTCGCCTGCACACTTCATCGGGTATGGTCTAGTTCTCTAGTAATATAAAATTGGCAACTATTTACCCACTGTATGTAGTGAAATACATTAGTAATGTATTTGCCGTTGTGAGCTTGTAGATCTGCTATTTTCACAATGTATGACTATTTGTTTACGTAATATTTGACAATTTGGCCAATTTGGTATTAAAAAGGTCTTAAAAGTCATTAAAATGTCACTTTAGAAATGTGTACCCTATACACTTATACTGTATGGTGGTTTGTTAACTGTTGAGTAAGAAAACAATGTCGCACATTAGGCTAATCATTCACTTGTCTTAAGTGAATTCACTTTTGTCTCTTAATGTTTAGAGTCCCATAACATGTGATTATATGTGGGGTCGGCCGGACTGCATTCATGAATTATAGCCAATTGGAATGGAATATGAAACATCTGAATGCATGTTTATCACATGACATGTATGAGTTTTGGACAAAATCTATAGACGTAGTAGCAAAAAGGATGTTTTGAATGCAAAATGGCATGGAAATGGGCATGGCCAACTTGGGAGTTGCTATGGTTCAAGAGTAACTGGTCAAAACTTATGGGGCCTGGTACAGCACCACCTTGAAAAATTACTACCAGGAGTGTGCATGCAAACTTTGACGCCATTTGGTTCAGCGGACAGACAGACAGACAGACAGACAGACAGACAAAAACATATTATCTGCCTCCCAACCTTTCAGCTCGGCAGAGATAAGGTCAGGGTCAATGACAGTAGAGGTGATAGCAGTATCTGAGTGACAGTCTCTGGCACAGGACCCAACTTCTCAAGTATGTCTTAAGACTGTGGTTCTCAAAGTGGGGAGAGGAGGTTCCCCAGCAAAATTAGTTTTTGCGATTGTGGCCATTCAAAAACAGCCGAACTACAAGCTCAGAATGTGTCGGGATGTGTTTGTTTTATTCACACATATACAGCATATATTTTTTAAATTTCTATAAAAATACAATCTTGACCAATCCTCTGATATGAGGTGTCCAAATTAACCCATTCAGACCTGGAAAGTCTATGTGTTCTTACGGTATACCCTTCAATCCAGGAAAGCATCTGTGTATTTTCTTTTTTGTCAAGGACCCCCAAATTGATATATATATTTGGCCGTGGACCCCACCTGAAAATGCTTTGTTCCAGGGACCCCCAGAAGAGAACATTTATGTAAAACGAAAAATTCAAAATGTTCCAAACATTGTTGAGATTTTTCCAAATGTGTTCAAAAATAGCAGATGTACAAGCTCGCAGCGTATACATCCATTTGAATACGTTTTTTTTTTCCAGAAATTAAAATCGTCCTCATGGTCTAAATGGGTTAATACTACCAATTTGGGGGACCTTAACAAAAAAAGGTTTTACAAACACTGTCTTAAGAGGCCCATGATGCAACAGAGCAGTTCCGTCGGGAACTGAGCTGTAAACCCTGGAAGAGTGGATGATTAGGGTTGTTGTTAGCTAGTTAAAGTGGCTGAGGTGTCAGGAAAAACAAGTGTGAAGCCTAAGGCATCTTCATCTCCCCAGCTCCGCTCCCACATGACCAAATGACAGTCCCTTGACTGAGTGTCATAGTCTAACAGGCAGCTCCACCAACACACACACTAAATTAATGAACCCTGGCATAAGATATCAGCTGGACATTTAAGAAGTGTCCGACAATAAAGGACTGGCCGATTGGCCCAGGCATGTAAAGTAAATCAATTGGACAATTAAAACCTACTCAGACCTGCACCAATTGAGCAAATGTTTTGTTTTTGTTTGTTTTGTTCTCTCTCTCTCTCTCTCACCATTTCCCTTTTTAAGTTATCAATGAGTTGATTGAACTGCATATTTTTCTCATCTCATTTTGAAAAAACAATACAACAAACAAACGGTACTTAACAACACATTCCCTGCCAGAGGTTTTTTAAAACAGGGTACAGTCAGTGCCAGCGTTTTTAACGATTTTCCGTGATCACCGGTGATCCCCTCATTACACACATGGTAATCCGTTCCGTAATTGCAGCCAGTTGAAAATAGCATGTTTCACCAAAAATACATAGTAACAAAAACGTGCACAGGAGCCGAGATGCAGGATTTTAAAGTAATAAGTTAACCAGGAAATGAATGGAGCAGTAAATCTTCGGATCACGTTATGTTGCGTTCTAAATAAATAAAAAATATATTATTATTATTATTTTTATAATTTTTTTTAAGACGGGCATGTCCCTCTTTGGTGGTAAATGGGTGTATTTTAAAAGACGGACATGTCCATCTTTGGCAGGCAATGTGTTAAGTGCGTTATTGAATGTTGGTTTGTTCACAAAACCACAAAAATTAGGTTGTCTGAGCAGAGATGATCTTGGTGTATGACTCTGCGTACTGTGTGTACCAAATAAATTGCAAAAGAAAAAAAAAAAGTTTAGACTTTGATGATGATAAATTAATTGATGTGACCCCAGTGGCGTTCCCAGAAATTACATTTAGGGCAGGCGAGATTTGTTTTCTCTACCTACCCCCCCCCCCCCCCCCCCTCCGAAGGGGCGGGGGGGGGGTACTCGGGGAAAAAATCTCGGGGGAAACAAGTTAACAACGCAACACTGACTACAAAACTGAAAAACATTAATAAAAACAATATGCAAGTATAAACAATCAATCAATTATTCAGCAGTGGTTTCTTCATGTTGTAGTCTAATGGTTCAAGCTGCTCTCATACTCAGAGCCCCTTTTATGTCTGGTGAGTACAGGTGATGGCCCAGAGACCCCCACCCCTGGCACTCCTGGCACCCCATGAAGATAAAGGCAAACATTTGCATCACTATAGTATAGGCGACGTCGCTCTGCTGTTTGGATACGGTAGTGATTAGCTGCCTGCCCGCGTGAATGGACGAGGTCCGACGGCCACTATTCTCTTTGGATTTTTTTCACTGCCTGTTTTTCAGTCTTTTACTTTATTTTCTAGGGGAGGCTAGATTTTAGTTGGGCAGGCGGCCGCCTGCCCTGCCTCTATGGTGGGTACGCCACTGTGTGACCCCTCTCTCTCCCTGACCAGGGACCTGAGCACCCGAACCCAGGCAAGCCCTACACAGCTACACCGCTACCTCCCCGACACAAGAAAGGCCGCAAGGTATCCATCCTTCAAACGCACCAAAGACTGTACAAGTCAGCGTCCAAAATTGTATTTTGTGATTTTAGTTTTGTCTGCAATGAAGTTTACCAAGTCTAGAGGGTTTAAGAGGTCAATATAACATGTTTTCTCTGTTTCAGCTGCTGTCTTATTGGTGTGGTGTTGCTGTTCTGACCGTCTGAATGACCCGGACCCTCGCTTTCTAAATCTACTCATCACTCCCACAGACCATTTTATTATGGTAATGTTTCATTGAGGATGTGTTGTTAAAATGTTTCACATTTAGTCAAGAAAAGACTGGGACACAATACCTCCCTACTTGGCACCACTTACCCCCAAGTGTTGGATTGGGGGAAGTCCTTGCATCAATTCCAGGAGGTGTACTTGTTTCACGCTACAGAAATCGGAGATGGCCTATGGCTAAAGTGGTTACTATTTGTTTTTTCTGCTTTTCAGCTGTTTGTGTGTTATCAAATATAAAATTAGAATTCAAATGGACGAAAAATACACGGACCCTTATGGTTGCTGTTCCGGACCATCTAAATGTCTACACACTCCTTGCTGCCTATTGAATGATAGCTGCTCTGCTCATCACTTCACTCCAAGGAATTTCTTGTTAAGGTAATGTTTGATGATGTATTGATTTAAACAAAACCTGAATTTGCTCCTAATTTATTTTATGATTATGTAATTAGCCTCTTCTGTTTTTAATGTTTCATTACCAACATGGTTAATGCAACATGTGTTCTTGTTTTCTCTGTGTTTCAGTGATAGCTGTTCCTGACCATCTGAATGACGCACTACACTCCTATGACAGCATACTGTAGAAGAATGAAGAGATTGTATTTTCTGCACCAAGAGGGGAACAGTTTTTTAAAGGAAGAATGTTTTGGATCAAGTCCAACACTTAATTAATGGACCAAATGTTTTATCAGCAAAGGATAATGTTCAATATAATGTTTAGATCTTAATTTAGTTTTAGTCAAATACTTCTAAAAGCAATTGTATGTGGTCACAGATTTTGTTTGTAGGTAGCACAGGGTTTCAGTTGCGAATGAGAGGCTGGTTAACAGCTCAACAAGGTCTTTCAATTTACAAAATGTGTCAACATTAAAACACTCTGTATCCAGCATGTAAGAGTGCACCCAAGTTCTTTGCAGCCACGGACAAAACAATAACTTAGATGTAAGACCCAAGACTTTGAACAAATACACCAGTGTTCTCCAATATCTGAATGTGTCTGATCAGAGGCTCCAAAACTTTGCTGTAACCATATTGTTTTATGTGTACAGTTTTGCACAATGCAGCTAGATATATTGAAGTTAATGTTGATCTAAGTCGTACTGGTAAGTTGGGTAAGCTTGTTCAATTACTGTAATATTTGTATAAAATGACTGCCTCTTGTGGACTATCACTTAGGCGGCGTACACCTATTAATCCACTAGATGGCAGTTGCGAGCAATTAAGTGTTGAGAAGTGTTGCCATGTCTGCTTATTATAAGCGACTTTGGGCTTATTTTTCTGTAAAGTTGCTTGTAAACAAACAAGCATTTTTTTATTGGTGGTTGCAGTTTTATTTGGGCTTGTTTCTAAAGTGTAGTTGCTTATTTGGGCCAATTATTATTTAAACCAGTGATTCTCAAATATATATATTGTAGATCTGCTATTTTCATGTGATGTGGCCTAGTCGATTCTTTTGGGCTTGTTTTCATAGACCTGGTTGCAAAACCTGGCAACAGCGCTAACATGAAATGGGGGCATTGCGTTAATCCGACAGACCTTTTCTCCAACTATGTGGCATCCGCGTGCGGTTAGGGTTAGGGTGCGGGTTTGGTTCGGGTTTACTGTTTAATGTCGGAGCACTGCGTTGTCGGAGGAATGCGCTGTCGGACTAACGTATTAACCGAAATAACCGAATTATCCCCCCAAAAAATCAACAAACCCACCCGAAATAACCCGAAAATGTTCGCGCACGCGTGCGCGGCAGGGACTTGTGCGCGTGCATGTGTCCCTGCCGTGTCCCCCCACGTCATATTCCATTCCGGCGCCCCTGCAGGCAACGTACATGTTTTGATATTAAGACGCTTAAGTTGAATCAAAGGATTTTTTAAAACTATGCATCAATTGTTTTTAACAAGTGTATGAAATGATTTTTACTATGCATCAATTCTTAAAAACAATATATAACGTGTTATGATGTTAATGCCTGTGTTCAAGCAGAAGAGTGATAAACAATCTCTTAAACTTGTAATGCAGTGTTAAATTACCTTCATCCCCCTTACCTCAGACTTTTACCACCTCTCCACTGTTCTGCGCCATTCATCATTATACCTCATGTCAAAAAAGATGTTTATAATATGGCATAATGATACCATGGACCTTAATACACTGTATACATGAATGCGTATTTTTAATAACCTTATGGATATGTGACAGGGTCAAAGCAGGGGGGTGAAACCAAATTGTAACATTTTTTTATTGATGATGAAAAACCTGTATTACGCACTTAAAAACATCATTCCCTTAACTATATTTCTGCACTGCATGTTTTATGGTTGACAATGTATTTCCCCCCGGTCCCCGAGCCACTTGACATTGGACTCCCCTATAGGCTGTGTGACATTGGCCTTGTGACAGCGGACGGCCAATGTCCCCAGGTCACGCTGGTGGCAGAGCGAATGAGGGCGGAGTAGGGTGTGGCCCACCTTATTCAAAAGTGAGCGCGAGCCACTTGGACAGCAGAGAGACAGGCATACAGGGCAGTGTGGAAGTGACAGCCAGAAGGGACGGTTGTGCACAGGAGGAGCAGACATACCACGGAGCAGAGGTGGGGAATACAGTGATCGCGGCACGTACCAAGCCACCAGCAGCGGACGGTGAGCAGACGGCGCAGTAGCAGCAGAGACGGGGAGGACAGACAGACGAACCAAGGAACGGAGGAGAGGTCCAGTGGCGATAACGTTGCGCGCTTCACACCCTCAAAGCCAGACGTACAGTCTGGCGGGCGAGTAAGTGTCCTTCTATGCAACGTTACCTTTATAAACCCACGGTCCTAAACCTCATATGTGAAATATACCTGAACAGATGAACTGGTTCTAGTTTCTATGATTGCAGGCAATACGCACGAAGACAAGAAGAGACAGTGATTCCTGGCCTAAACCCCCGCTCCAGTTAAACCCCATATAAGGACATTCCCACCTTTTGCATTGAACCGTGATGAGTATATGACATATAGCAATTGAATTGGCACTTGGCACTTTACTGCTTCAGTAATAGTTGGCACTTTAACGCTAAATTCATTATTTATTTGCTATAGTTTGCACAAGCCCTGTCTGTTTTTAGTGTTTGGTGATTGTCTGTATTCCTGTATTTTAGTTAGTTAGTGGGCGCATTAGGAGGTTGAGGTTTTAGAATTAGTGTTATATTTTGTTTATGCTTTTCAATATTTTATGGCTTATAGACGCCACTGTATTAGCTTAATAAAATAGATTACCTTTTTATACAAACCTGTTTCCGTCCAGCTTTCTCCAAGGGATATGTGTTGAAGTGTTGTTCTCATTTAAAAGTATTGTACTTACCTGGGTAAACTCGAACCTGTGAATAGCCTAAGAAAGAGTGTTACAGAGGACCCTACCTCTTAAATAAAAAGGTGGCGTAGTCTTGCAGTACCTAACAAACAGTATTATTCTCACAGTAATTACGCACCCCGCACTTTACCGTGCAACTGATATTTTATTGTTGTGAGTTTAATGTGTATTGTTATTTATTTATTATTGAGACAAAGTAAAGAGTGTCAGCATTCTAAAAAGAAGTGGCAAGTTACATGTGACAACCTGGCCACCGTCACATATTTGGCGTAGCGCGGCAGGACTGGGTAGAGAACAACACAAAATCCCTAAGAGAAACTGTATTGAAATTTTGCTGTTTTGCTGCTTTTTGTTTTGTTTTGTTTGGTTGAATCAAGAAAGTAATGATGATGATGCCAGTGTATCCAGGGGCACCGTGGCTACCTAAGTTTTCGGGCATAGAAGGTGAGGAGAAATACAGGGAATGGAGAGAACAGATTAAAGGATTATTGGGCACTCAGGATTTAACAGAGGAGAAAAAAGTTGCTTTTGTAGTACAGACCCTTACTGAGGAAGCTAAGCGACAAATTAGTGTAATTGACAAGGAAGATCGCAATACAGTGGCCAAAGTCTTTAAATGTTTAGACACGTTGTATAAAACATCTGTTTCTGCTTCCCAAGCTCGTGCCTTGTTCTATGGCTGTGCGCAACGCGCAGGCGAAAGTGTGCAGGCTTATATTTTGAGGCTTAGAGAGTTGTTCTGCGGGCTGCGGCGGCTCGACCCAGACACCGCTCCCTCCGATGCCATTCTGCGAGAGCAGTTACTTGTAGGACTGTCTGAAGGCCCTCTGGGTCAAGCCTTAAGAATATATGCCCGTCGAAACCCCACAGAAGACTTCGCCGCCCTAAAAAATGAGGCCTTCCTACTAGACACTGAACATAGAAGAGAAGGGACTGCTGAAATCTTGTGCCATGCTGTTAAACCTGTCTCTATCCCAACACCCTCACAGGAATCTGAATGGAGAGAGAAACTGAAACAGGAGATTATGGAAGACGTCAAATCGCAAATGCAGGGGTTTACGCAGGAGCTCATGAAAGAGATCAGACCGCTCCTTCGACCCAACACCACCGATACACGACCTCGCGGTTCGCCTCCATCTGAACGACGCCGGGAGCCGTACCAACGCAACGAGTGGGATGAGGGAGGTAGGCCGATCTGTAGGAGCTGTAGGCAGTCTGGGCACATTGCTCGCTTTTGTAAATCTGACCCCAATCATTTAAACTAGTACGCCCTGTCGCCGAGGTCCGGGAGACAGGGGTGCAGCGCGCACTCGCCAGATCAAGGGCTAATGAAGTGTTTATTGGGGACTGTCCGACTATTGGGATCACTATGGGAGGAGTCCACTTAAGGGGGTTACTGGATACTGGGTCACAAGTCACATTAATGCAGCAAAGCTTATTTGAGGAAAAATTCTCACACCTAACGTTGGGAAATGGGCCCCTTGTTTTTAAATTACGCGCCGCTAATGGTCTTGACTTACCGTACACTGGCTATGCCATATTGGACCTAGAGCTGGAGGGAATGAAGATCCCAGGGAGAGGAGTTGTAATCGTGAAAGATGAACATTGTACTCAACCGCTGATTATTGGGATGAATGTCGTGAACGCTGTATGGCATGCCCTCTTTAAATGGCCTGGGAGGCCTGTGTTTCCATGTCAGCAGGGAAGGACGCTGTGGAAGGACGCATTCGCCACCTGTAGGAGGGTGGAGGCAGTGACGAACGAAGATGGGTCCATCGGTTATGTGTGGCCGGTCGGCCGGCGGAAGATTCGAATCCCCGCGCAGAGTGAAGTGATGATCTGGGGCCGCGCTTGGAGAGGACCAAATGGAGCGGACTACGAGGCCTTGATGGAAGCCTTGCCGGATGGAAAAGATTTGGGAGTGGCCCGTGCCCTCGTCACGGTGCGCCACGGACGTGTTCCCATACGAGTGTGCAACCCACACGCATATAGTCTGGTCCTGGACCGCCACCAGAAGCTGGGGAGGCTGTACCCGGTGGAAGAAGCGGATGTCCGAGGCGGCAGGGACCTGAGCCTGTCCCTGGGGACCGACGGAGAGGTGGAAGTGGCCGTAATCAGTGTGGAAGATGATGGACCACTGAAGACCCTGCCCGAAGAGATGGAAGTGTTGACGGAGCGTGATGACCTGCCGGAGGCGCAGAAGAGAGAGTTACACGAGATGTTGTGTCGGTGGAAGAAGGTGTTCGCCATCCATGACGAGGATTTCGGACGGACGGACGTCGTGCAACACCAGATACCGACCGGAGACGCGGCACCCATACGAGAGCGACACCGGCCGTTGCCGCCCTCCATGTACCGGGAGATGAAGACCCTCCTGAATGAGATGCTGGAGAAGGGAGTCATCAAGGAGAGTTGCAGTCCGTGGGCGGCACCTATCGTACTGGTCAAGAAGAAAGATGGCAGCTGGAGGTTCTGCGTCGACTACAGGAAACTCAACGCCGTGACGCACAAGGACGCCTTCCCCCTACCCAGGATAGAAGAGACGCTCACCAGCCTGACGAAGGCGCAATGGTTCTCCACGTTAGACCTGGCCAGCGGGTATTGGCAAGTAGGAATGGATCCCCGGGACCGGGAGAAGACCGCCTTTACGACCCCGCTGGGCCTGTTCGAGTTTCAACGCATGCCGTTCGGGCTTTGTAATGCGCCCGCGACGTTCCAGAGGCTGATGCAGCAGTGTCTGAGTGGTCAGGTGACAGAATCCTTGCTGGTATATCTTGATGACATTATAGTATATTCACCTGACTTCTCCTCTCATCTACAGCACCTCGAGCTCGTCTTCCAACGCCTGTGGAGACATGGACTGAAGCTGCGGTTAGACAAATGCAAACTTCTGCGGAGGGAAGTGCAATTTCTGGGCCATGTCGTGGACAAAGAGGGAGTGCGGCCCGATCCGGAGAAAGTGGTGGCAGTGCGGGACTGGACACCACCCTCAACGGTCCGCGAGGTCCGCGCGTTTCTAGGTCTAGCGGGTTACTATAGGCGTTTCGTGTCCTCTTTTGCTGCTATAGCACGACCCTTAAACAACTTATTGATAGGAATCCCAAATGACGTAAAATCCCACCAGTGTAAAGTCGAGTGGACTTCGGAGTGCCAGCGGGCGTTTGATGCGTTAAAGAGTGCCCTCACACAAGCCCCGGTGTTAGCGTATGCGGATTATACACAGCCTTTTGTGGTTTACACTGATGCGAGTGGCCGTGGGTTGGGAGCGGTTCTAGCCCAGGTCCAAGACGGTCACGAACGTGTAATAGCTTATGCAAGCCGCAGTCTCCACCCGACCGAGCAGAATGACGCAAATTATAGCTCGTTCAAATTGGAGCTTTTGGCCCTTAAATGGGCCGTGACCGAGAAGTTTAAAGATTATCTCACTGGCGCTCGATTCACAATATTCACGGACAATAACCCTGTTGCGCATCTCCAAACGGCTAGATTGGGAGCTGTGGAACAACGGTGGGCTGCTCAACTTGCGTCGTTTACTTTCGACATCAAGTATCGACCGGGCAAAAACAACGCCAACGCTGATGCCCTATCGCGGTTCCCAGTGCAGCCTGTAGATGTGGCGGCTGTACAATCGACGCCAGCAGCCCGGGAGGATGAGTGGAGAGAGACGCAGGATCGGGATCCAGATGTGCAGGTGGTGAAGAGGTGCGTGGAACGGGGGAGAGCCCCTAATATGGTGGAGAGGAAGAATTGGACTCGGGGAGCGCGGCAACTGTTACGCCAGTGGAACAAACTGATTATACGAAATCATGTGTTATATAGGAAGGTGACCGATCCTTATACCAAAGAACAATACTCACAGATCATTTGTCCAGGTTCACGCAGAGAGGAGGTATGGAGAGGAATCCACACGGCCGCGGCGCATGCTGGGTTGGAGAGGACCTTGGCCCAGCTGCGACGTCGGTTCTATTGGCCAGGCATGGAGGGAGCGGTGCGTCAGTTACAACAGGGTTGTGTCGCCTGCAGCCTGCAGAGGAACAGGTCAGAGCCTCGGGCCCCCTTACAACCCTTTGAAGTCTCATATCCACTAGAAGTAATAGCCATTGATTTCCTCACATTAGGTAGGCCTGCTGATGCGTGGCAAAACATTCTGGTAGCTACTGACTTATTCACCCGTTATAGTTGGGCTATTGCCACCCGAGACCAGACTGCGTACACCACTGTCCGTGCGTTATGGACGCATATTATCCAGCCGTTCGGCTGTCCGGCCCGGTTCCACTCAGATCAAGGCCCCAACTTCGAGTCCGAGTTAATGCACCATTTATGTCAGACTTATGGTATTGCAAAAAGTCGCACCACTCCGTACCACCCGGCTGGGAACGGTGGAGTGGAACGATTTAATCAGACATTACTGAACATGTTGCGATCACTAGACACTGATAAACAAGGAAGATGGAATGAGCACTTACCCGAGTTAGTTCATGCTTATAACAACACGATCCATAGTGCTACGGGTTATGCCCCCGCCTACTTAATGTTTGGCCGACATTTGAGGCGCCCTATAGATGTCCAGTTAGGAGTGCAGTCAGCGCAAGAGCGCATGGGAGTGGGTGGCTGGGTACAGGACCACCAACAGAGAATGGCGACAGCTTATAGGACCGCAGGGGAGAGGATGGGAGAAACGGCCAAGAGGAGAAAGCAGGTTTATGACCGTAGGGCCGGTATTACACCCCTATTACCAGGAGAGAGAGTGTGGATTCGAAATAGGAAGAGAGATGGCCAGGGGAAATTGAGTACGTGGTGGGACCCCGAGCCTTACGCAGTGATGGAACAGGTGGGAGCTACGGGGTTGGTGTACCGAGTCAGACCCGAGAAGGGGGGGCGAGAAAAGACCATACATAGAAATGCGTTGAAAGTGTGTGTAGCCCCCAGGTCGCCCCACGAGGACCCCCCAGCTGTAGTGCAGCCCGAGCAGGTAGAAGCAACAACGCCGCAGTATTATGGGTTTCTCTCCGTCCCGAGAGCACCAGATGAGCCACGGCGCTCGGGAAGAGCAAATATAGGCCAGCCACCCCAGAGGTATGGACATGATTAGGGACAGTTGCAGGGACTGGCAACGGAAAAGTGGGGGGGGATGTGACAGGGTCAAAGCAGGGGGGTGAAACCAAATTGTAACATTTTTTTATTGATGATGAAAAACCTGTATTACGCACTTAAAAACATCATTCCCTTAACTATATTTCTGCACTGCATGTTTTATGGTTGACAATGTATTTCCCCCCGGTCCCCGAGCCACTTGACATTGGACTCCCCTATAGGCTGTGTGACATTGGCCTTGTGACAGCGGACGGCCAATGTCCCCAGGTCACGCTGGTGGCAGAGCGAATGAGGGCGGAGTAGGGTGTGGCCCACCTTATTCAAAAGTGAGCGCGAGCCACTTGGACAGCAGAGAGACAGGCATACAGGGCAGTGTGGAAGTGACAGCCAGAAGGGACGGTTGTGCACAGGAGGAGCAGACATACCACGGAGCAGAGGTGGGGAATACAGTGATCGCGGCACGTACCAAGCCACCAGCAGCGGACGGTGAGCAGACGGCGCAGTAGCAGCAGAGACGGGGAGGACAGACAGACGAACCAAGGAACGGAGGAGAGGTCCAGTGGCGATAACGTTGCGCGCTTCACACCCTCAAAGCCAGACGTACAGTCTGGCGGGCGAGTAAGTGTCCTTCTATGCAACGTTACCTTTATAAACCCACGGTCCTAAACCTCATATGTGAAATATACCTGAACAGATGAACTGGTTCTAGTTTCTATGATTGCAGGCAATACGCACGAAGACAAGAAGAGACAGTGATTCCTGGCCTAAACCCCCGCTCCAGTTAAACCCCATATAAGGACATTCCCACCTTTTGCATTGAACCGTGATGAGTATATGACATATAGCAATTGAATTGGCACTTGGCACTTTACTGCTTCAGTAATAGTTGGCACTTTAACGCTAAATTCATTATTTATTTGCTATAGTTTGCACAAGCCCTGTCTGTTTTTAGTGTTTGGTGATTGTCTGTATTCCTGTATTTTAGTTAGTTAGTGGGCGCATTAGGAGGTTGAGGTTTTAGAATTAGTGTTATATTTTGTTTATGCTTTTCAATATTTTATGGCTTATAGACGCCACTGTATTAGCTTAATAAAATAGATTACCTTTTTATACAAACCTGTTTCCGTCCAGCTTTCTCCAAGGGATATGTGTTGAAGTGTTGTTCTCATTTAAAAGTATTGTACTTACCTGGGTAAACTCGAACCTGTGAATAGCCTAAGAAAAAACCCTAAAATAAATGTCTTTACACTTGTACCCCTTTAAAGAGACAATATAATGTAATGTTGTAACTATTGAGCAATAAATACTGGTGTAAGTGCATTACTATACCAAAGAGATGTAATTGAGGAAATGCATTTTTACTCCCAAATCCTGCTATGACAACCTTTGCTATGGCGATACAGCTCATGTGGTATGAACTGTTTTATGATCAATTGTGGATTTATACTAAGCCCTGTACAACTTTGAGAACATTTATTTACATAATGTGGAATACACAATATCAAACAAACCGATTCTTGTATATAATTATACAGTATTATTCTAGCCAAACTGTTACAGGGACACAACGTAAAACAGAACAAGTCACGTACTGTACACAACTGTATAATTAATTGTGGGAAAATACAATATATAATACAAACCTACATATTCATCACCAAAAACCTGTATCTACAGCAGTACACATATTACAATATTACATAACCTGCACTGCAGAGAATCTCGCCACACTACATTTACTTTGGGCTACTCCTAACTGATTCCTGGGACCCCAAAACCCGCAACACGTGACTGATGTCGGCGCAACCACACTCTGCAATTGCCCTGAATTGCGACGCGTCTAGTTGTAGTTGTATCCCATCATGTCCGTGTAAATTCCTGAACCTCTTCTTTCTTGACAGACATAAGATTCATATAGCATCGTTTCGAGTCCTTTTGAAGGATATTTTCTTTGTTTTGATTTCTTTTCGTTGGACGTTACCGTTGCCATGGCTGTTGTTGCAGGAAATGGTGAGAGTAACGAGGCGACCCCATTGGCTATAACGGGAATCACGTGCCAAAAACCGCACCACCCCTTTGAAAGTATTACTACGCTGCTAAGAAAATAGTACCGACTTTTAAACACTGATTAAAAAAATACTCCGCCAAATCAGATGGCGGTACCTTTGTTTCTTACCAATAGATCTTTTTTAAGAAGCAGAGATTATTTAGATCCACTTCATGGGAACGAAACTGAACGAAAAGGGCCTAGACAATAGGGCCTATATATCAGTGTTGAATCCTAACTCAATTTTTTTCCCTCACATTTTTAGAGAAATACAAAACCTCAACAAGAAGGTGGATGACCTGTCCGAAAACCTGAACAACAAGATCGATGTGCTCATGGAGAAGCTCGACGCGATGGACCATGCAGCTCCTACTAATACCAAAATACCATCAGAGTTGTCGGTATGTACTTATTTATTATAGAGTTGTTTGGCAGCACCATCATCAGTTTTTGCATTGTAGGCATTACATTTAGGTTGACTCTGTTCCTCCAAAATGTTTTGTGAAAATAGCCGATCTACAAGCTCAACACAACGCCTCGCAGTCGAGCTTGTAGATCGGTTATTTTCACAACGTGTGCCGATTTCTTTTGTAATATTTGGCCAATTTGATATTAAAAAGGTTTTGAAAGTCATTAAACTGCCACTTTACAAATTTGCAGATACCCTGTATACACTTATACTGTACGTTGGTTTGTTTGCTGTTGAGTAAGAAAACAATGTTGCACATTAACACATCGTGTGCCAGTCGCGTAGATCTACGCGAACCGATTTAAAGCCGCAGTGTGCCAGTCGCGTAGATCTACGCGACTCGCATTTCCCATGTTAAATCGAAAAAGTGCACATTCCGGATTTTTTTTCGACCCATTTCCGGTTCCGGGGCTGACCGGAAACGGAATAAAACTGGTTCCGTTTTTTTCGCTCGCATCCGTTTCCTGTCTAGGCATCAGCTTAGAATCGATTTATCTCCCTTGTGGTTTTCCTCACCGCATCGTCCTGTCTAACGTTCTCGCCTGTAACTTCAAAATGGCGGCACGGATCGGCTCGGAGTTTTTTGTTTTTGTTTTTCACGGATCCCGTGTTTGTGTCGAACCAAATGAACGCGGATTTTAAACGGATTTAGCGGGGGCTATGACGACATGAAAAAAACAAAAAAACAACAAAAAGAGCTTGGCACTGGTAGGTACATTATGAGATTAACCTCTGGCGTTCATCTGGGGACCCCCCCAAAATAATTTGAGGGACCTCAAGCATCCATGTATGATTCTACTTATTTTCGCTGAGTAAGTGAGGCTGGGACCGAGTTCATAATGTCTCGTAAACTATCAAGCATGATAAGCATGATGAAAGAAGTTATACCCAATATACCGCCATGGATTCAAAATCTTCCGTCGGGATTAATAACATCGCACGTCATTGCGTTCGCTGCTGGATTCATAAACGGGACCTCGTGGGCACAAATGGATAGTCTCGACAGGATCGAGGATACTCTCGACAGGATCGAGGCCAGGGGAAGAGAGCAGCTCAATCTTGTCAAAAAGCAACCCAAGCTCGCCAAAGAGCAGCTGAAGCTCGCCAAAGAGCAGCTCAAGCTCGTGGCAGATCTGAAAGAGAGCGCAGCTGAAGAGCTCTACAGACCAAAAGAAGAAGTGGTACTGGATTTAGCATCCAGCGTCCAGAAGACTCCCACCCTCCCCTTCCACCTGTGGGTAATCCGCGGGACCCGTGGGTTATGGGTCGACCCACGCATCACCACCACTTCTTTTCTTTTTAGCGGCGCAAGCTCACAAACATCGCGACTTATTGTGAGCTTGTAGATCAGCTATTTAACGCCATGACAGGTGATCATTTATCGACAGCCATGGAGACTCATATTTGAAACGTTTTCATTTGTTTCGCCTACTTATGGCATGTGACACAATCGTACGGGCTTGAGAAATCGTTTGACAACAGAAGATGTTGTCAAACATGTCAGATGTTGTCAATCGCAACAGAAGATGGTATCTTCACAACAAAATGCAGTGCTTTACATCAACAAAATCCCATGCGCAGTGCTTCACATAAGAATGTATATGAAATGAACCGAGTGCATACACATGCATAATGCATAACATACAGAAATAGCACTTGAAGGGTTAAGATTAGTTCCTTCTTTTTTTTTTTTAACAAGCACTGTAATGCATCCAACACAGTTTCTGGTTGATAGTGGACAGTATTGAACCTTTTGTGTGGAAATTAGACAAGGAAACATGCTTAAATATTTTTTAACATGGGCGTCAATGGGAAATTGTGACATCAGCACATCACCTATTTAAGCATTGTTCAATATGTTCCACCACTGGGATTTCTTAGGACTTTTGATATGTTATAAGTAACATATTTATGAAACAAAAAAAGTTTCCGTTGCAATTTGTCCTAGGTTAACCCCTTATTATCCATAGAATGCCTATATTTAATAAGCCTGTTTAGAATGGGCCACTTAATTGCAGCTTTCTTAAGAACCGCTCATCCAAACAAGTTCAAACTTGATACTGCATTTCTCTGGGTGCTCAGCAACACACCTGCCAAATGTCGACTTCATACAGTGTTCGGTTTTCAAGATATATAATTGTATGTGTAATAACAGTGTGGATGGTGGCCATTTTGAAATTTCCCTACATGCAATTCCTTGCGACTTTTTTCCTCTCATTCAGGACATATTCAGGACACAAAATCAGTTGAGTTTGTTTTTGTTGCAATTAGTGGGAGGTCAAGTGCCAATATTACTGGACTACTTCGGGAGACACCATCGTCGTAGGTTCTCAAGCGCACGGCGTTACGTGTGTGCTAAAACTACATTCGGGAGACAGCATGCACATAAAGCCCTCCTGGACGAAGCCTACATAAAGTCTACGTAACTACGTAGTGCTGTCCTACGCTACACAGCAGTTTAAACACCCTTTGCGAATATATACAGTGAAATGGATCATAAAAATACACACGACACACACACACACACACCCTCTATATATATATATATATATATATATATATATATATTTATATTATGGCGCGTAACGGGCGACGCCTCCCCAAAAAACAGACATACAAGCTATCAACACACTGCGACAATCCCAGCTCACAGCTTCCACTACATATGCATGAACCCGGCGTTTATAAATTATAGCATGATCCGATCATCTGATAAAAATACTGTCGGTGACAGAGGGAGCCAACTGTCAGATGTCCTGAAGCAGTCCACTCTAAATACAACATTTGAATAATATATGTATGCATTAAATTACATCTACAAGCTTATGAGGCGTTGTGAGCTTGTAGATCTGCTATTTTCAACCATTCACAGCTGTCACTTTGTGAGAGGAACTGGGGACTTTCATCATAACGTTTAACTATAAAAAAATCGAAATTAAGGAAACATATTTAGCTCAGCATCATTTATATACCTTTAGTTAACTTGGCATATGCTTAATATTTTTATCAGATGTTCGGATCATCTGTGATTGTACAATTTGTAAACTTCGGGTTCATAGAGCATGAACCAGCACAGCCGCTCGCCCTATCCAAAAGAACAGATCTGTAAGCTATCGACACGCCATGTCGCAGTGCGTTGATAGCTTGTATGTCTATTTTTTGGGGGAGGCGTCGCCCGTTACGCGCCGTATTAGATAGATAGATAGATAGATAGATAGATAGATAGATAGATAGATAGATAGAATTCATATACATTCTGCCACTCCCCGACCCAGCTGGGACAGCTGGAAACCAATCAAGTGATTGATTGCCAGTCTATATCAAGGCATTTCCCAGCAGTGTTGCCAACTTAGCGATTTTGTCGCTATATTTAGCTTCTTTCCAGACCCCCCCAGCGACTTATTTAGTGAAAAGCTTCTAGCAACAAATCTAGTTACTTTTTCTGGTGATATGGAGATAAAAGGTGATCCTAGCGACAAATCGTTTTTTCTTCCTTTTTCTCTCTCCCTCGGCTGCCTGTAGCGCGCGCGCACGCACACACACACACACACACACACACACACACACACACACACACACACACACACACACACACACACACACACACACACACACACACACAGCTGCAACCAATTGGCGCTGATCACTGACTCAGACACACCCACTCAGGCACACACACTGTGTCACACAGACACACACACACAGTCACACACTCGCTCTCGTCTCATTCTTCAGCAGCACTGTAGCAGGCAGCACGCAGCACACACGTTGCAGCAGAAAGAAAAATGTCAAAAGCAAAACAATATAAACAAAAATACAGGAAGGAGTGGGAAACCTACCCTGAGTTCAAGGGATGGTTGAAGCCACACGTGGGCAATGATACCCGTGCATATTGCATGTATTGCAAATCCGACTTTTGGGCCAAAATAAGTGACGTTAAAAAGCATGTTGCTACTATGAAGCACATCCAAAAGGCAAAGCCTTACAACAGTGCTACACAAAGCACTTTGCCTGTCATTCACCAAAAAGTAGACAAGGCAAGAAAGGCAGAGGCAACTATTGCCATGGCTGTTGTTGAGCACTGCTCCATGTTGGCTTGCGACCACATTGGGCAAGCATGCAAAGTGGCTTTTGCAGATTCTACAGCTGCCACCAATTTCCACATGCATAGGACCAAGTGCACAGAAATGACTAATGGTGTTCTGGCTCTGTTTTTGCGTTTACGCACGCGCGCGCACACACACACACACACACACACACACACACACACACACACACACACACACACACACACACACACACACACACACACACACACACACACACACACTGTTAATGATTAAATAGTGAAGGATAAAATACCCTTCACCCAAATTAAAAAGTCTGCATCCATGGAATACATTTTAACAACATTTAAATCCTACTTACAATACAAATGGATGTAAGATGAACGTATTTACAGCAACATTTCAACATCCATTCATTACTTGTTTGATTATTATTACTACTACTGACACTGCTGGAATTTGCTCTCTACCATAATTTTCTACCGGAGGTCTTTTATTTTATTTTTCACTTTTCAACAAAGTCAAAGCATTTATAATATCTACAGTGGTATTGCATTACCCATGTATTACTTTTATGATTATTAATGCTATATATTATTATTGTTTAATACGTTGGTTTTCTACCATCACTAATTACCAGAGGCTTTCTCTTTCAACAACGTCTAAGTAGCCTACCTACAATACAAATGGATGTAAGACAAACCGTTCTACAGTAATATTTCACTACCCATCAATTACTTTTATGCTTATTATTATTATTATTATTATTATTATTAACATTGCTAAAGTTTGTTCTCTATTATCACTTTCTACCAGAGGTTTTTTTTTTTGTACTTTTTTTTTTACTTTATCAACATGGTTTAAGTAGTTATAATATTTACAGCAGTATCTCATCACCCACTTAATACTTCCATGATTATTATTGCTATATATCAGGGGTGTCAAACTCATTTTGGTGTCCGGGCAAGATTGGTCAAATGGTGACTTGAGGTGGGCAGGAACCAGTCGCGGACGCACATGCGCGCTCACACGCATTCAGTTATACAGCATTGTTTTTCAATCTGTTGTCTTGTCTCAGAAAACAAACAATGCAATTTGTAACAATAATAATAATAAGGGTAAATTATTATTATTATTATAATTATTATAAACCATTTTAAGTAGAATAATTACATTTGAAGTTAAACAATACCTGGTAATGTGTGTGGGTGGTTAAATAATTACATTTATAGAACAGTGGTGTAAAGTAACTAATTACATTTACTCAAGTACTGTACCTAAGTACAGATTTGATGTAGTTTTACTTTACTAGAGTATTTCCAATTTCCAGAACTTTCTACTCCACTACATCTCAGTCACTGCTATCTACAGTAGGCTATATCACTTTAAAAAATGTTTTATGAAGATTAGCTACTTTAATTGTTTACATTTACAAAAATAGCAGATCTACAAGCTCATAGTGACGCACTATGAGCTTGTATATCTGCTATTTTTGAATAGCCAAATAGATCTTAAAATGACACAGATGCTTTCCCAGATTGAATTTAAATACGCTCTGAGTTAAATTAATACTGAGGATTTCACTGGGCAAGCTCCTGAGAAATAAAAGAAGCAGCTTTGATACATTTAAACTACCTATTACCATTATTATATTTTCAAAAATATCAAATTTACATGGTGTAGCCAGCATGAAAATTAATCTAAATCACTTGCTGCTCCCAGACACCTGACATCTCTTTGCTTGAACAAACTCAGTTTTCATAGCACTGAGAGAGAGAGAGAGAGAGAGAGAGAGAGAGAGAGAGAGAGAGAGAGAGAGAGAGAGACCGTGCTGACTCCTGTGTGAGGATCAAAGAGTAGTCTATCGCCATTACTACTCGACTAGTAGTTGAATAGACTCTTAACGAGCCAATCAGCCACAACATTCCACAGCTGGGGAGACAATGGCAGGGCCATCAGAGGTACTCAGCCAAGTAGCAGCGGGTGGGGGTCTGGGGGAGAGCTGCTTGGCCGCGCACAGCAAGTGAGTGCAAAATGCGACTCTGTCTGTTAGATGTAGTATCAATTTACTATTTTTAAAAGTATTTCCTGGGCCGCCAGGGACCTTTCCGTGGGCCGCAAAACGCCCGCGGGCCGCGAGTTTGACACCGCTGCTATATATTATCATTGATAAATACGTTTGTTCTCTACCATCACCAATTTCCGGAGGTTTTCTTTTTTAACATTGTCTAAATACTCATAATACAAATGGAAGTAAAACAAGCCTAACTACAGCAGTACTCCACTATCCATGTATTACTTTCATGATTATCACCATCATTACTACCATTGCTAAAATTCTTGCTCAATACCATCATTAACTAGACGCGTCGCAATTCCGGGGAAATTGCAGAGTGTGGTTGCGCCGACGCCGGTCGCGGGTCGCGGCCGCCGGGACTCGAGGAATAGGCCGGGAGGAATAACGTCGGAGGCTGCGCCAATTACATTGTCACGTCTCTCATGAGATCGCTTGCGTTTCATTTTGAAAGGATCGATCCACCCCGAAATAATGTTTTTGCATCAAACGGTTACATTTTGCGCATTTGTGGCGCCCCCTATAGACCCCTTAACAGACGACGTCACACTGGCTGCACGCAGCCAGTATGCGCGCAACGAAACCCATTATATCAGGTCTCGTTAGGACGCGTCTCACTAGCCAACACACACAAGAGGGGGTTGGGGTGTGCTGAAACCAGTGCACCCCGAAACAGGTTGGGAATTGATTGCGTGAAACAATCACCTGTGCGTCCAGGCTCAATGTTAGTAAACAAATAATTGGTCTATGGGTCAAAGTGGAAATGCTTTTGGGAATTTGTTGAGTAAACCACCCTCGACATGTGATTTGAATTTGGGATTGACCGGACGTTTCGTTCGTGATTTCTGGCATTTTTGGTAAAACGGGCCCCTCCCGCTAACTTTGGAATTTTGATTTTACGACCTACGGTTCAAGAGTTATAGGCCAAAAGGTAAAGTGGGCTGTTATAGCGCCACCATGTGGCCGACTGGTGTGATTATTTTCATAATAATTTCGCAAAAAACTATTAACCTCCCCTCCAAATCTTGTAACTGTAGCCCTTACGGTTTCCGAGAAAAAAATACTTGAATGGGAGTTTTTGCAATTCCCATTAAAGTGGATGGGGAAATTTAATGCAGAAATAAATCAATATCAAAAAATCTATCCTGACGCAAATGGGCGTGGCCTATATGGGGAGATGCGTAGTGACCCAAGGAATCCAGGTGAAAAGAAATTTTGATTTTCGGACCTACGGTTCAAGAGTTACAGGCCAAAACGTAAAGGGGGCTGTTATAGCGCCACCATGAGGCCGAATGGTGTGATATTCTTTTCAATAATTTCGGACAATATTATGAATTATCCCTCCAAATCTGATAACTCTAGCTTTTACGGTTTCTGAGAAAAAAATACTTGAATTTGAGTTTTTTCACTTTTCCATTAAAGTGGATGGGGACATTTAATGGCACTAATAAATTAATATCAATTAAACTATTCAACCAATCTCTTAGCCCTATACACGCGCACGATTCCCGATTTAGACGGTCATTTTGATATATGGCACAACATTGGGGGATAAAAACTGTGGGAGGAGATGCGTCTGAAAAAAAGTTTATCTATAAATAAATAAAGTGTATAGAGTACTATAGTCTGGTTGCCCTGTTGGGCAACCACACTAACTAGACGCGTCGCAATTCCGGGGAAATTGCAAAGTCTGGTTGCGCCGACGCCGGTCGGACTATCATAATGTCGTCTGGACAGGTTTATCGCAGGGGTCCATAGATCACGTGTACCGATTTGTGTGAGATTTGGAAAAGAATTGAGGGAAAAGGAGCAAAAAGTGTGTTTTGAAGAAAATGCAAAATGGCGGAAAATCTATCCTGACGTAAATGGGCGTGGCCTATATGGGGAGATGCGTCGTGACCCAAGGAATCCAGGGGAAAAGAAATTTATATTTTACGACCTACGGTTCAAGAGTTATAGGCCAAAACGTAAAGGGGGCTGTTATAGCGCCACCATGAGGCCGAATGGTGTGATATTTTTTTTTATAATTTCAGACTAAATCATACACCTCCCCTCCGAATCTGGTAACTGTAGCTCCTACGGTTTCTGAGAAAAAAATACTTGAATGGGAGTTTTTGCAATTCCCATTAAAGTGGATGGGGAAATTTAATGCACAAATAAATCAATATCAAAAAATCTATCCTGACGCAAATGGGCGTGGCCTATATGGGGAGATGCGTAGTGACCCAAGGAATCCAGGTGAAAAGAAATTTTGATTTTCGGACCTACGGTTCAAGAGTTACAGGCCAAAACGTAAAGGGGGCTGTTATAGCGCCACCATGAGGCCGAATGGTGTGATATTTTTTTCAATAATTTCGGACAATATTATGAATTATCTCTCCAAATCTGATAACTCTAGCTCTTACGGTTTCTGAGAAAAAAATACTTGAACTTGAGTTTTGTCACTTTTCCATTAAAGTGGATGGGGCAATTTAATGCACTAATAAATCAATATCAATTAAACTATGCAACCAATCTCTTAGCCCTATACACGCGCACGATTCCCGATTTAGACGGTCATTTTGATATATGGCACAACATTAGGGGATAAAAACTGTGGGAGGAGATGCACTGCAAAGTATTGTTTATCTAGAAGACCCTGAAACTAGACGCGTCGCAATTCCGGGGAAATTGCAGAGTGTGGTTGCGCCGACGCCGGTCGCGGGTCGCGGCCGCCGGGACTCGAGGAATACGCCGGGAGGAATAACGTCGGAGGCTGCGCCAATTACATTGTGTCGTCACTCCTGAGATCGCTTGCGTTTCATTTTGAGAGGATCGATCCCCCCAAAATAAGGTTTTTGCATCAAACGGTTACATTTTGAGCATTCGTGGCGCCCCCTATGGATCAAAGTAGAAATGCTTTTGGGGATTGGTTTAGTATACCACCCTCGACATGTGATTCAAATTTGGGATTGACCGGACGTTTCGTTCGTGATTTATGGCATTTTTGGTCAAACGGGCCCCTCCCGCTAACTTTGGAAGCCATTTACGGACGAACGGTAAGGACAATCAAAATGCCGTTTGGATATCTTTACCGCATGGGTCCATAGATCATGTGTACCGATTTGTGTGAGATTAGGACAAAATTTGAAGGAAAAGGAGCAAAAAGTGTGTTTTGAAGGAAATTCAAAATGGCGGAAAATCTATCCTGACGCAAATGGGCGTGGCCTATATGGGGAGATGCGTCGGGACCCAAGGAATCCAGGTGAAAAGAAATTTTGATTTTACGAGCTACGGTTCAAGAGTTATAGGCCAAAAGGTAAAGTGGGCTGTTATAGCGCCACCATGTGGCCGATTGGTGTAATTATTTTTCTAATAATTTTGGACTAAATTATGAACCTCCCTTCCAAATGTGGTAACTGTAGCTCTTACGGTTTCTGAGAAAAAAATACTTGAATGGGAGTTTTTGCAATTCCCATTAAAGTGGATGGGGAAATTTAATGCACTAATAAATCAATATCAAAAAATCTATCCTGACGCAAATGGACGTGACCTATATGGGGAGATGCGTCGTGACCCAAGGAATCCAGGTGAAAAGAAATTTTGATTTTAGGACCTACGGTTCAAGAGTTATAGGCCAAAAGGTAAAGTGGGCTGTTATAGCGCCACCATGAGGCCGAATGGTGTGATATTTTTTTAAATAATTTCAGAGAAAATTATGAACCTCCCCTCCAAATGTGGTAACTCTAGCTCTTACGGTTTCTGAGAAAAAAATACTTGAATTTCATTTTTTTCACTTTTCCATTAAAGCGGATGGGGACATTTAATGGCACTAATAAATTAATATCAATTAAACTATTCAACCAATCTCTTAGCCCTATACAAGCGCACGATTCCCGTTCAAGACGGTCATTTTGACATATGGCACAACATTAGGGGATAAAAACTGTGGGAGTAGATGCGTCTGAAAAAAAGTTTATCTATAAATAAATAAACTAGACGCGTCGCAATTCCGGGGAAATTGCAAAGTGTGGTTGCGCCGACGCCGGTCGGACTATCATGATGTCGTCTGGACAGGTTTATCGCAGGGGTCCATAGATCACGTGTACCGATTTGTGTGAGATTTGGGAAAAAATTGAAGGAAAAGGAGCAAAAAGTGTGTTTTGAAGAAAATTCAAAATGGCGGAAAATCTATCCCGACGCAAATGGGCGTGGCCTATATGGGAAGATGCGTCGTGACCCAAGGAATCCAGGGAAAAATAAATTTTGATTTTACGACCTACGGTTCAAGAGTTATAGGCCAAAAGGTAAAGGGGGCTGTTATAGCGCCACCATGTGGCCGACTGGTGTGATTATTTTTTTAATAATTTTGCAAAAAACTATTAACCTCCCCTCCAAGTCTTGTAACTGTAGCCCTTACGGTTTCCGAGAAAAAAATACTTGAATGGGAGTTTTTGCAATTCCCATTAAAGTGGATGGGGAAATTTAATGCAGAAATAAATCAATATCAAAAAATCTATCCTGACGCAAATGGGCGTGGCCTATATGGGGAGATGCGTAGTGACCCAAGGAATCCAGGTGAAAAGAAATTTTGATTTTAGGACCTACGGTTCAAGAGTTAGAGGCCAAAACGTAAAGGGGGCTGTTATAGCGCCACCATGAGGCCGAATGGTGTGATATTTTTTTCAATAATTTCGGACAATATTATAAATTATCCCTCCAAATCTGATAACTCTAGCTCTTACGGTTTCTGAGAAAAAAATACTTGAATTTGAGTTTTTTCACTTTTACATTAAAGTGGATGGGGAAATTTAATGCACTAATAAATCAATATCAATTAAACTATTTAACCAATCTCTTAGCCCTATACACGCGCACGATTCCCGATTTAGACGGTCATTTTGACATATGGCACAACATTGGGGGATAAAAACTGTGGGAGAAATAGCGGTTTGAAATAAAGTTTATCTATAAATAAATAAAGAAATAAATAAATAAAGTGTATAGAGTACTATAGTCTGGTTGCCCTGTTAGGGCAACCACACTAACTAGACGCGTCGCAATTCCGGGGAAATTGCAGAGTGTGGTTGCGCCGACGCCGGACGGACTATCAAAATTCCGCTTGGATACCTTTATCGCATGGGTCCATAGATCACGTGTACCGATTTGTGTGAGATTTGGAAAAAAAATTAAGGAAAAGGAGCAAAAAGTGTGTTTTGAAGAAAATTCAAAATGGCGGAAAATCTATCCTGACGCAAATGGGCGTGGCCTATATGGGAAGATGCGTCGTGACCCAAGGAATCCAGGGAAAAAGAATTTTTTATTTTACGACCTACGGTTCAAGAGTTATAGGCCAAAAGGTAAAGGGGGCTGTTATAGCGCCACCATGTGGCCGACTGGTGTGATTATTTCCTTAATAATTTTTCAAAAAACTATTAACCTCCCCTCCAAGTTTTGTAACTGTAGCCCTTACGGTTTCCGAGAAAAAAATACTTGAATGGGAGTTTTTGCAATTCCCATTAAAGTGGATGGGGAAATTTAATGCACTAATAAATCAATATCAAAAAATCTATCCTGACGCAAATGGGCGTGGCCTATATGGGGAGATGCGTCGTGACCCAAGGAATCCAGGTGAAAAGAAATTTTGATTTTAGGACCTACGGTTCAAGAGTTACGGGCCAAAACGTAAAGGGGGCTGTTATAGCGCCACCATGAGGCCGAATGGTGTGATATTTTTTTCAATAATTTCGGACAATATTATGAATTATCCCTCCAAATCTGATAACTCTAGCTCTTACGGTTTCTGAGAAAAAAATACTTCAACTTGAGTTTTGTCACTTTTCCATGAAAGTGGATGGGGACATTTAAGGGCACTAATAAATTAATATCAATTAAACTATTCAACCAATCTCTTAGCCCTATACACGCGCACGATTCCCGATTTAGACGGTCATTTTGACATATGGCAAAACATTGGGGGATAAAAACTGTGGGAGGAGTAGCGGTTCGAAAATTGTTAATCTATAAATAAAGAAAGCTATAGAGTACTATAGTCTGGTTGCCCTGTTGGGCAACCACACTAACTAGACGCGTCGCAATTCCGGGGAAATTGCAGAGTGTGGTTGCGCCGACGCCGGTCGCGGGTCGCGGCCGCCGGGACTCGAGGAATACGCCGGGAGGAATAACGTCGGAGGCTGCGCCAATTACATTGTGTCGTCACTCCTGAGATCGCTTGCGTTTCATTTTGAGAGGATTGATCCCCCCAAAAATCATGTTTTTGCATCGAACGGTTACGTTTTGCGCATTTGTGGCGCCCCCTATGGGTCTGAGTGGAAATGCTTTTGGGGATTTGTTGAGTAAACCACCCTCGACATGTGATTCAAATCTGGGATCGATTGGACGTTTCGTTCGTGATTTTTGGCATTCTTTGTAAAACGGGCCCCTCCCGCTAACTTTGGAAGCCAATTACGGACGAACGGTAAGGACTATCAAAATGCCGTTTGGATATCTTTATCGCATGGGTCCATAGATCATGTGTACCGATTTGTGTGAGATTTGGAAAAAAATTGTAGGAAAAGGAGCAAAAAGTGTGTTTTGAAGAAAATTCAAAATGGCGGAAAATTTATCCTGACGCAAATGGGCGTGGCCTATATGAGGAGATGCGTAGTGACCCAAGGAATCCAGGTGAAAAGAAATTTTGATTTTAGGACCTACGGTTCAAGAGTTACAGGCCAAAACGTACAGGGGGCTGTTATAGCGCCACCATGAGGCCGAATGGTGTGATCATTTTTTTAATAATTTCGGAGAAAATTATGAACCTCCCCTCCAAATGTGGTAACTATAGCTCTTACGGTTTTTGAGAAAAAAATACTTGAATTTGAGTTTTTTCACTTTTCCATTAAAGCGGATGGGGAAATTTAATGCACTAATAAATTAATATCAATTAAACTATACTACGGATGAACGGTAAGGACTATTACAATGCCGTTTGGATATGTTTATCGCATGGGTCCAGAGATCATGTGTACCGATTTTTGTGACATTTGGACGTTTCGTTGGTGATTTTTGGCATTTTTGGTAAAGCGGGCCCCTCCCACTAACTTTGGAAGCCAATTACTGATGAACGGTAAGGACTATCAATATGCCGTTTGGATATATTCATCGCATGGGTCCATAGATCATGTGTACCGATTTGTGTGAGATTTGGACAAAATTTGAAGGAAAAGGAGCAAAAAGTGTGTTTTGAAGAAAATTCAAAATGGCGGAAAATCTATCCTGACGCAAATGGGCGCGGCCTATATGGGGAGATGCGTCGTGACCCAAGGAATCCAGGTGAAAAGAAATTTTGATTGTAGGACCTACGGTTCAAGAGTTACAGGCCAAAACGTAAAGGGGGCTGTTATAGCGCCACCATGAGGCCGAATGGTGTGATATTTTTTTAAATAATTTCAGAGAAAATTATGAACCTCCCCTCCAAATGTGGTAACTCTAGCTCTTACGGTTTCTGAGAAAAAAATACTTGAATTTCAGTTTTTTCACTTTTCCATTAAAGCGGATGGGGACATTTAATGGCACTAATAAATTAATATCAATTAAACTATACTACGGATGAACGGTAAGGACTATTACAATGCCGTTTGGATATGTTTATCGCATGGGTCCAGAGATCATGTGTACCGATTTTTGTGACATTTGGACGTTTCGTTGGTGATTTTTGGCATTTTTGGTAAAGCGGGCCCATCCCACTAACTTTGGAAGCCAATTACTGATGAACGGTAAGGACTATCAATATGCCGTTTGGATATATTCATCGCATGGGTCCATAGATCATGTGTACCGATTTGTGTGAGATTTGGACAAAATTTGAAGGAAAAGGAGCAAAAAGTGTGTTTTGAAGAAAATTCAAAATGGCGGAAAATTTATCCTGACGCAAATGGGCGTGGCCTATATGGGGAGATGCGTCGTGACCCAAGGAATCCAGGTGAAAAGAAATTTTGATTGTAGGACCTACGGTTCAAGAGTTACAGGCCAAAACGTAAAGGGGGCTGTTATAGCGCCACCATGAGGCCGAATGGTGTGATATTTTTTTAAATAATTTCAGAGAAAATTATGAACCACCCCTCCAAATGTGGTAACTCTAGCTCTTACGGTTTCTGAGAAAAAAATACTTGAATTTCAGTTTTTTCACTTTTCCATTAAAGCGGATGGGGACATTTAATGGCACTAATAAATTAATATCAATTTAACTATTCAACCAATCTCTTAGCCCTATACAAGCGCACGATTCCCGTTCAAGACGGTCATTTTGATATATGGCACAACATTAGGGGATAAAAACTGTGGGAGGAGATGCGTCTGAAAAAAAGTTTATCTATAAATAAATAAAGAGTATAGAGTACTATAGTCTGGTTGCCCTGTTGGGCAACCACACTAATAAAGAGTATATAGTACTATAGTCTGGTTGCCCTGTTGGGCAACCACACTAACTAGACGCGTCGCAATTCCGGGGAAATTGCAGAGTGTGGTTGCGCCGACGCCGGTCGCGGGTCGCGGCCGCCGGGACTCGAGGAATACGCCGGGAGGAATAACGTCGGAGGCTGCGCCAATTACATTGTGTCGTCACTCCTGAGATCGCTTGCGTTTCATTTTGAGAGGATCGATCCCCCCAAAATAAGGTTTTTGCATCAAACGGTTACATTTTGAGCATTCGTGGCGCCCCCTATGGATCAAAGTAGAAATGCTTTTGGGGATTGGTTTAGTATACCACCCTCGACATGTGATTCAAATTTGGGATTGACCGGACGTTTCGTTCGTGATTTATGGCATTTTTGGTCAAACGGGCCCCTCCCGCTAACTTTGGAAGCCATTTACGGACGAACGTTAAGGACAATCAAAATGCCGTTTGGATATCTTTACCGCATGGGTCCATAGATCATGTGTACCGATTTGTGTGAGATTAGGACAAGATTTGAAGGAAAAGGAGCAAAAAGTGTGTTTTGAAGGAAATTCAAAATGGCGGAAAATCTATCCTGACGCAAATGGGCGTGGCCTATATGGGGAGATGCGTCGGGACCCAAGGAATCCAGGTGAAAAGAAATTTTGATTTTACGAGCTACGGTTCAAGAGTTATAGGCCAAAAGGTAAAGTGGGCTGTTATAGCGCCACCATGTGGCCGATTGGTGTAATTATTTTTCTAATAATTTTGGACTAAATTATGAACCTCCCTTCCAAATGTGGTAACTGTAGCTCTTACGGTTTCTGAGAAAAAAATACTTGAATGGGAGTTTTTGCAATTCCCATTAAAGTGGATGGGGAAATTTAATGCACAAATAAATCAATATCAAAAAATCTATCCTGACGCAAATGGGCGTGGCCTATATGGGGAGATGCGTAGTGACCCAAGGAATCCAGGTGAAAAGAAATTTTGATTTTCGGACCTACGGTTCAAGAGTTACAGGCCAAAACGTAAAGGGGGCTGTTATAGCGCCACCATGAGGCCGAATGGTGTGATATTTTTTTCAATAATTTCGGACAATATTATGAATTATCTCTCCAAATCTGATAACTCTAGCTCTTACGGTTTCTGAGAAAAAAATACTTGAATTTGAGTTTTTTCACTTTTCCATTAAAGTGGATGGGGACATTTAATGGCACTAATAAATTAATATCAATTAAACTATCCAACCAATCTCTTAGCCCTATACACGCACACGATTCCCGATTTAGACGGTCATTTTGATATATGACACAACATTAGGGGATAAAAACTGTGGGAGGAGATGCGGTTGAAAATAAGTTTATCTATAAATAAATAAATAAAGTGTATCAATAACAATAGTCTGGTTGCCCTGTTGGGCAACCACACTAACTAGACGCGTCGCAATTGGCAATTGCAAAGTGTGGTTGCGCCGACGCGGTCGGGACTCCAGTAATACGCCGGGAGGAACACCGTCGGAGACTGCGCCAATTACATCGTCACGTCACTCCTGAGATCGCCTGCGTTTCATTTTGAGAGGATTGATCCCCCAAAAATCATGTTTTTGCATCAAACGGTTACATTTCGAGCATTCGTGGCGCCCCCTATGGATCAAAGTGGAAATGCTTTTGGGGATTGGTTTAGTATACCACCCTCGACATGTGATTCAAATTTGGGATTGACCGGACGTTTCGTTCGTGATTTATGGCATTTTTGGTCAAACGGGCCCCTCCCGCTAACTTTGGAAGCCATTTACGGACGGACTGTACGGACTATCAAAATTCCGCATGGATAGGTTTATCGCATGGGTCCATAGATCACGTCTACCGATTTGTGTGAGAGTTGGAAAAAAATTGAAGGAAAAGGAGCAAAAAGTGTGTTTTGAAGAAAATTCAAAATGGCGGAAAATCTATCCTGACGCAAATGGGCGTGGCCTATATGGGAAGATGCGTCGTGACCCAAGGAATCCAGGGAAAAAGACATTTTGATTTTACGACCTACGGTTCAAGAGTTATAGGCCAAAAGGTAAAGTGGGCTGTTATAGCGCCACCATGTAGCCGACTGGTGTGATTATTTTCTTAATAATTTTGCAAAAAACTATTAACCTCCCCTCCAAGTTTTGTAACTGTAGCCCTTACGGTTTCCGAGAAAAAAATACTTGAATGGGAGTTTTTGCAATTCCCATTAAAGTGGATGGGGAAATTTAATGCAGAAATAAATCAATATCAAAAAATCTATCCTGACGCAAATGGGCGTGGCCTATATGGGGAGATGCGTCGTGACCCAAGGAATCCAGGTGAAAAGAAATTTTGATTTTAGGACCTACGGTTCAAGAGTTACGGGCCAAAACGTAAAGGGGGCTGTTATAGCGCCACCATGAGGCCGAATGGTGTGATATTTTTTTAAATAATTTCGGACTAAATTACGAACCTTCCCTCCAAATCTGGTAACTCTAGCTCTTACGGTTTCTGAGAAAAAAATACTTGAATTTGGGTTTTTTCACTTTTACATTAAAGTGGATGGGGAAATTTAATGCACTAATAAATCAATATCAATAAAACTATGCAACCAATCTCTTAGCCCTATACACGCGCACGATTCCCGATTTAGACGGTCATTTTGACAGATGGCATGACATTGGGGAATAAAAACTGTGGGAGAAATAGCGGTTTGAAATAAAGTTTATCTATAAAGATGGTGTATAGAGTACTATAGTCTGGTTGCCCTGTTAGGGCAACCACACTAATAAAGAGTATAGAGTACTATAGTCTGGTTGCCCTGTTGGGCAACCACACTAATTATTGCTTTTATTATCATTGGTACTAATACTGGTTTTATTACTATTCCTTTCAAGACTTATTCACCTTATTAATGATAACCTTTAAAACTGCTCTAGTGGGAATTGTTTTTAATGCTGTGTATTGCCACTTGGTATGCACTGTAGCCATTACAATAGCTATTTTTTGTTTATCACTGTTAGTGGTTTTGTTTTGTTTTTTGTTTTTTTTGTATTTTTTTCCCCCCTTTTTTTCAGCTTTAAGGCTACATTTCACTGCTCAACCATTATTGTTGTAAGACCTTTTTTTTCTTTTTTTTTTTCTATTTTTCTATTCTATTTTTATTATTATTATTTTATTTTTTTTACATATTAATCAATATCCCCAGGCCCATGTGCATGCATACACTTGTGTGCATGCACACGAGCATGTACACGTGCGCGCGCACACATCCACTTACATCCATACACTCCCAAAGAGGGTGCTACGATGTGTGGACAGCTGGAGTTGAAAACAAATTAATTTATACTGTCTGGAGCTTTGAAACTCATGCCCTATCACAATACCTGATATTATATGTTCGGGAGCCCTCACTATGATAGAGGGTTCAGAGTATAGTGCGACCGGAAGGACATAATGTTTAGGGTCCTGCAGCTAGTCTTTGCGGAGAAGACAGGCTTAGGAATAGGGATAATGTTAGGGTTTTTAAATCTAGTTATGTTTAGTTTGATATGTTTGTCTGTTTTATGTTTGGGGGACAAGGTCAGGTATTGGTCCTTACCATATGCCTCTCATATTGTCCATGTCACTGTCTATGTGTATTTTGTTTTGGGGGGGAGGGGGGTTTTGGGTCCTGTTCATCACCATATGGCTTATTTGATCCTTTTGTTGGGGCTGGTTTGGTATACTAAGTACTACTACTCCAGCTATATTTTATCAGCATTGCTCCCCACTCCTGTTCTCTTTCCTTTCTCTCCCTCTCCTCTCTTCTTAAATTTGTTTATTTAACACTCGCGTGACTAAGCAATCAATGGGACCGATTTTGAGAATTGAAAGTGGCTTAACTTCTCTCAGGAAGCTCTGAGAGAGTTCCCCTTTCATGACTTTTCCTAAATATATGTTTCAAACCATCTCCGTTTTTTTTTTTTTTTTTAACTCATTATAAATATGAAATACATACCATGTATCCCATCCCAGCCGTTTTATTTCGGCTAAATTGATCGCTCTCCCCCTCTCTCCCCCTCCCTAGAGCACTTTACACCTCGAGACCCCCCACAGAGCGGCCCGCAGCGCACCAGAGAACTGATGCGCTGCGGGTCTATGTTGCCATGTCTGCTTATTATAAGCGACTTTGGGCTTGTTTTTCACGTCTTTCTATTATTATTATTATTATTATTACCCATATAATTACATTATAATGGTAATAATGTTCTACTCCACTACACCTCAGAGGCAAATCTTGTACTTTTACTCCACTACAATTATTTGAAAACTTTAGTTACTATACTCTTTTTCGAATTCAGTCATTGTAAAGTCACTTTATAAACAAGGTCGGCTATAGTAACTTTAGTTACTAGTTAGTTTGCAGATATAAATAAAATATATAAAGCAGTCAATAATAAAACCAATCACATCACTTTATAAACAAGCACTGAAAATAACGAATGAAAAAACGATTAATGTACTTTATTTAATAAGACAAAAAAACTGAAAAACAGTACATGGAAGTAGTTTGTAGATCAGATATTTAGCGCAGGAGTAGAGCATGAATGAGCATATTTGTGGAACATAGCGATGTGTTCACTTGTTACGCTGAGAGGAGAGGAACAGATAGGGACAGAGAGGAGACGTTTCTGTCAGCGTGGACAGCTGATAGAATGAGAGCTTTACGCTCAGACAATTATGTGAATATTATATAATATAATATAGGTTTGTCAAGAGATATCCATGTGTTTTGGACAATGGAGATAGTCACGTAATTAGACCGTGGCTTCAGCGTTCATATAGGCTCCATGTTTCACGTTAGTGAGTTCTCTCTAACGCTCTGGAAGACCCCTCGCTCTGCGCTTGTACAAGGAATTCCACTGCCCTGCCAGCGCTCAAGTGTAGTGAAAATAAACTAAACCATTTCGCTACTCACCGAAGCAAAGGCTGTTTTGTGTTGTTGAAAGTTTATTCTCGGAGGTGGGAAGCCTCTCAGCACCCCACCTACTCTGTAAAATACACTTTTTGGGCAGAAAATAAAATATGTCAGCGAGACGGAAATTTATTTTATTTACTCCACAGTGCCCTCTACAGATCTGGAGTATTTGACTTACCATTAACCAAAATCTGTAGAGGGCACTGTGGAGTAAATACAAATAATTTCCGTCTCGCTGACATATTTTATTTTCTGCCCATAAAGTGTATTTTACAGAGGGTGCTGAGAGGCTTCCCACCTCCGAGAATAAACTTTCAACAACACAAAACAGCCTTTGCTTCGGTGAGTAGCGAAATGGTTTAGTTTATTTTCACTACTCTTGAACGCTGGCAGGGCACTGGAATTCCTTGTACAAGCGCAGAGCGAGGGCTCTTCCAGAGCGTTAGAGAGAACTCACTAACGCTCTGAACCAGGGCTAAACGTCGGGTCTGTGTGATCAATGCACAACAACAACTCCTCCACGCCGCTTGCTCTCGGTCCCAGCATATCCACGGACTTATTATTGTAATAGGCTACATATTTTATTTCATGGCCTTGGAAATGGAATTGTATACTTTAGCTCTCATAACAATATCTACTGACAAACACACTGACACGCAAATATTGATTGATTAATGTACTGTATTAAATAAGACAAAAAAACAGAAAAACAGTACATGGAAGTAAAAATGAGATCCCCACATACACAAATCACAAATCATGATGACATATAGGAGACAGACAGAAATACACACTAGCCTACTGCTTCATGTCTCACTGTTTTCTCAGGGCAAAACGCACGCAGTAACATTTTCATAGACCTGCCTGCTTATTTCTCTCTCAAGATTTGGCAACCCATTTCAACTTTCACAGTGGCTTCAGCGTGCATATAGGCTCCATGTTTCCCTCAAGAGTTTAATGTGACGCTACAGATTGCACTGTTTTATACGCTTTTTTATAAACATTTTACAGAATCTGCAGTTACCATGACTACTAAATTATTATTTTATAATGTTTCTGCCTGCAACAACATGTGAGTGAGTGAGCTAACTGACTGAGCAGAGTGGAGTTGAATGGCTATTTAAAAGACAATGGGGGCCCCCACTGGGTGGGTGAGAAGGTGTCAGTCAGTCTGGTGCAAAGAGGTGAGACAGTAACCAATCGTAGAGCTTGATTTCTAGATCAAATTGATCGTTTAGCAGGCTGTGTGTAGGATAATGAAACCCCAGTCATGCCAGTGTTAAGTTAGGCTAAAATTATGTCTAATTTGACTAATAGTGGCGTGCGGATGGGGGGGGACTCCCTGAGGTTTACCTGTTGGAATACTGGGGGAATGAACGGGCCAGTTAAGAGAGGTCGTATTCTCTCCCATTTGAAACATCTTAAAACTGAGATTGCCTTCCTACAGGAAACGCATCTGACCGTAAAGGACCAACCTAGACTGAAGGCACATTGGGTGGGTCAGATCTTTCATTCAGGCTTTGACTCGAGAACACGGGGTACTGCCATTCTAATCCATAAAAAGGTTCAATTTACTACAAAGGATATTATCTCCGACCCTTATGGTCGTTTCATTATAGTTTCCGGATGTCTTTTTAATACACCAGTGCTCTTGGTAAACATCTACGCCCCTAACTGGGATGATGAAGCCTTTATCAATAAGATCATTTCTCTCCTGCCCGACCTGAACTCTTATCAATTGATCTTTGGAGGTGATGCAAACTGTACCATTGATCCAATTTTAGATAGATCGAGCTCAAAGAAAAGACCCCTCTCCAAGATGGCTAAGGCTATATCATCATTTATGAGTCAAGTGGGATGTGTGGACCCCTGGCGTTTTCAATTTCCTGATAAAAAAGTGTTCTCATTTTTCTCGAATGTCCATAAAACTTTTACTAGAATCGACTACTTTTTCATTGATAAGCTCTTTTTACCTTCAGTTAGAAACGTTGACTACTCAGCCATTGTAATCTCAGACCACGCCCCCCTGTTGCTTGATCTTAACTTTTCGAATTTAAATAAACCTTGTCCTCCTTGGAAACTAAACCCCTTATTATTAAACGACCCTAGTTTTTGCTCACTGATCTCCAACAAAATTGACAAATATATTTTAAACAATAAATCTGACTTAATATCTCCATCCTTACTCTGGGAAACTTTGAAAGCCGTAATTCGTGGTGAAATTATATCATACTGCTCAAAGCATAATAAATTAAAGAAAAAGCAACAGGACCAGCTAATTGAAAACATTACAAAATTGGATAATGACTACTCAACATTTCCTTCCCCTGAAACGTATAAAGAGAGGCTAAATCTACAGATGCAATATAATTTACTTACAACAGAGAAAACCGAGAAACTATTACTGAGGTCGAGAGGCCTCGTGTACGAACATGGAGAGAAAGCAGGCCGCTTACTGTCCCATCAGCTCAAGAAAGAGAGTGCAACTAGAAACATCCCTCAAATAAGGACCCCATCTGGTACATGCACAGTTATCCCAGCCGATATTAACAACACGTTCAAAAGCTTCTACTCTGACTTATACTCCTCTCGGTTTCCTGTAGATACCACAGATATGATGAGTTTCCTTGGGGGCCTCCAGTTCCCGACTCTCCACCCTGTTAAGCGAGAGACTCTAGAACAACCCTTGAATCTGAGTGAGATAAACGACTCAATTTAGACGATGCAAAATGGGAAAGCTCCTGGCCCAGACGGTTACCCAGTTGAATTTTATAAACTATTTTTTAACAAACTAGCTCCACTTTTATTGGATATGTTCAATGATTCATTAGACCACGGTTCCCTACCACAAACACTCACAGAAGCATCAATCTCCCTAATTCTAAAACCTGATAAAGATCCACTGAACTGTAATTCATATCGTCCCATATCCCTTTTAAATGCTGACTATAAGATTCTTGCGAAAATTGTGGCTTCACGAATGGAGACGGTTGTAGCCGATATTATTTCGACTGACCAGACAGGTTTTATTAGAGACCGCCATTCCTCATCGAATATTCGCCGTCTCCTTAATGTTATTCTCTCTCCCGCATCCTCGGAGACCCCCGAGGTGGTGGTCTCCCTGGATGCGGAGAAAGCCTTCGACAGGGTTGAGTGGGGTTACTTACTGGAGGTTCTCAAGAGGTTTAGTTTTGGTTCCAACCTGGTTTCTTTGATTTCACTTCTCTACTCAGCCCCAAAAGCCTCCGTTGTCACCAATGGGATGAACTCTCAGATGCTTGCACTCTCAAGAGGCTGTAGACAGGGTTGCCCAGCAAGCCCCCTACTGTTCGCTCTTGCAATTGAGCCCCTCTCTATCGCCCTAAAGTCAGCCCCTTTTATTCAGGGAATCCGTAGATGGGGAATGGAATACAAACTCTCTCGGTACCTTCTCTGGCTACAGATTAAATTTTAATAAAAGTGAATGTTTCCCAGTTAATAACTTGGCCCGTCATATTCCAGATAGATCACTGCCCTTTCGCACCTCAGATTCTGGCTTTAAATACCTGGGGGTACACATCCGTAGGACTCTAGATGAGCTGTTTAGAGATATTTTTTTACCCCTTGTTGATAAACTTAAATTGGACCTACATAGATGGGGAATTATCAATATATCTCTGGCAGGGAGAGTAAATTGTATCAAGATGAATGTTCTGCCCCGTTTTCTGTATTTATTTCAAGCTCTGCCGGTTTTTATCCCCAGATCCTTTTTTTGTAAACTGGATACACTACTCTCATCTTTTATATGGGGAGGAAAAACTCCAAGACTAAAGAAGGAATACCTACAGAGAAATAGAGATGACGGTGGCCTTGCCCTGCCTAATTTTAAGTATTATTATTGGGCTGCTAACATCTCTAAAATTACGTGCTGGGCCCACAACCCTGACCTGGACTGGTGTCAAATTGAAGCAAATTCCTGTCCCAAGACATCTCTATTGGCGTTAATCACCACTAAATTGCCTATTTCTCCTAATCAGCAAACTTCCAATCCCATTGTTTTAACCACACTGCAGATATGGTCTCAATTCAGAACCTTCTTTGGCCTCCGTGAAATATCCCTCTATAGCCCTATAGATAACAACCACCTATTTGCCCCGGCAAGGACAGACCCAGGTTACTCCATGTGGCATAGACGGGGTCTCTCTAAATTAAAGGATTTATACATAGATGGAATTTTTGCTAACTTCGGGGAATTGGCAACTAAATATGAACTCCCAAACTTTCACCTGTTTAGATACTTCCAAATTCGCAATTTTGCCAGAACATATAATCCCTCATTCCCTAACATTCCGGCCAGATCAGGGGTGGAGTCTATCTTGGATGCTCCCAGGCAGGTAAAGGGCCTCATGTCTTCTATTTATAACATTATATCCTCTTTAAGGGTCACCTCTCTGGATAGAATTAAAACGGGGTGGGAGGGGGAACTTGGGGAACCCATCACAGACGATATCTGGAACCAAGCTCAGATCCGAGTGAATGGCAGTACCTCGTGTGCTCGACTTAGCCTGATACAACTCAAAGTCTTACACCGCGCTCATTATAGCAAAGCCAAACTGTCTAGAATATACCCTACTGTGGATGACAGCTGTGATAGATGCCAAACATCCCCGGCAAATTTAACCAATATGTTTTGGTCTTGTCCTCGTCTGGAGAGTTACTGGGTTACCATATTTAGACACTTATCACAAATGTTTAACATTAGCTTACAGCCCAGCTCTGTAACTGCTATCTTTGGGGTCCTGCCCAAAGATCAAACTTTTAATAAATTAACACAGAATGGTATTGCCTTTCTTACATTGCTGGCACGGAGGAAAATCCTCCTAGAGTGGAAATCTCCTTGTGCCCCGAAACCAGATCTATGGCTGAAAGATGTAATGTTATTCCTGAAACTAGAGAAAATTAAATTTGACTTAAGAGGATCACCAGGTGGATTTATGTCCGCCTGGGGCTCCATAATAACCTATCTTACCAATCTGACGAGACTACCTGAGGCCACATAAGGTTGCCCGTGACAAAACCCCTCCACTGATCTGGAACCCCCCCCCCCCCCCCCCCACCACCTGCCCTTCACGCCGTCACACTGTCTTCCTACCTTTGTCTACTTTGCTCTTTACTGGGGAGGAGGGGAGAGGGAGAGAAAGAGGGGGAAAGGAGCATTCTTAGGTTATGTTCCCTCTTTTTCCTTTTTCTTTTTTCTTTTTTTTTCTCTTTTCCCCTTTATAACGTGGTGTGGACTTTGCTGATTTAACGTAATGTTTTTCTTTTTCTTAGGATCTTTTCTTATTTTTTATTTTATTTATTTATTTTTCATGTGGTGAAACGAACGGGGACTAAAGACCCATGAGGGAGGGAGGGAGGGAGGGAGGGTATGGGGAAAATTGAATGTTGTGTCAAATTGAACCAGCCCTGTACTCTGAACCAGCTGAGTGTTAAACGTTATGTTGGGAGTGAATTGTACTTTACTGTCTGTCCCTGTACATATGAAAAAGAAAAAGGCATGAGTCTTATTGTATCCGCAACTGTAACTACTGTAACCTGCTATTAATGCTGAATAAAAATCATAAATACAAAAAAAATGGTGTTCTGGCTCCATATTTTCTTAAGCGATTGGTTGCGGATGTGGGTGACCAACGCTTCAGCCTCCTACTCGACGAGTCCACTGACATCAGCGTGTCAAAGTATCTTGGTATAGTTATTCGTTACTTCAGTGAGACCAAAAATACCATACTGTCGACATTTCTAGGGCTTGTCGAGTTGGAAGCTGGGGATGCCAGGGCTATAGCCCGAGCAGTTTTGGCCTTCCTTCAGAAATGTGGACTGAAAAAAGAGAAACTCCTAGGCTTAGGAACAGACAATGCCTCTGTAATGACAGGGATCAACAATGGGGTCCACAAGGTGCTGAAGGAGGAGGCTGGGTTGAAGGAGCTTGTCCTCATCCGATGTGTTTGTCACTCCCTGCAGCTGGCTGTAAGTCATGCCAGCAAGGACACGGTTCCACGGAGTATTGAGTACCTTGTGCGGGAGACATACAACTGGTTTTCAGTGTCTCCCAAACGCAGAGAAGCTTACAAGGCCATATACGAGACCATCAACTGTGGTAATAAAGCGCTACAGATTACCAAGGTATGTGCCACGCGCTGGCTTTCCATTGAACCGGCTGTCTCGCGTATCTTGGACCAGTGGGAGGAGCTCAAGTTACATTTTAGCACCACAAAATCAACTGAGCATTGCTACATGGCTGATGTTTTGTACAATATGTACAATGACCCTCAGAATGTGCTCTACTTGACCTTTCTGTAGTCAGTGCTGGGTGAGGTACAGGTGGCCATAAAGTCCTTTGAAGGCGAAAAAGCAGACCCAGTCGAGCTGCTTGATTGCTTGATCAGCTTGATCAAGTCTGTCAGCAGCAGGGTGCTAAATCCTCTGGCTAGGGTGGATGTCCTCAAAGTGCCCATAGATGGGTTCATCAGTCCCCAACCCTATCTTGGGTTCCTTTTTGAGTCTAAGCTAGCTGAGCTCCAGAAGGCCCATAAGCTGGCAGAAAACGTGGTGAGCAATGTTCGAAGTAGATGTGTAGCCTTCATCATCTCCCTGACCAAAGAACTACGGGAGAGATTGCCAGACAACATCAAAACACTCCAGAGCATGTCTATCTTCAGTGTGGGGGATGCTCTAAAGCCCCAGAAGAGCTTTGGAGAAATGGAAAAGATTGCCAAGCTCCTTGGGTACTCTCCCACTGATACAGATAAAATAATACAGCAATGGCGTGTAATCCACCTGTCAAAGTGGAATGAAATCCAGGACATAGGATTTTGGAGTGACGTGTGGCAGTTCAGGGATGCGGCGGGCATCAACCCGTTTAAAGAGCTTGCCATGGCTGCCGTGTCGGTTTTATCCTTTCCACACTCTAATGCTGAAATTGAGAGGGTTTTCAGCCAGATGAGTGTGGTAAAGACAAAACTGAGGAACCGGATGTCCTTGCAGACCCTCAACTCCATATTGTATGTCAGATATGGTCTGAAGCTGTCTGGACAGGCTTGCTATGAACACCAGCTGCCTGACACCGTTTTGCGGCAGTTTGGAACATCAGCTGCTTATTCATTTAAGTCAACTCCTCGCACAGCCACAGCCACAGCAACAGCATCAGCATCAGCATCAGCAGCATCTGCAGCATCTGAAGTAGACCTGGATGAAGAGGTAGTAGTGGACCTGGATGAAGAGGTATAGTGGACCTGCTGGATGTTACTGATAGTGAAGATGACCCTGATGATATGTGATATGACAAAAAAGAGATCCCGACAGGATTATTTTGGGGCTGAGACTGTTCTGTTCAATTGTGATTGGTGTAACTAACTTGTTTAGTAGAGGACCTGATCTCTTGTCTAGTTGTGAAAAAATAAATGAAAAATAGGGGGGCCTGATGGAGGGGAAAAGAACTGATTGGAATAACGTGCTCCCTT
The DNA here is from genome assembly GCF_963454915.1 of Gymnoscopelus microlampas. NCBI lineage: Eukaryota > Metazoa > Chordata > Actinopteri > Myctophiformes > Myctophidae > Gymnoscopelus > Gymnoscopelus microlampas. The sequence goes on from NC_139942.1 coordinate 1,527,473, forward strand.
CCACGCCAGGTGAAAAGACGCACCGAAGGAAGCATGAGGTCAGTCTGTTGCTCTCCCCAGGTTGGCAGATTACACAGCCTATTGTGTATATTACATAGACAGTTGACACTGGGTGAACAAATGGGTTACAAAATCGTGGGATAAAAAAATATAAAAAATAGGGGGGCCTGATGGAGGGGAAAAGAACTGATTGGAATAACGTGCTCCCTTCCACGCCAGGTGAAAAAACGCACCGAAGGAAGCATGAGGTCAGTCTGTTGCTCTCCCCAGTTTGGCAGATTACACAGCCTATTGTGTATATTACATAGACAGTTGACACTGGGTGAACAAAAGGGTTACAAAATCGTGGGATAAATAAATATAAAAAATATAAAAAATATAAAAAAGAAAAATGGGGGAGAAGACGACAGCCTCCACGTGGCCTCCCCTGCAAGTAACAGGAAAATCTTGTGAAACAAATGTCGCCACCCAATCATCAATGATGATGATACACGAAAGAAGAAGAACAAGAATGACCAAAGTCATAATAAAGCCGCATGCGGCAGGCTTTTTTGGGCCCAATCTTTTCATAGACCTGATTACTTGTCTTTTGGATTGCTTGTTTCTCTCGCCAAACCTGGCAACATCGCAGATTAACGTCGCAGATTAACGTCGCAGATTAACGCTGTAATGTTTTTTATGTAAGTGGTGGCAACATTTTGTGACACCACACGGGTCTTCCCAACAATAGCTAAGATTGAAGTCAGTGTGAATATGGCCAAATAATAACTTAATAGCCAAACTAGGTCTAATGAAGCACGCTAGCATTTAGGCTAACCCTCCGGCCTGAAGCTCTCTTGTTGTGATTTGTGTTCGTCCATGCTGGCCCCCAATATGGTCTGCTTCCGGGTGGATCAACCTAACTAACAATGAGGATCGTTCTGATTGGTTCCCTTCCCAACTAGTCCCTCAAAAAGAGTAATTCTGATTGGATCTCTTCTCCATTCGTCCCGCCCTAACATTTTCGTCTCGTCTAATTCGTTGACTAACGTGTCCATTACATTTTCGTCTCCCCATTGGCTTAAAAGGGGGGCTTAAAAGGGGGGACGTGTGATGGACAGCCAGGACAGCCAGGACAGCCAATGACACTTAGGTGTCGACACTTTTCACTCAGGTGTCGACACTTTTCACTCGGGTGTCGGACTAAGACTAGTGCTGTTTATAGAGCCGCGCTAGTGCATGCGGCTAAAAATCAAACTCAGTTTGAAGTGAGCAGTGCAGGTGTTGAAGAGAGAGAGAGAGAGAGAGAGAGAGAGAGAGAGAGAGAGAGAGAGAGAGAGAGAGAGAGAGAGAGAGAGAGAGAGAGAGAGAGAGAGAGAGAGTCATGACACATGTGTAAATCTCCTTATATGGGCATGTCTCCTTATATGGGATGAATTTATGTAACAAGTGCATGTCTCCTTATATGGGCAATTCTCTCCCTGACGTCCAGTTGTGATGTCAGACTATACACACATATGGTAATTGTTAACCCTGGTGCACTGTGTAGGTCAGTGATGATTGACTTATCACTGTCTGACTGATTAGACTGATATTCAGTCAGTAAATAATACATTAATAATATATACCTCCCCCTAGTGGACATAAATAAGGGGTTACAAAATCGTGGGATAAAAATAATTAAAAATAAAAAGTTTTGAAACCTTATGCCCATACCTAACACCATGCCAAAAATCATAAACGTGTCACCAAGTGCACGATTTCCACAAATTCCCTCACAGCTATTATAATAACGCATGCGCGTCAATCCCGGGGGGGGCGGGGGGGTTTTGTCCCCCCCTAGCTTCAGATTGGACCCCCCCCCCCCCCCCCCAAGTAATTTAGGATAATTAAAAAAAACTTTTAATTTAAGTTAATAGAATCCGAACCCGCTTTTGAAATCATGACATGCACTAATAAACACTAATTTACGTTATTTACCCCCGTGTAAATCCCAAAATGGTTTGGTCCGTTCGGTTATACACCGTTGGGTGGAGAAGTATAACTCTCGGTTAGACACCGTTGTAGTTTCAACTAGGCTACCTGGCTACTTCTATTTCCAGTAGTATGTATCCAAATAAAACGTATGTGGAATTATAACAATACAAGTATAGATAAAAAAAACTCTTATTTTGAAATGTGCATCATTTTGAAAGGCCCCTTGACGACGTGCGGCAAGCCTCCGTTCTCTGTTCTCCCATGAGTCCCATCAGTACGTAAACAACAGACGTGAACGTCGGACATTATGGAATATAAATACTTTAGGGCAAAAGTTCATATTTACCCCACCATGCTCTCTGAAACCAAGACAATATGCCTATGTAACAAAAGTGTGTTCTTTCGTCATCTTTGCAGAAGGTGAGTAATTAATCAGTGGTGGAAAGTAACTAAGTTCATGTACTGTACTCAAGTATAATTTTAAGGTATTTTTACTTGACTGGAGTATTTCCAATTTGCATTACTTTGACTTCTACTCCACTGCATCTCAGAGGCAAATATTATAGCCTACTTTTACTCCACTACAATTATTTGAAAACTTTAGTTAGCCTACTATGTTTCTTTGCAGCTTGATTTTAATTGACAAAACATACATAAACCACTTCAGCCCTATTTAAACTTTTGAAAATAGCCGATCTACAAGCTCACAAGCGTTGCTGTTAAGATTTGATGGGATATATGTCCTCACTTGTATGTAACATTCTATATGATGTGCAATGTCATGCTTGTGCCACAGTGAGGCGTCAAGGTACAAGGTATAGGATGCATGCCTGCCTCCTATAGCCTAATCACTTAATATGATTACCACCTGTGTGTGGACAGTTCATGTTCAGGAGTGGAGTCTGCACCGTGAGACTGATGAGTGCAGCTCTTATAATAAAATATGCCAGGCTTGGCTAAATGGATTACATCTCCGTATTTTCTCCGAATGCAACGTTAAGCTGCAGAACTAAGCATAACTTAACAGGTTATGGGCCCAGGAGTCGTTCGGAAGAAAAGTTTGTCGGTTTCCACCGTGTAGTAGCGCAACGAACAGCGTGCTAACGGGTTGCTAAGCTAGCAAGGAGAGCAAGCTAGCATCACGGATCAACGAGGAACAAGCAGGTTGCCTCGACTGGCGTTCGACGGAGATGAGACCAAATATGAGATTTGGGAGACAAAAATGTTGGGACATTTTCATTTAATTGGACTAAAACACACGGTCCTGGGAGAACCGAGGACTGAAGCTGAAAGAGCGGCAGACGAGAAGAAAAATGCCGACGCGTATGCCGAGATGATTCTACTGTTGGACGACAAGAGCCTCTCATTAATTATGAGGGATGCTGCCGACGATGGAAGAAAGGCTCTAAAAATATTAAGAGAGTATTATGCCGGGAAGGGAAACCCCCGGATAATCAACCTTTACACCATGCTTACATCGCTCCAGAAAGCGGACGACGAAAGTGTAATGGACTACATCATCAGAGCAGAAACAGCCATCACTGCACTGCGAAATGCAGGTGAGACGTTGGGAGATGGTCTACTAGTAGCAATGATCTAAAAAGGACTGCCTGTGAGTTTTAAGCCATTCGCAATTCATGTGGCACATACAAATGATAACATCACATTTGCGGAATTCAAGACTAAGCTACGAAGTTTTGAAGAAACAGAGAAGACAAACGCAGCTGAGTCGGGAGACAGTGTGATGAAGACCCAGGGGAGAACCGGGCGGCGACCCGCGAAGACAAACGCACGTGACCGGTGCAAAGAAGACACAGAGATGGTGTGCTTCAAGTGTGGCACAAAAGGTCACTGAGCGAGAGACTGTCGACAGAAGACATGGTGTAGTCGATGCAGAATTGATTGATTGATGTACTTTATTTAGTAAGACATGAGAACAACAGTACATGGAAGTACAAATTCACAATACAAGGTCTACTAAACTGGAAGACTCATAAAAGCACAGAGCTTGTTTCAAATGAGTTCCCCATGCACACAAATCATGATGACATATAAGAGACAGACAGATATACACAACTACTATAGAATGTCATACAATCAGTTTACAGGTTACTGGTATGAAGAGTGAGAAATATGTACAAAAGGAGAAGGAGAGAGGGGGGGGGGGGGGGGTAGGGGGGTAGGTTAGGTTAGGACTTAGACAGGGGCCATTTTCCAATTGCAGCCTCCTGAAGGTGTATCTTTAGGGCTGTTTTGAAAGAGAGTAGGGTTTTACACTCCTTTACTCCTTTTGGTAGGGCGTTCCACATTTTTGATGAATAGCATGAGAACGAGTTACTTCCCTTTGTTGAGCCAAAAAAGGGTTGGACAAGGTTTGTGGAGCTACCTCTGGTATTGTGATCGTGGACATCATTAACATTTTGGAAGTATTTTGACAAATACAGGGGGATCCCAATGTTGTGATATATCTTGAAGACCAGGCCCATAGCAAGTTGCTGTACTCTGTCCGCAACCCTAAGCCATCCAATCCTATCAAAATGATCAGGGGTTAGATGGATTTTGTAGTTGAGGCCAAGAAGTAGCCTTACAAGTTTGTTTTGGGATGTTTGGAGCCTTGTTTTTAAGGCCTTGGTGGTGTTGTGATACCATGAAGTACATGCATAATCGTAATGACCTTGTATGAGGGCCACTGCAAGAGTCTTCAGAGTCTTCTTACTGACTTTACGATCAATACTCCGCAAATAGCGTGTTTTTTTGTGGACCGTTTTGATCGTTTTTTCAGCATTTTTGTCACAAGAGAGGTCAGCCTCCAAGATAGAGCCCAGGTAGGTAATTTCGTTTTTTCTTTTGATGATATCATCACCCGCTTTGATCGTGAAGCTCTCTGCCTTTAAGAGGGTAAGAGCTGAGAGTTTTCTCAACCTGCAGCCTGTCCCTGTCCGAGACTAGCAGGGCCGAGTCATCTGCGAACAGGAACAGGTTGCAGTCGCAGGCTGACGACATGTCATTCACATATATCAGGAACAGTAAGGGTCCTAGTATACTTCCTTGGGGAACACCACAAGTCACTGGGAGGGGGGGGGACTGGGTGCCGTTTACTTCCACCACTTGCTCCCTCCCTTCCAGGTAGGATCTCATCCAGTTCACTGACGTGTCATCAAAACCTATTGCTCTGAGCTTATTGATCATAATCGGGTGATTAACGGTGTCAAAAGCCTTCTGGAGGTCCAGCATGACCATGCCGCAATATTTGCCCTTTTCAATCTCTTGTTTGATAGAGTCGTTCAAATAGAGAAGGCATGTGTCAGTGGAGTGGTTTGTTCTGAAGCCAGATTGGAATTTGTAGATTAGATTTTTCTCGGCAAGATACTTGTCGACCTGTTCATAGACTATTTTTTCCATGACTTTCGAGATGGAGCTTAGAATAGAAATAGGGCGGTAGTTGCCAGGGTCTAATTGGTTTCCTTTTTTGAACAGAGGGGTCACCCTTGCTTTTTTGAAGTCGTTGGGGACCTGTCCCTGTGTGGTGGAGAGGTTGAATATGTGGGTAATGATTGGAGCAATGGAGGCGGCTGAGTCTTTTAGAAATTTGGGGGGGATATTGTCGAGGCCTGTGGCTCTGTGTTGATGAAGAGCACTCAATTTTTTAAACACCTCTTCTGTTTTCACAGGGGAGAGTTTAAAGTCATCTTTGCAAACACCCTGTTTTTCGTAAAATGAGACAACATACTCCTCACCATATCTCCCAGAGTGTGGAGGAAGTTTTTCAACCAAATCTGAGGCTACGGTCGTGAAGAATATGTTGAGGATTTTACTCACTTCGTGTTTGGATGAAATGAGAGTGTCATTCACCTTGAGGCTTAAGTTTGAAAGCCTGGTTTTCAATTTTTTGCTGCAGCCTAGGAGGTTCTTGAGTAGCCTCCAAAGCTCTCGTGTTTTTTTTTGATTTTCCTCAATCTTGTCATCGAGGTAGCTTTTTTCTGCTAACAGGAGCATGCTATTTACCTTGTTTCTTAGCTTGTTTTTTTCCTTTTCAAGTTTAGCTACGTGGGATTCGAGACCTTTGTTAAAACATTTGGCTAGTTTGATCCTACTTTTATGAAGCTCAGAACACTTTTTGTCTCTGACTTTCATGGCAGTAAGGATGTCCGAATTCATCCATGGTACCGAGCGGGTTTTGACCCTGATGGTTTTCATGGGAGCCACACTGTCCAAAATTTGAATGAATTTGGTTTTGAAACAAAGCCAGGATTCGTCTACCTGTGTGCTGTTTAGAACGTCGGACCAATCCTGTTCCTCCAGTCTGTGATCTAAGTCCTCACTCTTATAATTTTTGAGGTCTCTGATTGTGACTGTTTTGTGGTAACCGGTCTTAGGTTTACGTTTCTTTCTGGTGCAGAAGATCATGTTGTGATCAGATATGCCACAGGTGGAAACACCACTATTTAGGATTTTTTCCTTGTCCGTTGTTAGAATGAGATCTATGGTAGTTTGAGAGGAAACACACAGCCTTGTGGGCTGAGTGATCAGCTGGTGGAGTGAATGCCGATCACAACACGCCTTGAATGACTTATACACTGACGCTTCCTTGCGGAGTATGTCAGTGTTAAAATCACCAAGAAGAATCGTCTCCGCATGGTCCACTTTAGCTAAGCATTCATCAAGTCTATCATAGAAATCAGTCTGGTTAGGAGGTCTGTATATGGTACCGACTAGCACAGGTTTGGCATGTTTAAAAATGATCTCGACCCACACAGCTTCAATGTTTTCATCCATCAGGTCTTCCCGAAGGATGCAGACATTGTCAGTATGAACATACATGCAAACACCACCCCCGTTTCTGTTCCTATCTTTCCTGAAGAGTTTGTAGTTTTCAATCTCAATCACAGAATCAGTTATCGCTTGATCAAGTTTTGTTTCAGAGAAAGTTAAAATGTCAACCTTACCATCATAAAACATCTGCTTGATTTGTGTTAGCTTGTCTCCTGCTAGAGAATTCACATTAAGATGTATCATGTGCAAGCCAACGCCAAACGATTTGATCATTTTTTCAATGGATAGGTGTTTATCCACTGAGAGATGTTTAGGAGCAGTCTCGGGGGGGGAGGGGGGTGTAGTGTCCATCAAAGCCATTGTTCCGTCGTGGGCAGCCAGCAATGGGGGTTGGGGGGGGTTGGGGGATTGGGGAGGGTTGGGGGGTTGGGGGGGGATGGGGCGCGGAGGTCCCAGCACGGCCTCTGCTAATGGTCCCATCACGGTCTCTGCTGGGACCCTGGCCCTGGAACGAACCGTAGGTTTGTAGCGGTGCATCAAGGTCTCTGCTCCGGTGAAAACAGCTAGGTGACTCCTTGGTTCCACGTTCTCGGCTACGCTGCATCTCCCGGTTGATCGCCGTTGTGCGTCGGTGCAAGCGTCCTCGTCGACGGCTGCGGTGGATACGACGTCGGTGTTTGGGTTGATCATTTGGGTTGATTCGCCTAGTCGAGTTGGTGTGAAGCCGTTGGTGTTGTCGTCGAGGCTAGCTTCGGTAGCAACGTTGGTTAGGCTAGCTCCGGTGCTCCGGAAGTTCTTTGTTCCAGCATGGCTTTGTTGTTGTTTTGCCCCGTTGCTTGTGGCAACGTTTGCCGCTAGCCTGTTGGTTTCAGCTATGAGCCGAGCGGATTGCCTTGTGGTCACAGGGCCAGGGTTAACTTCAACGTCTCCGGAAAGTAGTAGAATTAAACAGAAGTACGTCTTCCGATTACATCTACCATTCAGGGGTTTGTTTCTTCGCTTCGGGTTGGCTGTGAGAGTCGAGTGGATCGCCGTGGTTCCATAACCTGGGTGTTTTTTCTCGGTTCCAGTAGTTAGGTAGAAGTCATTGTGTGATTCTACCTTTTCTGTCTCGTATGATTCCATATCCTTCTGGTGTATAATCCATGCGGAGTTGAGGTGTAAATCCATAATCCACAGGATGAGGATAAGGAAAGGTATGCGAGGACGCAGGACGCGAGAGCGATCATCGATGCGACCACCCATGTCGACTGCCGGAAGCGACACACACAAAGACGCCACATGTAGGCGTAAGGATAACGACATTAAGGACAAAAGGGATGGCGCGTGCAAAGTCACAGAAGCAGATGACAGCGCCGACTTCGCGTTCAAGTTGAGGGACGGGGAGCAGCAGCCGGCGAGCGGCATCCAGGAGAGGGGCCTGATGGTGGACACGGGGTCCACATCACATATCATCACCGACGTGACTCAGTTCAAGGATTTCGACAGCGCGTTCAGACCAGAAAAGCACAGCGTCGAGTTGGCAGACGGCACCCGGTGCAACGGGGTCGCTCAGAAAAGGGGAAATGCTGAGGTTTCCCTAATCGATAGCGGAGGACAGCGACACAAGGCGACGCTGAGAGACGCTTTATTCATACCGTCGTACCCCCAGAGTATCTTCTCGGTAAAGGCGGCGACTACCAGCGGGGCTACGGTTGTCTTTAAAGAAGAGGATGATGCACTGATAACCAGAGACGGTACCAGATTTGACATACATGTATATGGCAAGCTGTATTATTTGCATACTGAGGGTGAGTCTAATGACAAATGTAATGCATGTCATGACATGCAGACATGGCATGAGATATTAGGCCACTGTAATTATGACGATGTTCTAAAATTGTAGAATGTGGTTGAGGGTATGCAGATCAAGGGCAAAGCAGTTAGGCCCGAACATGAGTGTGAGGTGTGTATTCAGGGAAAGTTTGCCCAAACGAGGAATAGAGATCCTGATACCAGAGCAGAGGCTCCCTTACAGATGGTGCATACAGACCTAGCAGGTCCTGTAGCCACAGAGTCAGCAGATGGATACAAATATGCGCTGTCGTTCACTGACGATTACTCGAGCGCAGTGTTCGTATATTTTCTAAAGAAGAAAAGCGACACAGTACAAGCTACGGAAAAGTTCCTAGCAGATGTATCCCCTTATGGGAAAGTGATGTGCATGAGATCCGATAACGGAACCGAGTATACATGCAATGATTTTCAAACACTGATGAGGAAAAACAAAATCAGACATGAAACGTCAGCTCCGTATTCCCCGCACCAGAACGGGACCGCTGAGAGGGGTTGGCGTACTCTTTTTGAGATGGGTAGGTGCATGCTTGTTGAAAGCAAGCTACCAAAACAATTATGGCACTATGCAATACAAACAGCAGCGGTGGTACGTAACATATGCTTTAACAGGCGTACAGGGCAGACCCCTTACCAGCTGCTGACAGGCAAGAAGGCTAATGTATCAAAAATGCAGAAATTTGGGTCTGTGTGCAACACGTACAAACAGGATAAGGGAAAACTGGATTCCAGGTGTGACCAGGGGTGTTTTGTGGGATATGACAAGAACAGCCCAGCATATTTGGTACATCATCCAGACACAAATAAAGTGCTAAAACACAGGCTAGTGAAGTTTGTAAGCAGGGTAGCTGTAGAGAAACAGACACAGACAGGTGAGACAGACTCAAATGATGGTTATGACCATATGAGACAGCCTAGGACTAGCGAGACCACGCAGGAGGTCAATAGGAGAGCGGAGAATGCTCAAGAGCCAAGTGTAAGGAGTAGAAGTACACACAGTGCTAGTCCAGATGCAGTTATGAGGCCTAATAATCATAACCAAACACAACAAAGTGTGACAGGTGATGAACCTGAGAGTAGGAGGTATCCAACTAGAGAAAGGAAGAAACCTAGTCACTTAGATGACTTCGTAGATGAAGACAGTGATAGTGATGGGGTTCATACCACAGTAGACTACTGCTACAGAGCAGTATATGGTGTTCCACAGACTTTTGGGGAGGCGATGAGGTCGGCTAACTCAAAAGAGTGGGTAAAAGCCATGGATGAGGAGGTCCACTCATTAAATGAGAACAAGACATTTACCACAACAACCCTGCCAATAGGCAAGAAAACAGTGGGGGGTAAATGGGTTTACTCCATCAAGAGTGATGTAGATGGAAGAGACAAGTACAAAGCACAGTTTGTGGCCAAGGGTTACAGCCAGGTGATGGGAATAGACTATGGGGAGACGTTTTCACCCACAGCAAACCTGACTAGTGTAAGGGTGGTGTTACAGAAGGCAGCGCAGGAGAACCTGCTTCTACACCAGATGGACGTGAAAAAAGCGTATTTGCACGCTCCCATAGACTATGATATATACATCAATCCACCAGAGGGTTATGAAGAGAAAGATGATGGTCTAGTGTATAAGCTAGAAAAATCACTTTATGGTCTCAAACAATCAGGGCGCAATTGGAATAGAGTCTTGCACGATTGTTTAACTGAAAATGAGTTCACACAAAATCCAGCCGACCACTGTGTTTATGCCAAAGAGTCAAAAGACAAAAAGGTAATCATAATCATATGGGTCGATGACTTGATCATTGCAGCCAGCAATGAGAACATTTTGAGAGAGGTGAAAGAGATGCTCGCAGGAAAGTTTAAAATGAAAGATCTAGGCAGACTCAAACATTTTCTGGGTATCGATTTCAGCCAATCCGATGGATGTGTAACCATGTCACAGGAGAAGTACACTAACAAGATACTACAGCGTTTTAATATGGAAAACTGTAGAACCAGAGAAACGCCCTGTGATCAGAAACTAGAATATTCTGAGGATGCAGTAAAAATTGATGATGTCAGAATGTACAGGGAGGCTGTAGGAAGCCTTATATACCTAACCACTTGTACCAGACCAGATTTAAGCTTTGTGGTAAGCAGGTTATCACAGTATTTTGCTGAGCCTACAGAAGAGCAGTGGGTTACTGTGAAACATGTTTTAAGATATCTCAAGGGTACTTCTGAGAAAGGGTTAAGTTTCAAAAGAAACAGTGAGAAGCTAGGTATACTGGCCTACAGTGATGCTGACTGGGCGTCTGATGTCAGCGACAGGCGCAGTACCACAGGATACTGTGTGAGTCTTAGTAATAACAGTTCTCTAGTGTCTTGGAAAACTAGAAAACAGCCCACAGTAGCGCTCTCAACATGTGAGGCGGAGTACATGGCACTGGCTTCAACCATTCAGGAGTGTCTATATCTAGAACAGTTACTAGAAGGTATCGATAACTACAAGTACACACAAACTGTAGTACACGAGGACAATCAGGGAACGATTGCTCTCGCCGAAAACCCTGTAAACAGACAGAGGAGTAAGCACGTGGACATAAAGTACCACTTTATCAGATCCACTGTGAGTGAGGGGAGAGTCATTCTGATGTATTGTCCTACTGATGATATGGTTGCTGATATAATGATGAAACCTGTAACTAAATTGAAACTGAAGAAGTTTGGTGCTGTTATTTTTGGAGTTTGAAATGTGTAAGAGGGGTTCACATTCACTCTGTAGTCTGTATGTTTGTTTTTGTTTAAGATTACAACAACCTGAGAACAAGTGGGGGTGTTAAGATTTGATGGGATATATGTCCTCACTTGTATGTAACATTCTATATGATGTGCAATGTCATGCTTGTGCCACAGTGAGGCGTCAAGGTACAAGGTATAGGATGCATGCCTGCCTCCTATAGCCTAATCACTTATATGATTACCACCTGTGTGTGGACAGTTCATGTTCAGGAGTGGAGTCTGCACCGTGAGACTGATGAGTGCAGCTCTTATAATAAAATATGCCAGGCTTGGCTAAATGGATTACATCTCTGTATTTTCTCCGAATGCAACGTTAAGCTGCAGAACTAAGCATAACTTAACAGTTGCAACGTGTTGTGAGCTTGTAGATCTGCTATTCTGAAAATATTTTAATATATTGATTTTAGCCATGGACCCCCATCTGAAAATGTTTTGTGCCAGGGTCGGGACCCCCAAAAGAGAACATTTGTTAGCTCAGTTTTCATCATACAGCCATGGGTGGGCCTGGGTATAAAGCTGGCCCACCCAATAGATATCTTTTGCAAAAAAAAATATATATATTTTGATTCATTTATTTATTTTTGATAATAAATCGGTAAAATCAGGCAAAAATGAGAATTAAATAACATAACCCTAACCTAACCCTAACCCTAAAACTGAAATAAAGTAAAAGAAAAAGCACTTTGAAACTGAAGATGATGGCCAATGTTGATGATAATTGATAAAAAAATAATAATAATATATATATATATATTAAAACAATTAAATAATCCCCCCCTGCAACGTTTCCTTTTTGCCACACATATACACTTCATGGAGTACATTTTTTTATACCGAATTAACCAAATTAAAGTAATAAAAAACGGAAAGAAAAGGGGAATAACCACGAAAAAACGCGAAATAAAAGGGGAATAACCGCGGAAAACCCGAAATAAATCGCGCGCGCATTATCCACCCCTAGCTTCTTCTAGCTACTTATGGGAGGGCCTACAGCTACTTCCGTTGCTGGAGAGTTGGCAACACTGACCTCCACCAGCAACAAAGACGGCTCGACCGCGCCCTGCTCGACCACCGACAGTGAGGTCGGTAGAGAGAGACAGAATGGACATTATAGCCAAGAGGCCAGCCAGCTAATTAACCCTATATTTTTCCACCCTGTTTGTTTTTAGTTTGAATGCCAATGATTGGGCCATCCTCGAAGAGCTGGACGAGCTTGTGCCAGAGCAAGAACTTCCACCAGCAACAAAAAAGAAAACCCGGCCCCGACCACCGAAAGTGAGGTGGATAGAGAGAGATGAGGATGGGCATGTTATAGCCAAGAGACCAGCAGTTAGCCGGAGACAATCTGGACATGGTTAGTATTAAGTTGCCCGTTAATATGTGCATCACTTTGAATCTACTAAATCTTTTCAAACTTGCAGCCCATCTTTTTCTTAAAGACCTGTAGAGACAGGGTTATTGGAGACAATCATTACTAGTATAGAATAGAACTACCAAAAAACAAAGACAAAATATCACACAATATCCCCAGCTTTAACAGTTGCACCCCTATTTCAGGCTGTATATAAATATAAGGGTAAAATAGCGGTGGCAACACAAAACAATTATGGGGAGCGAGAAAGTTCTTAGCATAATGACTACATTTGAGAAAAAGTGGTACATTTGAGAAAAAGATTATGGGTTAAATGGATAGTTCACCCAAAGAAATACCTTTTTTTCGATCAATTAGTCAACCCATGGAGACTTGAATTAATGGATTTCTTTTTAGTTTTTATCGCGTCCTATCGCGTCCTAAGCCAATAATTTGATGACCAGCGGACCGGTAAGCAGCGTCTCCGGTAGGAGATAGAAAGGAGACTCTTTGTGTCTCCTACTGGTCCGCTGGTCATCAAATTATTGGCTTCAATTCCCATGTGGCCCCTCTACCCACGCCCCATTAATGCTATGGGGTAGATCTCAAGTGCAGTTCTGTTATTGCTAGTGCCTTCATTGTGTCCGGTTAGCCCAGTCGGTAGAGTACTAGCCTTTGGCCCGCAAGGTCCTGGGTTCATAGCTTGGGTAACTAAGATGTGTGTGAGTACTGTAAGCTCCAATCCATCTACCAGGGGTCTAGCACATTGAAAAGTTATACACACCCTTGTTCCCACCTTTTTTATTTATTTATCCTACCATGATTTGGCTGACACAAATGTAACATGAAATATGTTTATACAGGTGGTCTGATTTGGTGTTGAAGATCCCCAAAAAGACAAATGGGGGAAAATGTGCCATTTATCTATATCAAAGCATATTAAACGTTTTATAAGTCTGATCCCGAACATCTGGAAATGTAAATGATCTATTATATCTATCTATCTATCTTTGTTTTCTTTTCATTACAGCTAAACCATGCCATTCCAGGTCTGCTCACCCTAGTACAGAGGCATGCTTTGATCCAGACACTGCTTCAGAGACGGCCCCTGGTGGTAGGTCATTCAATATGTACTTTGTATAATATTGTATCTGCCAAATGGCCCCCTAGTCTTGTGTTTTGTTTTTACCTGTTAGATGTGCGATTGCCAAGCATCATTCACAATGTTATCTAACACTGTTGCAATTGAATTATGTAAAAAAGAAAATGTTATTTTGCATAAAAATGTTCAAACGGTAGACAAAATTATATTTGGCCTCATATGAGTCATATTTAGTACTAGTGCATGTCTTTCTTTTACAATTCCTATAGAATATCTTCTGCGAGACCTGCTGCAGTACCAGAGTAGCTCTGATGAAGAGCCAGAAGAGGTACTCCAAAGAGCTCCATTGGCTAGCGAAGATTGGGGCACTCGTAATGCCCTTTTCTCCGAAAGATGGAGGGCAATGAGACCGTGCCTGGTTAACAGCATGCTGGCACAGGAGAAAGTGACAACGTACATCTGCAGCCAGTGTGGGAACAACACAGCAGCTGTCAGATGCAGAGACTTCCTCCCATGCCCTTTCCTCTGTGCTGAATGCGACATCAGCAGGCACAACAAGGCACCTTTTTTTTTAGATCCAAGGAGCAAGCCATCTTTGATGGTGTATTCATCGCCAATGATGAAGATGTGGCCAGATTTGTGGGTCATATACACAGCAAAATCAAACATGTAATTGCAGACTTTCTCTTCTATCTGATTATTAAGTAAAACATTGTCATAGAATTTAACCACTTAAATCCCATTCGCTATTGAGTGGAGTCCCTCAGGGCTCTATACTAGTGTATTTAACGTTTTCACTCTACATTCAATATCTTCATTGAAAATAGCCGATCGACAAGCTCTGCCATTTTCACTGAAACGTTGTCCAATATCTTCACATAGCCGATCGACAACGTGTCGCGCTGCGACTCACGTTGTGAGCTTGACATCTTCTGCAAAACCTTTACCAGAATACAGATCCTGGGGTTTAAGTGGTTAATTATTGCCATGTTTTTCCACCTGCTTTAAAAATATTTTGCACTAATCCTCAAAATATCTGATAGAATTGTTCCCTGTTTGTTCCCTGTTGACAAGATATTTTGTCTATTATTATTCTATACCATGTAGGTCCCTGGAAGGGGTGTTTGTGGTGGGGAGTGGTCGGCAGCTAGAGAAACGTCCGAACGATCCAGGAGTAAGGTGGATGAGGAGGGGCTAGAACTGGCTGTCTGCAGACACGGTGTCTTGCTGGCTGCCCTGAACATGTTTAGGGGTGAAATATTTGCGTACCCCATGTTCTTACAGCACCTAATGTCATCCAAATATGACATCACATTCTTTTGTATGGACGTTGCCTGTAAGTACTGGCCGTACCTACAAAAGGTGTGTGCCCACTGTCCAGAGCTCCAGCCCCTTCAAAACATGCGGCCCTTCCTGTCTGTTCTCAATGCTAAAGCGCATGATTACAAATGTGAGGTTAGTATAAGACAATATGTGATTATAAGATGATGGTCAATCCTATAAATGATCTGACAATCATGTACCAGATAACTGATATCTACTACTGTTGAGGCAGTTAACGTTTTCAGATTTGTTAGACAGTCATTACACAGTACTTGTTTCGTCCATTTTTTTAATTTATTTTTCAATTAAATGGCACCATTGAGTCTTGCAAAACGCATGTGCTGTATGAGTGCAATTGATATTCAGATTTTGTATTATCTCTGTCCAAGGTGAAATGGAGCGGCGCTAACCAAGACGACGCTGGTTCCACACTCGGGGAAGAAGTGGAACAGTGCAATGCGTTTCTCTCCAGGATAGCCGTAACAACGAAGCACATGTCAAAAGAAGGTGCTGTGTAATTGTACATTTGTATATAGTATAGTGTGAATAACAAAATTATAATAGTAATAATTCACAGAACTCCTCTATGTGTACTTGCAGGCCGCAGTGACATGCTGACACTTTTGTCCATAAGATGGAACCAACAGAAATTTGACAACATGGCCAATTCACTCTCCCAATGATACCACAAGGTAGAAACTGTTATTTAATTTATACATGCTATGCACTTTGCATTATGTAAAATAAAGAAATCATGACTTGAGTTTCTGTCATAAACTACACATTGGAAGGACTTCTGGATTGTGTATTGGTTTTCCTTTTAATTTCAGACTTCTAAGGTTTTGAAAAACAAGTTGGCAGACCTGGAAAGCCTGAAAGCACGACTTCAACTGGAAGAACACAATGTTGAAGAGTACATTCAAGATGTCAAAGACTGGGCTGGTGGTAAGAACATGATAAACATGATCTGAAATAAAAATGAGAATATTTTATTCCTTTTTAAATGTAAATTAACACTGTTATTCATTGTTTTTCAGGAGAAACTGAACATCAAGGCACACTGCAGACTTTGTGTCAGAAGATTGAGGCCCTCACGAGCAGCATTAAAACCAGGAATGAACGCATCTACCGAGAAAATGGTAAGTTGACATTTTCGGCCTATTCTGACAACAGTCCCAAACATTTCCATTACTATTACAATGACCATACAGTAAGGGGCACGGTGGCGCAGTCGGTAGCGCTGTCGCCTCACAGCTAGAAGGTCCTGGGTTCGATTCCCGCCAGGGACGCTGTGGGCGCTGGGGGCGTGTCTTCTCCTCCGCGTCATCAGCACCCATACCCAGGGTGGGGTTGGCGAAAGGGCCTACTCTGTGTGGAGTTTGCATGTTCTCCCCGTGTCTCCTAGGGTAGTTAATACCCTCACAAAAACATGTAGTAATCCTGGTCGCTATACCGCCTCCCCCATGACAGCTGGGGCGCCTGATGGAGGGGAAGGGAACTGGTTGGAATAACGTGTTCCTTCCACGCGCTACGTCCAACCAGGGAAACTCCCCCCTGTCAGGCGACAAGAAGGTCAGTTGGCTCTCATGCACTGAAGGAAGCATGAGCTCGTCCCTGGCCTCCCTGGCTGTGGGGGACTGGTGTAGCGCTGGTGTAGCGCCCAGGATCACTTAGGAAATTGGCACCGGGTGAAAAAAATGGGTTACAAAAATCGCGGGATAAAAATTAAAACAAAACAATGACCATAAAGTAGTGCTTGCGTGTTTGTGTTGATTCACAAACTTTACCAACCTGGAAGTGCTGAAAATGCACAGGAAATTATTACACACACTAGGGCAAATCACTTGAGTTTTGCAAGTTGACTGTCAATAACCAGAGTTTAGTCGCCTTGACGTATTGTCAATCCACGGGTGGAGGGGGGGGTCTCTCTGACTGTGTACAATTTCTGTGTGGCAGAGTTACAGCCTCTCTGTAGCATTTGAGAGAGTTGCACCAGGGTCATAGACATCTTGTAATAGGCTGGGTTCACACCGACATTTGTTGTCTGTGTCGGACGTTTTTGTAATGGTTTTCAATGGGAATGGAGTGGTTTTCTGGCTAAATGGCGCAATGCCAGAAAACTGCTCCATTCCCTTTTGAAAACCATTACAAAAAGACGCCCATGCATGTAGGCATAACCAAGTGTCTGTGTGAACCCAACCATAAAATGTTTTTCTTCTCAGACAGCAACAAAGGACGGCACAGAATCCGTCGGAAATTAAGGCAGGAGAAAAATGCTTTGAAGGTCATGGTAGAGGAGTACAACAGCCTGGTTCCTGATCAAACGGTGTGCTTCGACACGATCCTCGACACAGAGCATCCCTGGCCGTGGCAAATTACACAAAGTGGTAAGCATTTAGCCACTTAAACCCCAGCGTCTGTATACTGGTAAAACCTTCGTGGAAAACAGCAGATTTGACGAGTGTGACGTGTTGTGAGCTTGTCGATCGGCTATTTTCAGCATTTTATTTTATGTAGAGCGGAAACCGCTGATAGTTACTAGTATAGAGTTCTCCCATTGGGTCCGGGAATGCTGTTCAGAGCACATTTTCACATAGAGATGTAAAACCTGAGCTCTAAAGTGGTTAACGTCCTGTATGTTTTCTTCCATGTTGTTAAAGTGTACCGTATGATTTAATACTGATAGATGATGACAAATGATATATGCATCTACAATCTTTGCGCAGTGGTCTCAACCTTCCATATCTATGTATTTCAGGGTCTGTTGATTACAGCACCAAGAAAGACGTGTTCAATAAGTGCATGGCGGTTCGTAGGCTTCAGGAAGAGAAGTCCATCCTCGTGAGAGAGATGAGGCAGCACTGGGATGTTCTCAAGGCTCGCGCCAGTGTTTTGTCACAGGTTTCTCTCCATCAGAGTGAAGGTATGTGGCAAAGTAAATGTGCACTTCTACTAATTGAAGTGTTTATGTTATGTTTGAACAGGTTATGATTATGGTGTGAATAATGTGTTGCTTCCCTATATAGTGAGTGACACATTGTTTATTTTTTTAGGACATCTACCGGAGGATGCAAGGAGGGGTCTCACGTGCCTCATCCGCAGAAAGGAGATGGAGCTGAGAGATCTCAAGAGGCGCGCGAGGAAACTCTACATCGATGTCATGTCATCAAGCGATGTGGACAGTGGACAATTCTGATGAACTTAATTTCTTTAGTTCAGAGTCCGAAAGTTCAGACTCTGAAGTTGATGCTCTGTAAAAGGCATCAGCCTTGTTCAGCAGCCTGACGACAGGCGGTGCTGTGGATTATACCAGGGACAAGTGACTTGCCTTTTTGTCTCCACCAGGCCGAAAGCATGGCGAGAGTATGTTTTACCCCCTGTCCGTCCGTCTGTCCGTCTGTCACCAGCTAATCTCTGCGCTGCGAAACTGTGCACACACACTCCCTGGATGCCAATTCAGAACCTCTGCCCCAAACCTCTGGCCCTCAAACATGGGCCTGTTATAGCGCCACCAGGAGGCCGATTTGTGCAAAACTAATTTCTTTATATTACTCCTACAGATTTTATCCAAACGTCATGCAAATCGGTATGCAGTATCTCTATAGCCATGTGATGAACACGGATCTGTCCGATTTCCCATATTCCATCCTCATTGGCTAAGGCTGGCTTCCAAAGTTTGCAGGATTGGTCCATTTTGAACAAAATGCCTCAAATTATGCACTCAGCTTGCGATTTCCGTGAAATTTTACACGCACATTCCCACTAGGCTGAGGAAGAAATTCCACCCTTTTAACATTGGCCTGTTATAGCGCCACCAGCAGGTCTAATCTAGCAAAACACATTTTTGGAACAAAATGCCTCAAATCATGAATGCAGTGTCCGATTGTCGTGAAAGAAGAAATGGGCACCCTTTTCACAATGGCCTATTATAGCGCCACCAGGTGGCCTTGCGGGTGGTAATTTGAAACAAAATAAATGTAAATCTCTTTGACTTTTCTCTTGACCTGCTCTTTTCTATGTTGAATACATTTTACTTGCAAACAGTGTCTTGTCAAAAATGTAACACTTACATTCCAAGGGGTCACTACATTAATCTTCATTCTCTAGATGTAAATGGTGTTTGTTTTTTTGAAAGGGTAAGATCAAGATGATAAGAACACAAATAGACTTAATGGGTTCTGGTAGGCTACTAATGGACGTCTTCCCTTGGTTTCTGAATTAATGGTGAGGTGAATACAGTACAGTCTCAAATACAATAGATAATCAATTGATCACCTATGAATATACAGTACAACAATGTCTATGAATGTATAAGTGCAGACTACCATCAGCGAATATGAGAATGCATGTACAGTGTCAGCAGGCCTTTAACTTACTATCAGGGTAAGCATATGTACAGTGTATCAACATGAACTATATTAATGAATATATGTACAGTATAAACAGGGATTATATATTCAGGATTATAGTTGATCATTATATTACAGTAGATTGTCCTAAATCTAAGACTCAAAGATGTGTAATTAGTTACTATTATATTATATTTTTTGTATGACTGTATTAGCCAGATATAAATTTTGCGTACATTAGTTAGTTATATACATTTACATAAGTACAATAACACTGGTTCTCAACCTGTGAGTAAGGCCCCCCAGGTCAGGGGTACCGAAATGATTCTGGGGAGGTGCCAGATTATTTGCTTAATGTGCAACATTGTTTTCTCAAAAAACAAACCAACATACAGTCAGTGTTGGGCAGAAATATATCAATGTAATGATTACTTTTTCCAGTAACGAGTAGTGTAAGTTATTACAATTGCCAAAACAGTATTATAATTACATATTACTTACATATTACCAAGTAACGCTGTATTACTGCACTAAAATGAACATGATTAGTTTTTGACCGAGGTAAGAGTTCTCTGTTCTCTGCATGGTTTGTCTATGAGCCGTCCGTCAGTGGTACAGTAGGTTGTAACATGTGCAAAAAGAACAGATCTACAAGCTATCAACATGTTGCAATGCAATGTGTTGATAGCTTGTAGATCTGTTCTATTTGAGCATGACACATGTCCTAAAGTAATATGTAATATAATATGTAATAACTTCTTACTCTTGATACTAAGTAATATGTAATATAATATTACTTTTTTAAAGAATTAGCAACTTGATACTCTCCCTGAGTAATGCACTGCATACAGTGTAAGTGTATAGAGGGCATCTGCACATTTCTAAAGTGGCAATTTAAAGACCTAACGCCTCTATAATGAAAATGAATAAAACAAGTCAAATCTGATTATTTTGGGGTGTGGTGGCCTGAAAAGGTTGAGAAGTCCTGCAATAACAAAGTGGAGGTTGACAGAAGTGCACAGTTTGGTGGAATGTATGAAAGTGATGAGTGCGTTGATTAAGTTTAAGTTTGATAAATCGTTATTCATCCCGTTGCCCATTTATATGGATCCCCTCAACACGTTCTCACTCCCAACTCGTCAGATCCCTCTTATGCCTGTCTGCACCCAAAGGTCAGGGGAACAAGGAGGACAGTCGAAGGCATCAATGTCTTTGTCATCCAGGAATTGTATACACACTCAGGTACTCGGAAACTCCTTAGTGATTGTGAGAACATACACTGATGCAATTCCCTGGCCTTATGTAGCCCAACAACAGTCAGGTACTGCTGGCTATGACCAATGACTTAGATCTGTGCAACCCATCAATGAACACTATCAAACCTGTCACACAAACTCTTTCATGCCTGTCACATTTGGCCATTGTGAACCTGATCACATCTGTGAAAAGAACAAGGTGCCAATGGACCTGGCAAATCTGGTGTTCTCTGTTGAATGCCATTGAGCTGCATGGTGCTGGGCTATGGGCACAGGTCCTCATGCCACCTTCATGGAATCTGTTTCAGAAACATGCATAGCATGCTGGAGGTCATTTTGTAGGGCTATGACAGGGCCATTAACTTCTCACGCAAATGAGCAGAGGTCCAGTTGGGTGGTTGATGCAATTCTATGGTCTTGGGACACATGTACCACTGTTAATATCCAGCACTATCCAAACACAGAACTAGACAGGGATGGATTACCCAATGAGCCTGTGGGGCCGGGGCCCAGGGGCCCATGGGTCCTTGACTATCGGGGGATAGAATGGGCCACGAGACCATCGCCATACATTATGCTCAAATGTGGGCCCCTGCT
Organism: Gymnoscopelus microlampas; assembly: GCF_963454915.1. Classification (NCBI taxonomy): domain Eukaryota; kingdom Metazoa; phylum Chordata; class Actinopteri; order Myctophiformes; family Myctophidae; genus Gymnoscopelus; species Gymnoscopelus microlampas. The sequence goes on from NC_139942.1 coordinate 1,548,794, forward strand.
TAGTATTTACAGCAGTGGTTCTCAAACATGTTCATGTCAAGGAACACCAAATTGATGTATTTTGCCACAATATACATCCATTTGGACATCCTTGAACAGGTACTTTCTATGCCCCAAAATGCCTTTGAACCCGAGTACCTTGTTTGTGTGCCCACCTGACTACATTCGTGGCCCACCTATCTGACAACTTAACACGGCCGCCTTTTGAGGGATTGTCTTGCTTTTGCTTTCCAATTGGACATGGTGTCACTTCCATTTGCAAAAAAGTAGGTGCGATCACAAATAGCCTACTTGTAATTCATATATAGAAGCTAAATTCATAACTGATTGTTTATGGCACATACATATGTCACATAAGTTTAATGTACATGTGTCTTTCTTTAAACGCGGACTCATGTCATTATTGTTAAAAATAATGCATGTTTGTTGACTGCCTGTTGTTTAAGCGCTGTAGGTCAGTGTGTGTGTGTGTGTGTGTGTGTGTGTGTGTGTGTGTGTGTGTGTGTGTGTGTGTGTGTGTGTGTGTGCCAATAGAAAGGCCAATATGCAATAATAATAATAATATATATATATATATATATATATATATATATATATATATATACCCAAGGGCCACATTGTGCATCTCTCATCAGTAGTATACTGTAAACCCCATCACTCATAAACCATAAAGTGATATTAACAATATTATGACTGTAAGATTTGGTCAATTGTTTCACACACACACACACACACACACACACACACACACACACACACACACACACACACACACACACACACACACACACACACACACACACACACACACACACACACACACACACACACTAAAGGGCCAATTGACTTTTCAGCCAATTGCGAAGTGCGTACAGGACGTCACATGAGGGTTAGACACATGTGCATTGATTGCGCAGTGAGTACTATTTTCCTCACTTCCCTGGTTTGTGCTGGAGAGTGGAGAACCCCACATTTTCCTCTATTTTGCCTGAACCCCCAATTTTGGTGTTTTGCAACGTGGAGAGAGGTAAGATGATATTTTGTGCATTTACTTGAACTAAAATCAAGAACAATTTGGAACATGTATTTTCTTTTATATTTGAAGTGCAGTGCTGTTAATGTGCTGCTGGGCCCAGTCCACAACAACACAACACGTTGAAACTAGTTTGCGTTGGTTCGAACGACTTAAGGGATACATTGTCTATATTTGAGACATACATGTATAGTTTGTGCTTGCTTTGGGCTATATTTAGTATTATGTTAGGCAATTGGGGTTACAGTATATCAAACTGTGAGATCTCAGCAAGATTGTCCTCTCTAGATCAGTGGTTCTCAACCTTTACAGGCCACAACCCCCAAAATAATGACATTTGAACTGGGGACCCCCAACCAAAATAATGACATTTGAACTGGGGACCCCAACCAAAATAATCACATTTGAACTGGGGACCCCCAACCAAAATAATCACATTTGAACTGGGGACCCCCAACCAAAATAATGACATTTGAACTGGGGACCCCCAACCAAAATAATGACATTTGAACTGGGGACCCCCAACCAAAATAATGACATTTGAACTGGGGACCCCAACCAAAATACTCTTCTTTACTAAGCAAGACCGTCACTCGATGAGCATGAATTAAGCAGAACTGAGCTCATGATGTTTTTAAGTGTCAAACTCTTTTCTTTGTCCATGTGTTTTTCTCATGAGTCATGACGAAGCCCAAAACAAAGCCCTGCCCTGCATGCGGTGCAGACAATACTGCCAGCAGCAAGACCTGCCACTCATGTTTTGTTGTGATGAAGAAAAAGAAGACTTCATTAGCAGCAAGTGGCTACGCGAAACAATCCTCAAGCACAGGAATGCTAGCCGTGTTCTCAAGTCATGTGCTGTACAGGTAGGCCTACTTTATTTATGTATTCATTTTTAAAGAATCATTCATGTTTAATTTAGAGTTGATAGTCTGTATTGATGAACTTGTTGAAAATACAAATATAAGGTTACAAAGTGTTTATCGTTAAAAAAAATTGTGTACAGAAGTTTAAACATTAAAATAACATTCTATACAGGGGTCTTCAATGTTTTTCAGGCCAAGGACCCCTTAGCTGGGGGACAGATGAAGTAGGGACCCCTACTACAGTCTGCATTATGTTGCAGAATGCAGATTAAACTTGTTCATTGATTTCATAGAAAGCTTCAGAGAGTTGTTTGACAGCACTATAATCAGTGTTGTGTAACTATTATGAGTTGGACTCATTTTACTCATAGGTTGTCATTTGTCCAGTTATAAGCAAGTAAACGCAGGAGTAGGAGAGCATACCAGCATTGATGGTGCTGGCCACGGCACAATACATATGAAAAGGAGAGAGAGAGAGGAGGTCGCACCTCGTAACCCTGATGCAAACTTATTTTTTACTTTTATGGAGTGATGACTAACGTTTGTGGTAGAGTGTCCGTCCTGAAATTGGGAGGTCAGGGTTTGATTCCCGAACAGGTCGTACCATTACTGTAAAAAATGGGGCCCAATGCCTCCCTGCTTGGCACTCAGCATCAAGTGTGGATGGGGGGGGGGTTAGATCAACAAATGATTCCCAATCGCAGCACGGCTGTGGCTCACCACTCCAAGAAATGGATCAAATGTGGAGAACAAATTTAGCATACAGCAATGTATGTGACAAATGTTGGGACTTTAACTTATAATGTATTTGGGATAGCTGTAACGTGCAATGACAAGTTTCATTTGTATTGTTCATCACACTGTCACTGCCTGTCAATGTGTAAGTGTTAACATTCTGTTTATTTTGTGTATTTGTAGATTGAGAAGCTTGAACTCCTGGGCTATAAACCCATACTGTTCATAGCTAAGGAGAAGAAGGGGGGCAGTATTTCTGCCGACATAATAACACACATGTGCTGTGGTGGTGGAGCAGATGACCCAATCAAAGTCTTCATCGACAAGATGAAGAAGGTGTATGTGCACATTGTTGCAAGTAAGGCAAATTCTGTTTTCATGAATTGATACATTGGACACTTATTGGCCTATAAGGAAACCAAAAGCATGGCACCTCCATACTTTCAGGACATGATCCATCCCTACTCCCTGTCCTGGTCACTTACATCAGTTAACACAATAATGCTGATCAAGCATCCCTAAAACACCCTGCACAACATTCCACACACTCTCCCAAATTGTGGAGTAAACATTGTGGAGTAAACTCACACGTTCAAACTTCACCTCACCCCCTAGTCATTCCTTGTATTATGTTGAACAGGATACTGGAACAAGGATCCACCCCTCTCTCCCCTCCAAATCCAGAGCCTACCGTGCCAGCGGGCATGGGGACCATTGCCCCGCTCCCTGGACCCTCAGCTCCAAGTGGGCATCCCCCCGTCCAAGGAGGCCAATCAAAGAAGCAGAAAGGTACTTCAACTTTTTAGTAGAATGTATTTAGAAGTCATATGAACACATTGTTAAAAGTGAAGAGAGGTTGTTTCTTATAAATTGAATATTTTTAAAAGGTGCTGTCATGAGTGATAATGCTAAATGGAACCTTGTGGTAGTTCAGGCAGGCAGGGAAATAAAGCTGATCCAATGCTGTACAACCTCCTATCACATAAGGTCTATTTAAGCAGACCGATATCTGGCTGCTGGCACAATGTCAAGCTCGACAGTACTTCCCTGTATACTCCCTGTAACCATCTCTTGTAGCATTTCACTATGTCAGCATGCCATTCAATGAAGAAATAAATGCAATATCATCATTCCAGTAAACTGACAAATGCATACAAAACATTTCAGGTTTTAACAGGGGGCAGCCCATACAGCCCTCCTCCTCTTCTCCTACTCTGCACTCGTCCCTCAACCTCCAAAAATTCCTCCAGAACCCCAATGATGTCCTGGAGGATGCTGAGGAGGATGCTGAGGAGGATGCTGAGGCGCCCGAGCCCGAGGAGAGTGCGCCCGAGCCCGAGGAGAGTGCGCCCGAGCCCGAGGAGGCTGCGCCCGAGCCCGAGGAGGCTGCGCCCGAGCCCGAGGAGGATCCTCAGCATCCTCACACACTGGAAATGAACAAGAGTAAGTATTATTAATAATTTCCCACTTTTTAAGGCCTTAAAATCATGGTTATGTTTTCAAATGGCATGGTTATTGTGTTCTGCGAAATGTACATAATATAGGCCTCTGGTAATTTTCTTATGTTCTTTGTGCAACTTATGTCACAGGCATGTCTCCAGAACACCTGCCATCCCCCAGACCCACTGAACCAGCGGTTGGAGGACAAAAGAGGAAGAAGGGTATGTTGATTTTAGGAGATTTTAAGTGGTTATCGAGCTTGACAAACTGAGGTCTTCTAACACAGTGGTTCTCAACTTTTTCAAGCTGCTCAAAATAATGATATTTGAACTGGGGACACAACCAAAATCATATTTGAGGACTGGCCCACCCCACCCTGACAAGTAATTTTAAGCGTTGAGGCATTACACTTTGTTTGACTCATTTCCACAGATAATATTGTGAAAATAGTTTGTGAGGTGTTGTGGGCCTCTCTCTTAGGTAATTGACAATTTGGCCAATGATTAACCATCCATACTGTTTAATTAGTTGTGATGCAGTAATGGTCTTATTTTTATTTTATTTCTAGGTTATTATAAAGAAAATCTAATTCCTTAAATTTTCACTGTCATCTGGGACCCCCCAAAATCATTGTGGAACGGTGGTTCTCCGTTCTAGCAGAGACTGTTCAAGATGGTTCTCCTTGCTTTGATGGAAAAGGGCTTGTAATCTGAAAACCTCAGGGTTGTTATTCTAAATTTGACTGGCAAAATGAATTAAAGTATGTTTTGAAAAATGGTTGGAAAGAAAATATCAACAGGTTTTCATGCAATGTGTATCAATTGTTTAAATGTTAGGGCTGAAACATCAAATGTTCAAGCATTTGAAATCATGCATACCATACCTCACAGCATACCATTTTACAGAGCATGCATGTATTCTTTTACATTTTGAAAAAACAATAGCCAATTTAACATTAAGGTGCCCAGACTTCTCCGGTGCCCACTCTTCCTGTTTCCAAACAGAATACATCAAGTGATGTGTTTATCCATGCTTCTACACATCCATGCTTCTGAAAATGATTGCATCACGCTGACCTTGAAGAGGGGTGACAGTGTACATAATTCTGATTGTCACCTTGTTTATTTTTATTGAATACTTTATTTGCAAGTTTGACTTGTTTGATAACGGTGTAATGGTACAGTGAAAAAAAAGGTTAAAAGGATAACGCAAAAAAGACCGTTTTCAGTGGGACCACCTTTCCTCTGTGAATACAGACACACTGTAAGGCAACTAATGTTTATTTTGTGTCTGTTGGGATGTTGCTGTTGGGGCAGGAACGTCCATATTTTGACGTTATGATTATTTAAATTATTTTGGCGTAGATTAATGCACTACTTAATCATACAAGAGTGTGACACAAAATAAGAAGAATAGCAGATCTACAAGCCCACAGTGCATTGTGATGCAACATGTTGAGCTTGTAGATGGACTATCTTCAGTACTGTCTAAGACAAGTCCCAGAGTATTCCTAAAACTGTATATATCTGTAGGCTATTTTTATTTATTTATTATTGTCCATTTTATTTTCTTGCTTAATATTTTCTTTTCTTCATTATATCAATTATATGTAGAACCATCTGTGGTACAAGTTCCAACAACATTTAGCTGCTTGTATCTTTATGAGTCAGTAACAAATAAAGCTTCTTGCATTCTGCACAATCCTAATGTTGTACTTCACTGCACAAGGACTTGTTTTGTACCACAATAGGTAGGCTAGTCCTATACCAGTTACTTATTTTTATTTTAATGTTAATTAACATGTTACAGCACTATAAAAAAACAAGAAATGACAAAGTCATAATATAGCCGCAAAATGTCATATTGAGGTATGCCATTTTATAAAAACTCTTCTACATTGCAGTATTGATACTTTAACTTGAGTAGTTGGGGGGGGGGGGGGGGGGGGGCACACATAACGGTGTGCCCCCATAACAATACAGCTGCTAATAATATGAATGTCAAATCATATTTATTCTTGTTTTCTTTCAAAAGGACATATATTTTTTCAAAAAAGTTTTTTTTTTTTTTTTTCAAAAAACAATTTTCAAACGGCAGATTGGGGCAAAAAAAGCCTGCCGCTAGCGGCTATATTATGACTTTAGTCATTTCTTGTTACACTTTGTCAGCTTGTTCTTTTGTCATTCAATGGTATGTCATGATCTAGTAATTGTATTTGTATTCTATTAGAGAACAGCAAAAAACGATCATGTATGAGTTTATATAGCCCTGAAACATGACTGTCATATCGTGACCGTCATGGGTGAACTTCAAACTGGTAATTAAACTTTCTCCCTTTTTGGTCCGTACATCTACATTAACTTTCATATTCCAAATATAAAGTGCTTACCCCATGGCTACGGATTTTACAATTATATACGTTTCCTCAGAAGTACCTGAATATTCTGAATTGTTAAATAAAAAGCATTTTAGTCCGATTGGTGGCCATTTCCCCCGTATTTTCTTATGCTTTCAACTACGTGACCCTATTGGCTGGGAGGTGTATTGCACTCTGGTACATTATAACTAAGAGAAAATGGCCGCCGGTCGGATATTTTAATCCGATCGGTGGCTTTTTATTGAACAATACGGAAAATACGGGTACTTATTGAGGGCCCGTACATAATTGTAACATGTGTGGCCATGAGCTAAGCACTTTATTTTTGAAATCTGAACGTTTATATAGATGTATGGAGCAAAAAGGGAGAAAGTGCAAACACCAGGTTGAAGTTCATCCATGACCGTAACAGACGACCGTCATATAATCCATGGCTGGCGTTTGTTTTCCAAGAATTTCAATGTTCAGTACTTTTACTTCTACTCCACTAAATCTGATCTCAGAGGCAAATATTATACTTGTACTCCACTACAATTATTTGAAAACTTAAGTTAAGTTTGGATTATTATTACAGAACACACATTAACCACTTCAGCCCTATATACATTTCAGCCATTTGAAAATAGCAGATCTACAAGCTGACAATGATGTAGGCCAGGGGTCTTCAACAGGGGGTCCGGGAATCCTAGGGGGTCCTCAGAGCTACTATAGGGGGTCCGCCATATCTTTGTGTGATAGGATTTCGTTTTTCTTTTTACATTAACCACTTGAACCCTAGAATTCCTTTTCTGAGGGGAACATTTGCCAAAAATAGCAGATCTACAAGCTCTCAACGCCTCGCAGCGCGAGGCTATTAGGTGTAGAGGGGAAAAAGAGCAGACTAAGTAAAAAAAAAACTTTAATCTGAAACACTATTTTATTCAGTATAGAGTATAGGGGGTCCCTGCTTCATCTCTCTCTCAGCTAGGGGGTCCTTGGCCTGAAAACGTTGAAGACCCCTGATGTAGGCTATGTATCACTACATAACTAAAAGAGTTTATGAGTTAGGGGAAACAAGAGTTTGTCATAGTATCAACATTATATTAGGGTAACATGCTATGGTTTAAAACATATGTTTTAAACCATAGCATTATGTTCAGGGGTCTTCATAAGGGGGTCCTGGACCCCTAGGGGTCATCATAGTTACTACAGTACAGGGGGTCCGCCAAATCTATTTGAGATTTTCTCTCTCTTTTGTTGATTTTTTTCACGATAACCACCATCCGGGGAGAACATTCACTGAAAATAGCCGATCTACAAGCTGACAACGCGTCTATCTGTGATATGAACGTTTATGTAGATGAATGGAGCAGTAAAGGAGAAAGGTGCAAACACCAGGTTGAAGTTCATCCATGACGGTTGTAATCCATGGCTAGCAAAGAAGTGGCTAGCCTGCGGACTGAGACCGGCTAATTTGCATATTCTCGTGAATATAAATTAGCCATGCGGTCTTCTGCGGACAATTTGGGGGTATTTTGTTATACTTTATTGGAGTATTTTCAGTACTTTTACTTCTACTCCACTACATCTCAGAGGCAAATATTGTACTTTTACTCGACTACAATTATTTGAAAACTTTAGTTAAAATGACAAGTTACTTTATAGATTTGGATTATTATTATAGAACATACATTAACCACTTCAGCCCTATATACACATTTCAGCCATTTAAAAATAGCAGATCTACAAGCTCACAATGAGCTTGTAGATCTGCTATTTTCAAAGGATTTGTTAACATTTGAAAACTTGAAATTGGACATTCTGCATACTGAGTCAGTGCTTTTACTTTTGGTATACTTTTGGTACTTTAAGTACATTTTGATAACGATACTTTTATACTTTTACTCAAGTAGGCTATATTTTGAATTGGACATTTACTTTTAACAGAGTATTTCTGTATTGCGGTATTGATACTTTTACTTAAGTAAAACGTAGCTACTTTTTCCACCACTGATTACTAGCAATAAGCAATAACTTGGATAACAATTGCAAAATGTCGGCTATTTATTACGTAACTAAACGAGTTTATGGAGTTAGGTTAGGGGAAACAAGAGTTCGTCATAGTGTCAACATTATATTATATAAGCAAAATATAATGTAGGCTACCTATAGAGTCACTTAGACAGGCAAGACACGTTAACAAAATAAATTGCCGTCTGATATGATGTAAACCCCCCTAGGCCCTAGGGGGTCCTCGTAGTTACAGGGGGTCCGCCAAATCTATGTGAGATAGAACATTTTCTCTCTCTTTTTTTCTTCTTTTTTTTTTACGCTATACAGCATCCTTTGGGGGGTAGCCTGCATTCACCGAAAATAGCCGATGTACAAGCTGACAATGCGTCATGCTGCAACAGCTTGTAGATCTGCTATTTTTGGTTAAGAAGTTTGGTGGTGTATAGGGCAAAAAAACAAGTACAGAGCAAAATGTCTAATGATTAATGCTTTAATCTCAACGTAAATTTGAATGTTTTCCGAATGAGAAATACAAATGTATAGGCTATAAGCACATCATGCTGCTATACCCTGACATTATGCAGAGTATAGGCTATAAGCATGAATATAATTTTTTTGCTCAATGATGAGTTTGCCTATTTGTTACATAACTAACAGAGTTTGGGTAGAGTTAGGGAAAGCGTTCACAATCACACTCTACAATTGTATTACACTCCTTCTTCTTATCACATATAGCCAAAATATAATGTAGGCTATACACTTAATAGAAAATTGGACAATGTTAGCTGTTTGTCAGAAAGAAACCATGCAGGAACATTAATATGTCAGCCAGTAAAAGCTCTCGTTCTGCTTTGATCAGGTTAATGTTAATGTTACATTATCGGCTGCCTACAAGCATCGTTGAACTCGTGGCTCAACGTGCCCTCGGTGGCTCGTGGTAATTATTAATGCTTTGATCATCTCATCAATTGTAAGTCTAGAATGACAGATGCAATGAATACAAGAGTATGTTACGTTATATGTACAGTATATATATATATATACATGTATATGTTACAAGCAAGCAGAGCCACAGTTAAACAAAGTTGGCTCGGGCAGGAGTCGATCCCGTCCTCCCGGTGCGTGCGGTTTTCTGTGATTGGCCGAACGTTAATATTCTAGCGCTCCGACCTCGACAATTAGGCGATGTCTTTGGCGCAGTCGGTAGCGCTGTCGCCTCACAGCTAGTAGGTCCTGGGTTCGATTCCCGCAGGGGACGCTGTGGGCGCTGGGGGCGTGTTCTCTCCTCCACGTCATCAGTGCCCACACCCTAGGTGGGGTTGGTGAAAGGGCCTTTCTGTGTGGAGTTTGCATGTTCTCCCCATGTCTCCTAGGGTAGGTACCCTCACAAAAAACATGCAGTAATCCTGGTCACTATACTGCCTCCCCCTGGCCAGCCGGGGCGCCTGATGGAGGGGAAGGGAACTGGTTGGAATAACGTGTTCCTTCCACGCGCTACGTCCAACCAGGGAAACTCTCCCCTGTCAGGTGATAAGAAGGTCAGACGGCTCTCATGCGTTGAAGGAGGCATGAGCTCGGCCCTGGCCTCCCTAGGTTGGCAGAGGGAAGGTTGCCCAGGATCACACGCTTAGGCATTGGCACCAGGGTGAAAAAATAGGGGTTACAAATCGTGGGATAAAAATTTAAGATAAAAAAGATAATAATAATGTCATGATCAATGCCATACTTTGAGCAGACTCTCAATAGCTGCTGTAACCCTCCACTGTAAGGACTTAGTACAACCAGGACAGCAAACATCAGGTGATTGATGATAGAGTTACCTACTAGACAGCCCGTATTGCATTCAGATTGATTCAGAATGATTCAGATCATTGTTCATTTGTGTATATAAAATGTAGTCTTAATATAGTCAAAATATGTCTTTAAAAATAAAAAGTCCCAAAAAATAATTTGGACATCTTTAGGGGGTCTTTGAGAGATATGCGTCATTACTTTTGAAAAGGAAAGCTCCCTGGTTCTCTTCCTTTAAGGGTAGGGTTGGTTGGGTATCGAAATTCGGTTCCAAGTAGGAACCGAATAAGAAATGGCGGGTACCGGGTAACCATAAGATGATTTAATTTTGGTTCTGCATATCGGTTCCTACTAGAAGCGCTAATAACCGTTCAAACAAAGGCTTCATGATGACAAGTTGACTATCTGTCAGGACCTGTCTAACTTACAGTATGTGATCATATCACACATTCGCACTGCACTGCATACACACGCACGCACGCACGCACAGGAGGCATACGATAATCCGACATCCCGTTTCTCCGACTATGTGGCATCCGCGTGTGGTTAGGGTTAGGGTTCGGGTTTGGTATAGGGTTAGTATTGGAAACGTCGGAGGCATGCGCTGTCGGAGGAATGCGCTGTCGGACTAACGTATTGCACCCCGCACGCACGCACTCACGCACGCACGCACGCACGCACGCACGCACGCACGCACGCACGCACACACACACACACACACACACACACACACACACACACACACACACACACACACACACACACACACACACACACACACACACACACACACACACACACACACACACACACACACACACACACACACAGAGAGAGCGGGCAACAGGCATGTTGTGAACGGGACCGTACCTATGTTCCCCAGGTTCTATGTTCCCCGCAAAAAAGGTTCTATGTTCCCCACTTACCAAAAAAGGTTCTATGTTCCCTGGGTTCTATGTTCCCCTTTTACCTAAAAAAAGGTTCTATGTTCCCCACTTACCCAAAAAAGGTTCTATGTTCCCCATTAACAAAAAAAAAGGTTCTATGTTCCCCGCTCACCCAAAAATGCAGGAAACATACATTTTTTATTTCCAATTATTAATAACATCTCTGAACACACAACTGAACATAATGGGGATAAATTACTATCAGAAACTTGCCCGCCTTTGCCCCCCTTTCCCCTGGCGGCCATCTTGGTGATATAGAGCACCTTGTAGCAACTCATAATGTAATAACGGCGTAATAACAGTTCATAATATAATAAACTAAATGTCATAAAAGCTCATAATAAAATCACGAGCGGTAGCGCAATAACGGGTTTTTGCATAATATAATAACGTAATAATTTGTTACATTAAGATTTTTTTTTAAATAATTGTTTTTGGCTTTATCTGCCTTTTATTAGATAGTATACAGTAGTCTGAGAGGAAATGGGGAGAGAGAGATGGAAGTGACACGCAGGAAAGTCCGTCAGGATCGGGAGTCGAACCCGCGACACGCTGTGCCCGGACCGCCACGCCAGCTGTCCATAACTGCTCAAATTGTTGAGAAAAGTGTTACATCTTATAATCAGTATCAGTATCATGGTCAGTGTCATGGTCAGCATCATGCTCAGTTTCATGGCAAGTGTCAGTATCATGTCAGTATCATGTCAGTATCATGTTAGTATCATGGTCAGTATCATGTCAGTATCATGTCAATATCATGTCAATATCATGTCAGTATCATGTCAGTATCATGGTCAGTATCATGTCAGTATCATGTCAGTATCATGTCAGTATCATGTCAGTATCATGTTAGTATCATGGTCAGTATCATGTCAGTATCATGTCAATATCATGTCAGTATCATGGTAGTATCATGGTCAGTATCATGGTCAGTATCATGGTCAGTAACATGGTCAGTAACATGGTCAGTATCATGGTCAGTATCGTGGCCAGTAACATGGTCAGTATCATGGGGCGGGGGGAGGTGATGATTGACAGACAGAATTGCTCAGTAGCACCCCTCTGCCCAAAAGAACGTTTTGGTATTGCAGCTGAAAAAGCTTGGAATGACAGACAGTCAGATTGTGAGAAAAAATATCTGGATGTTTTTTTAGGCTTACAACCTGTTTAATACGTATTGGGGGCAATATTTATACATAATATATTTTTTTTACATTCATGGTGTAGCCCCTTTAAGCCTGTATAATTGTCTCCGCCAGGCCGAAAGGCATGGCGAGAGAGTATGTTTTACCCCCTGTCCGTCCGTCCGTCCGTGTGTGTGTCCTGTCCGTGTGTTACCAGCTAATCTCCGGCACCATTGGCCCGCTCGCTGCGAAACTGCGCACACACACTCCCTCGATACCAATTCAGAACCTCTGCCCCAAATTTTTCACATGGGCCTGTTATAGCGCCAACAGGAGGCCGATTTGTGCAAAACCCATTTTTTGACATTACTCCTACAGATTTTATCCAAACGTCATGCAAATCGGTAAACAGTATCTCTATAGTCATGTGATCAACCCGGATCTGTCCGATTCCCATATTCCATCCTGATTGGCTAAGGTTGGCTTCCAAAGTTTGCAGGATTGGTCCGTTTTGAACAAAATGCCTCGAATTATGAACGCAGCTTGCAATTTCCGTGAAATTTCACACGCACATTCCCACTAGGCCGAGGAAGAAATGCCACCCCTTTCACATTGGCCTGTTACAGCAGGTCTAATTCAGCAAAACACATTTTTTGGAACAAAATGCCTCAAATCATGAATGCAGTGTCCGATTGAAAGGCCTAAGAAGAAATGGCACCCTTTTCACATTGGCCTATTATACCGCCACCAGGAGGCCAAAATAACCTACCTGACCTGGCGGAGACCTGTGCTCTGAGGAGCACCTTTTTATATGCTTTATAAATTAAGCACTTTGAAACTGAAGATGATGGCCAATGTTGATGATAGTAAAAATAAATTATAATAATATCGTATCGATATCGTGAGCCCAATATTGTGTATCGTATCATATGTATTGTGAAATTAATGTTGTGACACCCCTAAATAGATTTTGAGTCATTTCAAAGAAGTTTTCAAAACATGATATTTTGACACTTTAAAAACTGAAAAAGTACAAATAACTAATGGGTATAAATACATGTATTTAAACCTTTTTAAATGTCTCACCATTTCCTGCATTTTTGGGTGAGCGGGGAACATAGAACCTTTTTATGGTTGAGCGGGGAACATAGAACCTTTTTATGGTTGAGTGGGGAACATAGAACCTTTTTTTGGATGAGTGGGGAACATAGAATCCTTTTTTGGTTGAGTGGGGAACATAGAACCCGGGGAACATAGAACCTTTTTTGGGGGAAGTGGGGAACATAGAACCTGGGGAACATAGGGATGACCCCTTGTGGGGACTGGACTGTGGCAAACGCTCTAAAGTGTGGCTTCACTATAAAAGAGACCAGATTAAATGGAAAGTGCATTACATGGTACTTTATTTATTATTTATTATTATACATTACATGTTACTTTATTTATTATTATACATTACATGTTACTTTATTTATTATTTATTATTATACATTTATGTGGAAAGTGAATTAGTTTCAACACATTGCCTGCCAGAGCTTTTTCAGAACAGTCTGTAGCCTCTGCCAGGATTTTTAACGATTGTGTTACCTGTTCGCGTAGCCACAGATTTCTTTCCTCCAGTATGTTTGATCCCCTGATGGTTGCTAATCACTGAGGAGATTCAGGTGTGGTTTCACAAATGTCACCGAGGTCATTGTGACCTCGTTAACATGCGTTTTCTGATGTTTGAAAATAGCTGAAAAACCAGTAGTTTTAAACCAAAAAACGATGTTAATTGTTTGTCCGTTTCATTTTTAACATTGAAGTGAATGGAGCAGCAATTCTTTGGAAATGTTCATCTAATAATTCGGTTTGAATATCGAAATAACTTTTTTTTTTTTTTTTTAACGTACTGTATATAAACGTCTTTTGGCAGGCAACAGCTGGATTCTCAAAGACGTTTTTATACGTTTTTGGCAGTTAATGTGTTGTTAAGACAGGTTATACGTCTAATATGACCGAACATTTAATAACATTAAACATTTATTACAACTCAATCAGACGTCAGGACAGACTGAGAGAAACACCTGCATTTTAATGACTTTCCATCACTCACTGTAATGGTTTTGAAACTATCTGAACATGTTTTGTGTCAGGGACCCCCCATCTGAACATGTTTTGTGTCAGGGACCCCCCCATCTGAACATGTTTGAACATGTTTTGTGTCAGGGACCCCCCCATCTGAACATGTTTTGTGTCAGGGACCCCCCATCTGAACATGTTTTGTGTCAGGGACCCCCATCTGAACATGTTTTGTGTCAGGGACCCCCCCATCTGAACATGTTTTGTGTCAGGGACCCCCCCCATCTGAACATGTTTTGTGTCAAAAATCAAAATTATTCAAACGCTTTCAAGTTTCTTCAAAAATGTTCATACATAGGGCGCTGGGGGCGTGTTCTCTCCTCCACATCATCAGTGCCCACACCTTAGGTGGGGTTGGTGAAAGGGCCTTTCTGTGTGGAGTTTGCATGTTCTCCCCGTGTCTCCTAGGGTAGTAGGTACCCTCACAAAAAACATGCAGTAATCCTGGTCACTATACTGCCTCCCCCTGGCCAGCCGGGGCGCCTGATGGAGGGGAAGGGAACTGGTTGGAATAACGTGTTCCTTCCACGCGCTACGTCCAACCAGGGAAACTCTCCCCTGTCAGGTGATAAGAAGGTCAGACGGCTCTCATGCATTGAAGGAGGCATGAGCTCGGCCCTGGCCTCCCTAGGTTGGCAGAGGGAAGGTAGTGCCCAGGATCACACGCTTAGGCATTGGCACCAGGGTGAAAAAATAGGGGTTACAAATCGTGGGATAAAAATTTAAGATAAAAAAAATAATAACTAGAAAAAGTGCTCCTCGGAGCACAGGTCTCCGCCAGGTCAGGTAGGCTATTGTGGCCTCCTGGTGGCGCTATAATAGGCCAACGTGAAAAGGGTGCCATTTCTTCTTAGGCCTTGCACGACAATCGGACACTGACTGCATTCATGATTTGAGGCATTTTGTTAAAAACATGTGTTTCGCTAAATTAGACCTGTTGGTGGCGCTATAACAGGCCAATGTTAAAAGGGTGGCATTTGTTCCTCAACATAGTGTGAATGTGCGTGCAAAGTTTGAGCGCAATTGGACGGTGCGTTCATGATTTGCAGAATTTTGTTCAAAACAAGCCAATAATGCAAACTTTAGATGTCAATTTTAGCCAATCAATATGGAATATGAAAAATCAAACACATCCGTCGTGATCACATGACTATAGAGATCATGTGTACCGATTTGCGTGAAATTTGGATAAAATTGGAAGGAGTAATATAAAAAAAAGTGTTTTACACAAGTCGGCCTCCTGGTGGCGCTATAAAAGGCAGATGTGAAAAATGCAGGCCAAAGGTTTTTCCTTGACCTATAGGGAGTGTGCATACAAAGTTTTACACAGATCGGTGCAATTATAGGTAAAAACACGAATCGGCCTGTTATAGCGCCACCATGAGGCTGATTTGAAAATGTTCAAATGGTAGTCCTTCCTCGGCCTAATGGGAATGTGCGTGCAAAATTTCACGGAAATTGCATGCTGTGTTCATGATTTGAGGCATTTTGTTCAAAACGGTGCACTCCTGCAAACTTTGGAAGACATTTTTAGACAATCGGGATGGAATATGAGAAATCTGAAAGACCCGTTTCGTTTAATGACTATAGAGATACTGTGTACCGAATTGTGGGATTTTTGGACAAAATCTGTAGGAGTACTGTCAAAAAATGTGTTTTGCACAAATCGGCCTCCTGGTGGCGCTATAACAGGCCCCTGTGAAAAATTTGGGGCAGAGGTTCTGCTCTGGTATCCAGGGACTGTGTGTGCACAGTTTGGCTGCGAGCAAGCCAACGGTGCCGGAGATTAGCTGTACACAGACAGATCGAATGACGGACGGACACACGGACGGACACACGGACACACGGACGGACGGACAGGGGGTAAAACATACTCTCTCGCCATGCCTTTCGGCCTGGCGGAGACAATAATGTCATGATCAATGCCATACTTTGAGCAGACTCTCAATAGCTGCTGTAACCCTCCACTGTAAGGACTTAGTACAACCAGGACAGCATACATCAGGTGATTGATGATAGAGTTACCTACCAGACAGCCCGTATTGCATTCAGATTGATTCAGAATGATTCAGATCATTGTTCATTTGTGTATATAAAATGTAGTCTTAATATAGTCAAAATATGTCTTTAAAAATAAAAAGTCCCCAAAAATAATTTGGACATCTTTAGGGGGTCTTTGAGAGATATGCGTCATTACTTTTGAAAAGGAAAGCTCCCTGGTTCTCTTCCTCTAAGGGTAGGGTTGGTTGGGTATCGAAATTCGGTTCCAAGTAGGAACCGAATAAGAAATGGCGGGTACCGGGTAACCATGAAATGATTTAATTTTGGTTCTGCATATCGGTTCCTACTAGACGCGCTAATAACCGTTCAAACAAAGGCTTCATGATGACAAGTTGACTATCTGTCAGGACCTGTCTAACTTACAGTATGTGATCATATCACACATTCGCACTGCACTGCACACGCACGCACGCACGCACGCACGCACACACACACACACACACACACACACACACACACACACACACACACACACACACACACACACACACACAGAGAGAGCGGGCAACAGGCATGTTGTGAACTATGGACCGCATGGCAAACGCTCTAAAGTGTGGCTTCACTATAAAAGAGACCGGATTAAATGGAAAGTGCATTACATGGTACTTTATTTATTATTTATTATTATACATTACATGTTACTTTATTTATTATTATCTACTTTATTTATTATTTATTATTATACATTTATGTGGAAAGTGAATTAGTTTCAACACATTGCCTGCCAGAGCTTTTTCAGAACAGTCTGTAGCCTCTGCCAGGATTTTTAACGATTGTGTTACCTGTTCGTGTAGTAGATTGAAATTATTTGATTTATTGATTCATACAAAAACGGTCTTTTAAGCTCATCTTGGTCAAAAGTATTTTATTTAAATGTCTTTATTTTGGTCCAGCTAATTCAAGTGATTTTCCTTTTATTTTAAGCAACATTGTGGGTTCGTTTTACAGTTTAATATGCTTATAGTACTGTACAGCACAATCTTGATCTATGATTCTGTGATCGGCTAGTTAGTGTTTTGGAGAATCAGTGATCGATTATGTTGGTCTGTCACATTCCTGTAGAGAGGGGACGGCGCTGTTTTCCTCCTCAGATACACTCTGGTGTTCGAGAGGAATGCACCGTCGTGTGAATTCATTATAATTCATTCATTCATCTTTGCCCCTGTTTACAGGTAAAACTGTCGTCAGACGGCTGAAAAGTGTGAACAAATATAAATGTGAAAGATGCTTTATGATGTGAACATGTGAAACCGCTTTATGTTTACTTTAAGAGTGTATTTGAGACCAAATGATTACTAGTGGATTGTTTGAGCCACATGGTGACGACGCCATTCTGCAGCCACACTAGTTCTCATTGCTGCGCGTCGTGTAACTTTGTTTGATCGTTGGAGCTATGATTAGTTTGTCTAACAGCACATTTATTTCGTAAAGGTTTAAAGACATGATGTATGGATGATGCATTTAATACAGTTAAAACCATGGCCAAGTCATGGAGGTATAATGGGTACATTAGGCCTACTGCACGTCGTTTATTACTGTGTTTGATGATCTTTTCAGTCATGATTAGTTTGTGGAATAGTAGATTCATTGGTGAAGGGTTAAAAACGTGATTAATGATTAATTTGTCATGCAGTTAAAAACGGGCAATTAATGAGAGTGTTATTTGAATACATGACGAGAATAACTTAAGGTTAAAAGAGTTTAAAAAGAGTGATGTCAAGAAATGCATTTATAATTTAGTTAAAAACTGAACAAATGTGAATGTACATGATTACAGGTGCATTAAGTAATCACTGCAGTGAAGCACTTTTGATGCATTTGTAATGGTCCAGTAATGGTAACAGTTATATGCTTAAGTATACCAAGTGCCTGTTGTATAATGTGAGATTGTGCATTTATTGTGATTAATGTCATTGTGAGATACTATGATGCTACAGTTACAGACTGACTGGCACTTTATTGAATGCAAGGTTAAAGGGTCACGTGTTTATTGCAGTAGTGTTGAAGTGGTTGATGACATGATACTGTAATGCTGTTAAGTATTGTATAATCATTCTGAAAGAATGTAATTGTATGGATATGTTGAATTGTAAGTGAATGTGATATTGCACTGTGAAAGTTTATATAAAGATACACTCTGGTGTTTGAGAGGAATGCACCGTCGTGTGAATTCATTATAATTCATTCATTCATCTTTGCCCCTGTTTACAGGGGCGCTACATTTTGGGGGCTCGTCCGGGGTTACATGGCGGCTTTCCGACATGTCGCCTTTCCGACGTTAACGAACCCTATACCTAACCCTAACCCTAACCGCACGCGGAAGCCACTAGTCGGAGTGGCGATTGATTGATTGATTGATTGAAATTTTTATTAGGCAAAAGAATGTAAAACAACACAGTTACATTTATAATGCTTTTGTCTAAAAGGTCCGGCCAAAAAAGTCCTTGCGGGCTTGTTTCCATTGGGGTCCTTGAATTAATTTCATAGACATATATAGTAGCAACCAAACAGTTCAAAAATCACATAAGAATACAGAGGGAAAAAATATATACCATTATGTCCAAAAAAGGTCATGGGAAAATAATGAAATATATACAAAACAAAACATGATCAAAATAAAAATAAAAAGTGTGTACAAAAAAGGGGGAGGGGGGGGGGGTCGTCTGTCTACAGGGAAACTGGTACTAGCTCCTCTTTAGGCCTCCAGAGATGTCGGCATGGAAGACGGTTACCTCGTCCGGGATGTGTGCAGCGTGGGTCCACTTCTTCCAGCTACAGAAGTCCCCTGCCGTCACACAGCTCTTTTAAAAACAACATGAACCTAGTCATCAAGAGCACCGTGGTGAACCAGCTACAGTGGTGTCCTGATCATCAGTGAGCAGAGGGCAGATCATCTGAGGTATTGCTACATACCAGGAGAGCTGCTACTATGTTCCAAGGGTGAAAAGGTATCATTTAACACGGTTCACAACCACACTGCACAAGATGGCGTCATCAGGAGTGGAACAACTACAAGTGGAGATAATCAGAGAGTTATGTGAGCTGCCCAGAGACACTCTGGCAGAGTTATGTGACTTTTTACTCATCGCAGGAGGAGCTCTTGAGCATGTGACTGGTAAAAGTCGAAGAGCTCTCATTAAGTTGATTTCAGACCACATACAGAGTGAAGAGCTTGAGAAGCGAGAGGATAATGGAATGGCTGACTTGCTCATATTTAAAGACAAAATGACTGAGCTCCAGGCAGTTGTCATCCTAATGCAGCAGAAGACACAGGAAACAGAGTTGCGGGAGGAACAGAAGAAACAGGAAGAAGAGCAGGAAAGGATACAAAAAGAGATTAAGGCCTTGCAGCTGCAGTTGGCTGCCACACAGAAACAGAGTGAGAAAGATAAGCCAGAAAATAGAGAAATCAAAACCCCGGCCCCTAGCAGAATGTTAACACAGAACCCACCCCACGGTTATCCCCCTACCCCATGGCACAAGGATTTTAAAATATCTGGCCAAATTGGAGAACCTGGGCAGAAAGACCGATTGACCTTTTCAAGTCTGGCGCGCCAAATTGAACATGGTTTAAGCAAAGGGGTCCCAGAACTCGAAATTGTAGATGCAGTAATTAGAGCAATTATTCCTGGCATGGGACTGCGTAGCTATTTAGAGGGGAAAGCTAACCTAACCCTCCCCACTCTAAGGAGCATACTCCGTTCCCATTATCAAGAGAGAAGTGCCACTGAGCTATATAAGCAGCTAACATCTGAAGTGCAGGGCATCAAAGAAACGCCACAGAACTTCCTCATTCGTACCTTTGACCTGAGACAGAAGATAAAATGGACCCTGCTGATACGCTGGCTGTGAGGGCCTTAAAGGAGAAGAGACCAAGAACTGTGGGTGAGTGCAGGGCAGTAATGGGCCTACTCAGTTATTATCGCCAGTACATAAGGGACTTCTCCCGTATTGCTGGACCCCTGTATGCCCTGCTTGAAGCGGAACCTGGAGCAGATAAACAGAAAAACAGCAACAAATGGACAACGAAAGGAAAAGGGAAGAACAGAGGGACACCTTCAAATAAACCGATCACCTGGACTGGTGAGCATCAACGGATACTGGAAAGATTGATTGATTGTCTGGTGGAGCCCCCCATCCTTGGCTTCCCAGACTTCAACAAGTCATTCATCTTGCATACAGACGCATCAAACCAGGGCCTAGGTGCAGTGTTGTATCAAGAACAGGAGGGAAAGCTGCGTGTCATAGCATATGCATCTCGCACACTGACCAAAGCGGAGAAGAATTATCATCTTCACTCTGGGAAACTAGAGTTCCTAGCCTTAAAGTGGGCCGTGACCGACCGCTTTAGAGACTACTTGATGACTTCCTCTTGTCTTGTGTACACAGACAACAATCCACTTACCTACGTGTTGTCCACAGCCAAGCTGAACGCCACAGGGAGTAGTTGGGTTGCTGAATTAGCAGACTTCCATCTAACCATCAAATATCGTCCAGGCAGAGAGAATGGTGACGCTGATGGCCTGTCGAGGATGCCCTGTGACATAGAGGAAATGATGGAGAATTGTACAGTAGAAATGTCCGCCCTCTCAATCCAAGCCACAGTGCAAGCGATAGAAACAACAGACTCTAAAACAGCATGGTGCATGATGGCTCTAGGGTGTGTAGGAACAGATGAGGGGACACCTACACCCTTCTCCAGAGCGGAGATCTGTCAGGCGCAGAGAGAAGACCTGAATATTGGCCCTGTAATAGACTGCAAACAGTCAGATCAAAGACCTGTGGGACAGCAGCTTAAATCATTCAGTGCACAGAGCAAACGTCTCCTCAGAGAGTGGGACAAACTCAGTTTAGATAGAGAGGGCATATTGCACCGAAAGACTGCCACCAGAATGCAACTTGTCCTACCAGAGAAATACAAGACAACAGTCCTGAGACAACTCCATGACGACATGGGTCATCAGGGTGTGGAACGCACAACATCACTGGTAAGAGATCGTTTCTTCTGGCCACAAATGCAGCGAGAGGTAGAGATCTACATGTCCCAATGTGGTGCCTGTCTTAAACAGAAAAAGCCCTGTAGAGAAACAAGAGCCCCTCTCAACTCTATTGTCACAACACAGCCATTTGAATTAGTATCCATTGACTTTCTGCATTTAGACAAGTGTAAAGGTGGCTATGAATACATCCTGGTGATAGTTGATCATTACACCCGCTTTGCCCAAGCGTACGCCACAACAACAAAGTCTGCTAAGTGTGTTGCTGACAAAATATTCAATGATTATGCTCTGAAGTTCGGTTTTTGCCAGCGTCTCCACCATGACCAAGGTGGCGAGTTTGAAAACCAGTTGTTTGCACAACTGCAGAAGAACTGTGGAGTGATGGGCTCGAGAACAACACCGTATCACCCGGAGGGTAACGGCCAAGTTGAGCGGATGAACAGAACACTCTTACAAATGCTGAAAACCCTCACTGAGAGACAGAAGTCCAACTGGAAAGAGTCACTGAACAAACTCATGTTTGCATATAACAGCACACGAAGTGAAGTTACAGGCTTCTCTCCCTTCTATCTCCTATTTGGGAGATCCCCAAGATTACCTGTTGACTTACTGTTTGGATTGACCCCCGAGACAGGGACTGCTGACCACCAAGAATATATGAGAAAATGGAAAGCACAGATGCAAGAGGCATATGACATAACAGCAGAGAATGCAAAGAAAAGTGCAGATAGGAACAAGCGGAACTATGACAACAAAGTGAGGAGTTCTGTGTTGTGCGAGGGTGACAGAGTCCTCGTTAGGAATATGACCCCCAGAGGAGGAACTGGGAAGCTGCGAAACCACTGGGAAGATAGTATCCACAAAGTCATCCGTCAGGTGGGAAAAGATATGCCGATATATGAAGTTACGCCTGAACAAGGGAAAGGAAGAGGACCTAGGATTCTGCACCGCAATCTTCTGCTGCCATGTGATAACTTGCCCCTAGAGATCCAGTTACAACCTGCGAAAGTGAAGAGGAAAGTCACAGCTCAGAACAAGAAAGACACAGGAGTAACAAATCAAGATGATGATGACAGTGATGAAGATGACTATGGATACTACTACAGGCCAGTGGAGCAGCCTTTGCCTGTGGTACAACCTGTGAACACAGACAGAGAGAATGTTAATGATGCTGAACATCAGCAGCAAGACATGCCCCAGCAGCAAGAGGCTCAGGACATGGGAGCGGATCAAGAGGAATTGCAAGTTCAAGAGGAGCTTGTCATGGAAGAAAGAATGCCGGCACCACCGTCACCTGTTCCAAGTAACAACAGTGATGCAGCACAGCACTATCAGCGACCAGTAAGAGAGAGGCGAGCTCCTAGAGTCTTCACATACGACCAGTTGGGCCACCCAGCCTGTTATAGTGCTGGATCACCAAGCAACATCATGTACTGGTACCCTCCAGTACCCCTGCTCTACGGACCGATGCAAGGAATAGGTGCGTGGATGACTACAGAACAGCACTTCAACTACCAGCCAGCCATTCCCGGGTACTGAAGGAAGAATGCCCATGCCCCAGCCCCACTGCCCTTTGCCCCAATGCCACCCTCACACGCACCCACACCCACACACACACGTACACTACACTCATGAACTTTGCGAGAAGCTGAGTGCCACATACAACCAAACAAACATACACTACACTACACTCCTGGACTTTGTGATAAGTCGAGTGCTACACACACACACTCCTAGACTTTGTGATGAGTCGAGTGCTACACTTACACACACTCTTGGACTTTGCGTCAAGCCGGGTGCTATACACAACATACATACACTCCTTACATTCGTGGACTTTGAAATAAGCCGAATGCTCTCATACACATACGCTCCGTATACTCGTGAACTGTTGTTGAAACAACTGAGTGCCTTTCATGCGCTCATGGACTTGATTAAGTCGATTGCTTACGGAGAAGGTTCAGTCATTATTGTAATTCTGTTTGTAGTTTAAGAGAGAGAAAAAAAAGAAGAAACTGCTTGATGTGAAACTGTATTTGGTAAAGAGAAACAATCGTGATGGTACCAATATTGTTGGTCTGATGTCGGGGACGACATCTGTTTAGATGGGGAGTGTGTAGTAGATTGAAATTATTTGATTTATTGATTCATACAAAAACGGTCTTTTAAGCTCATCTTGGTCAAAAGTATTTTATTTGAATGTCTTTATTTTGGTCCAGCTAATTCAAGTGATTTTCCTTTTATTTTAAGCAACATTGTGGGTTCGTTTTACAGTTTAATATGCTTATAGTACTGTACAGCACAATCTTGATCTATGATTCTGTGATCGGCTAGTTAGTGTTTGGGAGAATCGGTGATCGATTATGTTGGTCTGTCACATTCCTGTAGAGAGGGGACGGCGCTGTTTTCCTCCTCAGATACACTCTGGTGTTCGAGAGGAATGCACCGTCGTGTGAATTCATTATAATTCATTCATTCATCTTTGCCCCTGTTTACAGGTAAAACTGTCGTCAGACGGCTGAAAAGTGTGAACAAATATAAATGTGAAAGATGCTTTATGATGTGAACATGTGAAACCGCTTTATGTTTACTTTAAGAGTGTATTTGAGACCAAATGATTACTAGTGGATTGTTTGAGCCACATGGTGACGACGCCATTCTGCAGCCACACTAGTTCTCATTGCTGCGCGTCGTGTAAGTTTGTTTGATCGTTGGAGCTATGATTAGTTTGTCTAACAGCACATTTATTTCGTAAAGGTTTAAAGACATGATGTATGGATGATGCATTTAATACAGTTAAAACCATGGCCAAGTCATGGAGGTATAATGGGTACATTAGGCCTACTGCACGTCGTTTATTACTGTGTTTGATGATCTTTTCAGTCATGATTAGTTTGTGGAATAGTAGATTCATTGGTGAAGGGTTAAAAACGTGATTAATGATTAATTTGTCATGCAGTTAAAAACGGGCAATTAATGAGAGTGTTATTTGAATACATGAAGAGAATAACTTAAGGTTAAAAGAGTTTAAAAAGAGTGATGTCAAGAAATGCATTTATAATTTAGTTAAAAACTGAACAAATGTGAATGTACATGATTACAGGTGCATTAAGTAATCACTGCAGTGAAGCACTTTTGATGCATTTGTAATGGTCCAGTAATGGTAACAGTTATATGCTCAGGGTTGAGCTGTAGGGGGTACGGGGGGGTACGGCGTACCCTTAGTTCTGACACTGTGGGGGCTGGGGACTCGCGCGTGCACATGCACGAGCAGCTCCACATGCACGAGCGAGCACACACGTCAGCCGCCCGCGAGAAGTCAATCATTAATACAACAACGCACCTTCAGGGGCGAGCCGTTTTTAACACCTTAAACAATGGACTCAACGACCTGGCTGCTTTGCATAACAAGAGCTGGTAGCCTACCAGACACTCACAAAGGTATCCTTATCTAGCTCTGGTCCATAGCGTTAGAAGGAGTTCTCCTTAACGCTATGGTACTTTAGATTCTTTCCCCTCGCACCGCGGTAGCGCAGCCTCTCGTCTGTAGTAAAATAAAATAAAAACGCTTTTGGTACTCACCAAAACAAAGACGGTTTAATGGAGTTGAAAGCCTATTCTACTAAGTGGGAACACTCTGAGCCCCCACCTCACGTATAAAATACACTTTTTGGCCAGAAAAGAAAATATTTCACCTGAAGGAAGAATCTGGTCAATAGGAAAATTCCATTGACCAGATCTGTAGAGGGCACCTGGAGCAACCAAAAACAGGTTTTAATTCCGGTGAAATATTTTCTTTTCTGGCCAAAAAGTGTATTTTAGACATGAGGTGGGGGCTCACAGTGTTCCCATTTAGTAAAGTAGGCTTTGAACTCCATAAAACCGTCTTTGTTTTGGTGAGTAGCAAAAGGGTATTTTTTTTTTTAACTTGTTTTAAAAAACACTGTTTTGAAAGGAATGTAAGTCTTAAAAAAAGTAATTAAAGTAAAGACAAATTGACTGATTATTTTAAGTACTTATGTGTGGGTGAATCTATGTAAAGGGCTTTTATATAAAACAAAAGGAAAATAAAATAATTAATTAATTGAAACAAAAATAAAAACAACAAATTAACAATGCAACAAAATAATAAGAAATATAAATACATTAATAATCAAATGTTGAATACAGTATTTCAACGAGCTGAGTGGCTATGTGCACATGCTTGCGCACGCACGTGCCCGCGCGCGTGCACGTGCCCGCGCGCGTGCACGTGCGCGCGCACGTGACGTCATAAAATAGAGTACCCATAGTTCAAAAATCCACAGCTCACCACTGTATATGCTTAAGTATACCAAGTGCCTGTTGTATAATGTGAGATTGTGCATTTATTGTGATTAATGTCATTGTGAGATACTATGATGCTACAGTTACAGACTGACTGGCACTTTATTGAATGCAAGGTTAAAGGGTCACGTGTTTATTGCAGTAGTGTTGAAGTGGTTGATGACATGATACTGTAATGCTGTTAAGTATTGTATAATCATTCTGAAAGAATGTAATTGTATGGATATGTTGAATTGTGAGTGAATGTGATATTGCACTGTGAAAGTTTATATAAAGATACACTCTGGTGTTCGAGAGGAATGCACCGTCGTGTGAATTCATTATAATTCATTCATTCATCTTTGCCCCTGTTGTTTACAGGGGCGCTACATTTGCGTAGCCACAGATTTCTTTCCTCCAGTATGTTTGATCCCCTGATGGTTGCTAATCACTGAGGAGATTCAGGTGTGGTTTCACAAATGTCACCGAGGTCATTGTGACCTCGTTAACATGCGTTTTTTGATGTTTGAAAATAGCTCAAAAACCAGTAGTTTTAAACCAAAAAACAATGTTAATTGTTTGTCCGTTTCATTTTTAACATTGAAGTGAATGGAGCAGCAATTCTTTGGAAATTTTCATCTAATAATTCGGTTTGAATATCGAAATAACTTTTTTTTTTTTTTCAAAAACGTACTGTATATAAACGTCTTTTGGCAGGCAACAGCTGGATTCTCAAAGACGTTTTTATACGTTTTTGGCAGTTAATGTGTTGTTAAGACAGGTTATACGTCTAATATGACCGAACATTTAATAACATTAAACATTTATTACAACTCAATCAGACTTCAGGACAGACTGAGAGAAACACCTGCATTTTAATGACTTTCCATCACTCACTGTAATGGTTTTGAAACTATCTGAACATGTCTGAACATGTTTTGTGTCAGGGACCCCCCCATCTGAACATGTTTTGTGTCAGGGACCCCCCCATCTGAACATGTTTTGTGTCAGGGACCCCCATCTGAACATGTTTTGTGTCAGGGACCCCCCCATCTGAACATGTTTTGTGTCAGGGACCCCCCATCTGAACATGTTTTGTGTCAAAAATCAAAATTATTCAAACTCTTTCAAGTTTCTTCAAAAATATTCATACATATCAGATGTAAAAGCTCACAGCGCGGCACGATATGATGCACTGTGAGCTTGTAGATCTGATATTTATGAGAACCACTGTTCCAAAACACTAAAATCTAAAAGGACACTTTCCTGGTTTTAATGGGTTAACACTGATTTGTGTGTGTGTGTGTGTGTGTGTGTGTGTGTGTGTGTGTGTGTGTGTGTGTGTGTGTGTGTGTGTGTGTGTGTGTGTGTGTGTGTGTGTGTGTGTGTGTGTGATGTAAACCTCATATAGAGCACTTATAGCTCAGCTATTTCAATAGTTTTGATTAATATGGAGATACAAGGTTTCTGCCTGAGTGGCAGCAACGATATACTTTGTCTCAGTATGAAAAGTACAAATAACAGATCTACAAGCTCACAACACATCACAATGTGACACATTGTGAGCTTGTAGATCTGCTATCTAATTTAATTAGATCTATCTAATTTAGGCATTATCTTATACTTTCTACAAGCTCATAGCGCGGCACCGAGTTCCGCGCTATGAGCTTGTAGATCTGCTATTTTTTTAAGAAATATCTTCATAAATCTTTGAATATATATATTTTTTTAAAGTGAACATTTTTAACTACAAATGTCTTCTAAATCCTAACAGTTAAAACATTTAAATAAATGTATGTTGTTATAATAACAGAGGTTCTCAAACTGTTTCCATGTCAAGGACCCCCACAATTATATGTATTTGGCCGCAGACCCCCATCTCAAAATATGTTGTTCCAGGGACCCCCAGAAGCAAAGATTTGAGTTACAAATGTTAAAACATATATATTTATACAAAGATTTGCAAACATTTTCAAGATTTTTCAAAAATAGCAGATCGATGCCGTGCTATGAGCTTGTAGATCTGCTGTTTTTGAATAGCCAAAGTACAAAAGGTTAAAATTATTGTGATGCTATATTAACACATTTTGCTGGGGACCCCCTGGAAACCCCCAAGGACCCCTGGGGGTCCCCGGACCCCACTTTGAGAACCAATGCTCTAAACAACCTTCATAGTTACAGTGATTCATTTAAAGGGCCAGACCACTGTGGTAGAGGTTTGGGTTGTGTAGTTACCCCGATCTGAACATGTTTTATGTCAGGGACCCCCAGAAATCTTTTTTTTTTTTCAAAATCTTTCAAATAATTACATTTGTTTTCAAAAATGTTCATAAATATCAGATGTAAAAGCTTGAGCTTGTAGATCTGATATTTATGAGAACCACTGTTTCAAATCACTAAAATCTAAACAAAACACTTTCCTGGTTTTAATGGGTTAACACTGAGCATTTTTTTTGTCTCAGTATGAAAAAGTGCAAATAACAGATCTACAAGCTCATAGCTCATAGTTCATTTTTAACACAAATCTTTGCTTCTGGGGGATTCTACAAATGTCTTCTAAATCATTTTTTTCAACGTTATATGGATTTGGCCGTGGACCCCCATCTCAAAAAATGTTGTTCCAGTGTGTGTGTGTGTGTGTGTGTGTGTGTGTGTGTGTGTGTGTGTGTGTGTGTGTGTGTGTGTGTGTGTGTGTCAGATGTAAACCTCATATAGAGCGCTTATAGATCAGCTATTTTCAATAGTTTTGATTAATATGGAGATACAAGTTTTCTGCCTGAGTGACAGCAACAATATACAGATGTGCCACTTCAAAACTTCACATGTCCTGCCATCGCCAAGACAGTAAATTTTCAGGGGATTCCCAAGGCAATAAGAGGGACAAAGAAGGGCATTTAAAATGCTGAATTATTTTGATGATCACTGCTTTTATGATGCTAATTAATTTGAGCAACTGGTCAAATCACCTTTCGCCTCATAATGAGTCTGACACCTTCTTAAACACACATTCTTTTGTTCTCATGTATATGGATGTCTGTTGAAGGGAAAAACGGGGGTGTGTAGTGACAACTTCTTTTCAGGGGCAAAACAGTGCATTTTAAGGGCAGAAAAGGGAGGGGAAAAAATGCATTTTCAGGGGACTTTCAGGGAAAGAACAGTAACGTGTGAAGTTTTGAAGTGGCACATCTGTACTTTGTCTCAGTATGAAAAGTGCAAATAACAGATCTACAAGCTCACAACACATCACAATGTGACACATTGTGAGCTTGTATATCTGCAATCTAATTTAATTAGATCTGATCTTATACTTTCTCATAGCGCGGCACCGAGGGCCGCGCTATGAGCTTGTAGATCTGCTATTTTTTGAAGAAATCATGACATTTTCATAAATCTTTGAATATATTTTTTAAGGTGAACATTTTTAACTCAAATCTTTGCTTCTGGGCGATTAATAATAAAAAATCCATTGATTGAAGGAAATAATATCTTCATTGATTAGAAATTGATAATTCTAAACATGCTCCTCATTGACTTACATTGTACGCTGAAACAGATCTCAGAGTCACTCTTTTAGCACATAAACAAACACAAACAAAGCTGATTCAGACAATATAGAACATCACCAAACCCACTACTGAACATGTTTTATGCCAGGGACCCCAGAAATCTTTTTTTTTTTTTTTCAAAATCTTTCATACAATTTCTAGTTTAAAAAAAAAATAGCAGATGTACAAGCTCACAGCGGGGCCAAAGTGATGCACTGTGAGCTATTTATGAGAACCACTGATCCAAAACACTAAAATCTAAACAAACAAAACACTTTACTGGTTTTAATGGGTTAACAATGAGGATTTTTTTTTGTCTCAGTATGAAAAGTGCAAATAACCGATCTACAAGCTCACAACACATCACAATGTGACATATTGTGAGCTTGTAGATCTGCTATCTAATTTAATTAGATCTATCTAATTGAAGCATTATCAGATCTACAAGCTGATCAAGCTTGTCAAGCTCATAGGCACCGAGTGCCGCGTTATGAGCATTTGTAACTCAAATGAACATTTGTAACTCAAATCTTTGCTTCTGATTCTACAAATGTCTTCTAAATCATTTTTTTAAACGTATGTTGTTATAATATCAGTGGTTCTCAAACTGTGTCATGTCAAGGACCCCCACAATTATATGGATTTGGCCGCGGACCCCCATCTCAAAATATCTTGTTCCAGGGACCCCCAGAAGCAAAGATTTGAGTTAAAAATGTTTGCTTTAAATATATATTATATATTCAAAGATTTGCTTACATTTTCACGATTTCTTTTAAAATAGCAGATCGGTGCCGCGCTATGAGCTTGCAGATCTGCTATTTTTGAATAGCCTAAATATAAAAGTTGTTAAAATGATTGTGACGCTATTTAACCCATTAAGACCGGGAACGCATCTCTGTCATTTTAGATTTATTTGGCTAATCAAAAATAGCAGATCTACACGCTCATAGCGCGGCACTGAGTGCCGCACTATGAGCTTGTAGATCTGCTATTTTTGAAAAATCATGAAAATGTGAGCAAATCTTTGAATATTATAGTTTTATAAAGCTAACATTTGTTCCAGTACAAGCTCATAGCGCGGCACCGAGTGCCGCGCTATGAGCCTGTAGATCTGCTATTTTTGAACAGCCAAAAAAATAAAGTTTGAAAGTGGTGTAAAGCAACTAAGTACACGTACTCAAGTACTGTACTTAAGTACAATTTTGAGTATTTCCAATGTTCAGTACTTTTACTTCTACTCCACTACATCTCAGAGGCAGATTATTGTACTTTTATCCCACTATTTTTTTATTTGAAAACTTTTGTTACTAGTTACTTTGTAGATTTTTTATTATTTTAATAATTAATTAACCACTTCAGCCCTATATACATTTCGGCCATTTGAAAATAGCAGATCTACAAGCTCACAATGTGTCGCGATGAGACGCATTGTGAGCTTGTAGATCTGCTATTTTCATTTTTTAAATATATTTCATACATTTAAAAACTGGGTAATGGGACATTCTGCATAATGAGTACTTTCTACTTTCGTTACTTAAAGTACATTTTGATGCCAACACTTTTGTACTTTTACTCAAATATTTTTTAATTCCGGACTTTTACTTGTAACAGAGTACTTCTACATTGCAGTTTTGATACTTTTACTTGAGTAGAACATTATGGTATTTTTTTTCCACCACTGATTATTGAACAGATAAATACATGTTAAAATGACACAGATGCGTTCCTGGTCTTAATGGGTTAAGTTTCAAAATGTTCAGCATTAATAACATGGCCGACACAGTGACTCCAGGTGTAAAGTGTTTCATTAGTTGTGATATTTTGTCTTTTGTTTTTCTCACAGATTCCTGTCAGCTTTCACTGGATGAAAACACAGTGTGGAGACGCCTCATCCTGTCAGAGGAGAACAGGAAGGTGACTCAAACACACCAAGACCAACATCATCCTGAACATCCACACAGATTTACCTCTTGGTCTCAGGTGTTGAGTAAAGAGAGTCTGCCTGAACGTTGTTACTTTGAAGTAAAATGGAGTGGATGGGGTGTTGGTGTAGCAGTCAGTTATATAGACATCAACCGAAAGGAGGAGGGGCTATCAGACTTTGGTAACAATGACAAGTCCTGGATGTTATATTGGTATAATGATTCAGTCTACAGGTTCATTCACAACAGCATTCAGACTAAACTGTCAGGACCTGATGTCTCCACAGTGGGGGGTGATGGTGAGGGGGTAATGGGCGTGTACACAGATCACAGAGCAGGTACTGTGTCTTTCTACTGTATTAATAGGGACTTTAAGCTTTCTGTTTTTCAGTACGGCGACGCCAGGCGGAGTGCGGCTGCTATGACGCAATCGCCGTAGCAGTCAAAATCGTTAAGCAAGCAGCCGTCGGCGACGGGTTCCCACCCCTTTTTGGTTTCCATGGTGACGCGTCTATGCAGCTCACCTATTTTTGACGTTGTAGACACTACGTGGAACGGTAGCTTCTGGCGTAGTAAAATAGGCTGCGGCGACGGCAGGTTTATCTATCGAGCGCTGATCATTTCCGGTTACCGTAGTCCTCTGCCGTAGCAGTCCGTTGCTTAAACTCCGTAATGACAACAAACAGACCCTCCTCTATACAGTAAACACCACCTTCACACAACCTCTCTATGCAGGTATATATTATGTTTATAGAACAGCAGAGGTGTGTGAGATCTGGTAAACGTGTTGAAACACTTACACCCTAAAGTATGTATATAGAATATATAGTAGAGCCTACAGATACAGTATATACTATACTACTGTACTCTAGCTGACTGGGGTCTGTACTTGACCCCCCCCCCCCCCCCCATGCTTGTAGATCTGCTATTTTCAGACAGAGGGGGATGCATTGTGAGTTTGTAGATCTGCTATTTTCAGACAGGGGGGGTGCGTTGTGAGCTTGTAAATCCATTCCACATTAAGTTAGCTCCACCATTGAGAAGTTCAAATCCAAACTAAAGGCTCTGTTGTTGTTTGTTGTTGTTTTGTTTGTATTAGTTTTAGTTTTCTGGTTACGTAATAGGGTTTTATTATAGCTTTGTGAATAGACTTCACAGTCTATATGTTGATATTGTCTCTTAAAGCACTTTGGGTTTTTAAATGTGCTGCAGTATACAAATAAACTTCACTTCACTTGACTTGACAACCTCAATCTGTTTGTATTATTACAAACCTATATATTTATATAAAAAACATAAAACAAGTCATTACATGTATTTGACCACGGACCCCCATCTCAACGTATGTTGTTCCAGGGACCCCCATCTCAACATATGTTGTCAGGGACCCCCATCTCAACATATGTTGTTCCAGGGACCCCCATCTCAACATATGTTGTTCCAGTGACCCCCATCTCAACATGTGTTGTTCCAGGGACCCCCATCTCAACATATGTTGTTCCAGGGACCCCCATCTCAACATCTCAACATTTGTTGTTCCAGGGACCCCCATCTCAACATATGTTGTTCCAGGGACCCCCCAAAGCAAAGATTTGAATTACAAATTTTCGCTTTAAAAAAATACAAATATTCAAATATTTGTATTTGCAGATCTACAAGCTCATAGCGCAGCACTCGGTGCCACGCTATGAGCTTGTAGATCTGCTATTTTTGAATAGCCAAAGTAAATTATAAAAGGTTAAAGTGGTTAAGATTATTGTGATGCTTTATTTACACATTTTGCTGGGGACCCCCTGGAACCCCCCCAAGGACCCCTGGGGGTCCCCGGACCCCAAGTTTTAACAAAATGTGTTAATAAAGCTTCACAATCATTGTAAACCCTTTGTCCATATTTAATACTTTGGCTATTGAAAACTAGCAGATCTTCAAGCTCATAGCGCGGCACCAAGTGCCACGCTATGAGCTTGTAGATCTGCTAGTTTTGCAAAAATCTCGCAAATATGTGCAAACCTTTAAACCTTTTTTTTTTTAAAGGTGAACATTTTGAACTCAAATCTTTGCTTCTGGGGGGTCCCTAGAACAACATATTTTCAGGTGGGGGTCCTCTGTCAAATACATATAATTTGGGGGGTCCTTGACTTGAAAAAGTTTGAGAACCACTGATATTATAGCAACATACTTTTTTTTCAAAAACTGTTAGGATTTAGAAGATTTAGAATGTCAAGGACCCCCACATTTATATATATATTTGGCCACGGACCCCCATCTCAAAATGTTTTGTTCCAGGGACCCTCAGAAGCAAAGATTTGAGTTACTAATGTTCACTTTAAAAACATATATATATTCAAAGATTTGCACACATTTTCATGATTTAAAAAAAAACCCTGCAGATCTACAAGCTCGTAGCGCGGCACTCGGTGCCGCGCTACGAGCTTGTAGATCTGCTGTTTTTGAACAGCCAAAGTATAAGATAAGTCCAGGTGTGCCTCAGAATACTGTGATAATATTAGTTATTAATATCACTTCAGTTTATCCTCTCAGAGCCTCTAGACTCAGTAAAACACTCTGTACTTGGTGCCTTCTTTTTTTCAACCAAACACATCAGATCTACAAGCTTGTAGATCTGCTATTTGTAGTGGTTGTTCCTCCTAGTGGGGTTCAAGTGTTTAAAGGTGAAGTTTAAAGTTATGTTCAATCTGTCCTATAATGGAAAGTGATTTCCTCTTAAAGTGTGTCTTAGAGGGAAAGATTTACATATTTATGAATCGTAATATGACACAAAATGTAAGCTTCTATAAAGCACTGCTTCTCAAAGTGGGGTCCGGGGACCCCCAGGGGTCCTTGAGGGGGTTCCAGGGGGTCCCCAGCAAAATGTGCTAAAACAGCATCACAATCATTTTATATCTTGGCTGTTCAAAAATATTAGATCTATAAGCTTCTACAAGCTTATCTACAAGATAGCAGATCTACAAGCTCTACAAATAGCAGATCTACAAGTAGATCTGCTATTTTTAAATAGCCAGAATATATAAAAGGCTGAAGTGGGTAATGTAATGTTGTGTAATTGTTAGGGATAAGAGTGTCAGTGTAGTGCATCAGGGATCTGTGTAGGGGCCGCAGTGGCTCAGGTAGAGTGGCCGGGTAGAGTGAACTGGAAACCGCAAGGTTCCCAGTTCGATCCCGGGCCCAGAGTTAGTGTCTAAGTGTCCTTGAGCAAGACGCTGAACCCCTAAATGCTCCAGATGAGCAGGTTGGTGCCTTGCATGGTTTCCTCCTCCATCGGTGTATGAATGTGTGCGCGTGTGCGTGTGCCTGTGTGCGTGTTCGCGCGTGTGTTTGTGTGTGTGTGTGTGTGTGTGTGTGTGTGTGTGTGTGTGTGTGAGAATGTGTGTGCGTGTGTGTGTGTGTGTGTGTGTGCGTGTGTGTGTGTGTGTGCGTGTGTGTGCGTGTGTGTGTGTGTGTGTGTGTGTGAATGTAATGCACAATCTATGTAAAGCGCTTTGAATAAAATCGCTGTATAAATGCACCATTTACCAAGTCAGCTGTATGTTTCTGAGGAGGTCAAAGGTCATTCCAATCTCAGCATGGAGAAAACAACCCTCTAGGTGTGTCCTGTGATGTCCACTGTGTCCACTGGGAGTGCTGTGGGAAAGCTGTGCTGGAGGTGAAACACAAATCTACCCTGAGCTTAGGACAAGATCCCGGGAGACACAAGTGAAGGAAAAGGTCTGACCAACTAGAATTAATTTAACTAGACCATACCCGGTCGACGCATCCGTGGGGGGATATGCGCACATGATCTGGCAACCCGGGAGGCAGTTCGTCCCATAGCTGGGCAGGCCCGTAACCATGGCGACAGTGTTTGACACAAAAACGCTAATAAGAAGCTGATATTTGATGAAATTGAAAAACGGGCTTCACAGTTTAGTTCAGATGGTAATGGTCAATGGCTGTGTGCAAAATCAGAGCAATTGGTCCAGCCACTGAGGAGAACTGGGTAGCTTCACCTACCTACTCACTACTACGCCCTTCACTACAGACGGACAGAGGTTACTAGAATTATAGTATGATGTGTAATCTGATTTAGAAAATGACTGCTAAATGTGACTTTTACACCAAAGTGATACATGTAAAAACTGTAATACAGTAATGTACTTCAAAGGAAACCTTTATTATTGAACAGAATGTTTTTAGCGGTGCCAGCCGCTCTACATTTGACTCTGTCTGTGTGTGTGTCCGTCCGTCCGTCCGTCCGCCCGTCCGTCCGTCCGTATGTTATGTCCGTCCGTATGTTTGAACACGGCAAAGAAGCAACACACACACACACACACACACACACACACACACACACACACACACACACACACACACACAAGCCAATACTGCACAAGCCAATACTGCACACATGCGCACACACGAATCACGCACACACACACACACACACACACACACACACACTTGACGTCCGTATGTCCGTCCGTATGTTATGTCCGTCCGTTTGAGCACGGCATTTAAACAGCTATAACTCCAGTTCGCAGCATGCTACGGAGTACACATTTTGTACATGGACTAAAACCACCAATAGGGACGAACTGACATTAATTAAGCCCCCCCCCCTCTGTCTTCCTATTGGCTGGGCTTTAAACAGCCATAAGTCCAGTTTGCAGCATGCCATCAAGTCCAAATTTGGTATGTGGACTTAGACCACCAATAGGGACGAACTGTAATTACTTAAGCCCCGCCCCCTCTGTCTGCCCATTGGCTGGGCTTTAAACAGCCATTATTCCAGTTTGCATCATGCTACCAAGTACAAATTTGGTAAGTGGACTCAGACCACCAATAGGGACGAACTGAAATTAGTTAAGCCCCGCCCCAAAGGCACTGCTTCCTTCACACAGGGTGTGATTTTTAGTGTGTGTGTGTGTGTGTGTGTGTGTGTGTGTGTGTGTGTGTGTGTGTGTGTGTGTGTGTGTGTGAGAGAGAATAAATAAATAAATAATCTGCTACATATTGTCTTCATAGGAGAAAGCACTCAGACAGTGAAGCTGACAGGTATTTACATGTCTTTACACAAGTAAGACGCGCGAACGCGGGAAGCGAACGCAGCTCGAAAATAACACCATTGTAGTAGTTATTGCCCCCCCCACCAAAAAAAAACAAAATCATATTTATTTGACTGTATCTGGCTCTGTTTTTCTTAAAAGTGCAAATTAGTCATTTGGAATCCCATGTTACAGCATAGCTAGCTAGCAGGAAGAAATCTCAAACTGTCCTCAAACTAAGGCGTTTTCAACTTGCCATCCGGCCTGAAATATGCACAAATTACATGGAATTATTAGATATCCCAATAGATGAACTCGTGTAGATGCTTTTAGATGTGTTATTTTTGACTGTAGCTGCCATATTTCTCTCAGAGGAGTGTAATTAGTCACCCAGGGGCAGGCGGATTCCAGCCACACTGTAGTGCACTCTGAGATCTGTCAGCAGCCAATGAGAGCGTGAGTCACATGGGGGCGCGGCTGCACACAGGCAGTGCACACACTACTGCACACAGACAGACAGACACACACACAACCCGAGCACGGTTTCATAGTAAGCTCCACTTACTTCACTTGCATTGAACTGGTTTGAGTCCTATCTGTCTGACAGATTTCAATTTGTAAACGTTAACGATACACCTTCATTACGCGAAAAGGTTAAATACGGAGTCCCACAAGGCTCTGTACTTGGACCAATACTATTCACTCTATATATGCTTCCAATATGGAAATATATGATTTCCATTGCTATGCAGATGATACACAATTATATCTATCAATGAAGCCAGATGAAACAGATCAACTGGCTAAACTTCAAGCATGTCTTATAGACATCAAGAGTTGGATGACCCGTAATTACCTACTCCTCAACTCGGACAAAACTGAAGTTATTGTACTCGGCCCTAAGCACCTCAGAGATAAATTAATCGATGAGAATTTTACCCTAGATGGTATTACCTTGACCTCCAGGGCCACTGTAAAGAATCTGGGAGTCACGTTTGACCAAGACATGTCCTTTCAGTCCCACATAAAACAAATTTCAAGAAATGCCTTTTTTCACCTGCGTAATATTGCAAAAGTTAGGCACATTCTGTCCCAAAATGATGCAGAAAAACTTGTCCACGCATTTGTTACTTCTAGGCTGGACTATTGCAACGCCTTACTATCAGGCTGCCCAAGTAAGTCCCTAAATAGCCTGCAGCTTGTCCAGAATGCCGCTGCGCGCATACTGACAGGAACCAGAAGAAGAGATCATATCACTCCTTCATTGGCCTCTTTGCACTGGCTCCCGGTTAAATACAGAATAGAGTTTAAAGTTCTCCTCCTCACATACAAGGCTCTCAATGGACAGGCACCAGTAT
Source organism: Gymnoscopelus microlampas (assembly GCF_963454915.1). NCBI lineage: Eukaryota > Metazoa > Chordata > Actinopteri > Myctophiformes > Myctophidae > Gymnoscopelus > Gymnoscopelus microlampas. The sequence continues at coordinate 1,586,453 of NC_139942.1, forward strand.
ATCTATCTCAAAGAACTCATCGAGCCCCGTAAACCAGCCAGAACACCACTGCGTCCACAGTATGAAAAAATGCTTACGGTCCCAGTAAACCCCCAAAAAACTAGAACAGGAGGTAGAGCATTTAAGTTTCAAGCACCTCAGCTGTGGAACCTTCTCCCAGTCTCAGTCCGTAAAGCAGACACACTCTGTATATTTAAAACTAGACTAAAAACCTTTCTCTATGATAAAGCCTATAGCCGAAGTGTATAGACTCAGTCCCCCTATAGTCATCCTCTCTCCCCCACCTTCCCCTTTCTCCTCTCTCCCCTCGTCCTCTCTCTTCCCGTCCTCCCTTTGGTTGTGTGGGTTTGTGTCCCATTGGTACAATCGTAATTAACCCTGTACGGATTCACGCTCTAGTAAGGCCTGCCACTAATTCTACAACCGGGGACTCGTTCCCCGGAGTTTCTTCTACCACCCACGTCGCAGGTCCATGGACTATTACTATGGACCCCCAGCTGCGGCTCAAGACTGTGACTGCGGACCGGGCCTGGGCCTCTCCATGGAGTCTATGGACTGTTACTACGGACCCCCAGCTGCGGCTCAAGACTGTGACTGCGGACCGGACCGGGCCTCTCTCCATGGAGCACGACCTGGACACGACCGTGGACTTCTACTACACTACACTATACCGCATATTATATTATCTTAAACATTTTTATATTATTCCATTATATACTGCATACACACTATTGCTGTACTATATTATACTATCATATGCTAGTATCTTACACTATTATATTTGCTATTATTGTTATTGTTACTGCTTGCACTGTATCTCTTTCTGTCTCTCCTCTGTCTCTCCCTTTCTCTCTCTCTTCTTTCCCCCAACACGGTCGAGGCAGAAGGCCCCCGCCCTAGAGCCTAGGGTCTGCCTGACGTTTCTTCCTGTTGAATTAAGAGGGAGTTTTTCGTTGCCACTGTCGCAAAATTGCTTGCTCAGGGTGGGATGTTGGGTCTCTTCTCTACATGTAAAGTGTCTTGAGACAACTTGTTGTGATTTGACACTTTAATAAAATTGAATTGAATTGAATTGAAATTACTTCGGCGCGCCTCCTTCCGCTGCGTTCGCAATCATTTAGTAACCTGGTAGTAGCAACGGACATATGTAAACCTCAATTCAAACTTCTTTGACGTGTTCTTTAACCCATTTAGACCTAAAAACGCCTTCTAAATCCTTACCCGAGTTTTATGAAAAAATAATGTTCCTATAAACTATACATACTGTAGCAACAACAACCCCACAAGGGGTTCCTGGGTTGAAAGGTAGAGTTACATAGGGGGTTCCTGGGTTGAAAGGTAGAGTTACATATAGGGGGTTCCTGGGTTGAAAGGTAGAGTTACATGTATGGGTTCCTGGGTTGAAAGGTAGAGTTACATATATGGGTTCCTGGGTTGAAAGGTAGAGTTACTAGGGGGTTCCTGGGTTGAAAGGTAGAGTTACATATATGGGTTCCTGGGTTGAAAGGTAGAGTTACATATAGGGGGTTCCTGGGTTGAAAGGTAGAGTTACATATAGGGGGTTCCTGGGTTGAGAGGTAGAGTTACATATAGGGGGTTCCTGGGTTGAAAGGTAGAGTTACATATAGGGGGTTCCTGGTTGAAAGGTAGCGTTACATATAGGGGCTAGGGGTTCCTGGGTTGAAAGGTAGAGTTACATATAGGGGGTTCCTGGGTTGAAAGGTAGAGTTACATACAGTATAGGGGTTCCTGGTTGAAAGGTAGAGTTAGGGTGTTCCTGGTTGAAAGGTAGAGTTACATATTGGGGGTTCCTGGGTTGAAAGGTAGAGTTACATATAGGGGGTTCCTGGGTTGAAAGGTAGAGTTACATATAGGGGGTTCCTGGGTTGAAAGGTAGAGTTACATATTGGGGGTTCCTGGGTTGAAAGGTAGAGTTACATATAGGGGGTTCCTGGGTTGAAAAGTAGAGTTAAATAGGGGGTTCCTGGGTTGAAAGGTAGAGTTACATATTGGGGGTTCCTGGGTTGAAAGGTAGAGTTACATATAGGGTGTTCCTGGGTTGAAAGGTAGAGTTACATATTGGGGGTTCCTGGGTTGAAAGGTAGAGTTACATATAGGGGGTTCCTGGGTTGAGAGGTAGAGTTACATATTGGGGGTTCCTGGGTTGAAAGGTAGAGTTACATATAGGGTGTTCCTGGGTTGAAAGGTAGAGTTACATATAGGGGGTTCCTGGTCTAAATGTGTTAATATGAACACACCACACTCTCACTCATGTTCACAGACATGGACAATGTGGTCAACCATGGTGACTTGTCCGTCCTTCTCCTCTTTCAGGGTCTCCACAAGGACAAGCAATGGTTCATAGGCTTTGTGCATAACTGTAGCCCCTCTTTATGGTGGCATAACAGTTTTCTGTTCTGGGTCATTTTCCATATAGCTATTCCATTGGCTCGATAGCAACTTGAAACACATCATGGAACGTTCATGTGTTTCCAGTTCAAATCGTCTGGAATCCAATAATATATATTGACACATATATTACAGTTATGCACAGAGACAATAATATATATTGACACATATATTACAGTTATGCACAGAGACAATAATACATTTTGACACATATATTACAGTTATGCACAGATACAATAATATATATTGACACATATAATACAGTTATGAACAGAGACAATAATATATATTGACACATATATTACAGTTATGCACAGAGACAATAATATATATTGACACATATGATACAGTTATGAACAGAGACAATAATATATATTGACACATATATTACAGTTATGCACAGAGACAATAATATATATTGACACATATATTACAGTTATGCACAGAGACAATACTATATATTGACACATATATTACAGTTATGCACAGAGACAATAATATATATTGACACATATATTACAGTTATGCACAGAGACAATAATATATATTGACACATAATACAGTTATGAACAGAGGCAATAATAAATATTGACACATATATTACAGTTATGCACAGAGACAATAATATATATTGACACATATATTACAGTTATGCACAGAGACAATAATATATATTGACACATATATTACAGTTAAGTACAGAGACAATAATATATATTGACACATATATTACAGTTATGCACAGAGACAATACTATATATTGACACATATAATACAGTTATGCACAGAGACAATAATATATATTGACACATATATTACAGTTATGCACAGAGACAATACTATATATTGACATATATATTACAGTTATGCACAGAGACAATAATATATATTGACAAATATCTTACAGTTATGCACAGAGACAATAATATATATTGACACATATATTACAGTAATGCACAGAGACAATAATATATATTGACACATATATTACAGTTATGCACAGAGACAATAATATATATTGACACATATATTACAGTTATGCACAGAGACAATAATATATATTGACACATATATTACAGTTATGTACAGAGATAATAATATATATATTGACACATATATTACAGTTATGTACAGAGATAATAATATATATATTGACACATATATTACAGTTATGCACAGAGACAATACTATATATTGACACATATATTACAGTTATGCACAGAGACAATAATATATATTGACACATATATTACAGTTATGCACAGAGACAATAATATATATTGACACATATATTACAGTTATGCACAGAGACAATAATACATTTTGACACATATATTACAGTTATGCACAGAGACAATAATATATATTGACACATATATTACAGTTATGCACAGAGACAATAATATATATTGACACATATATTACAGTTATGCACAGAGACAATAATATATATTGACACATATATTACAGTTATGCACAGAGACAATAATATATATTGACACATATAATACAGTTATGAACAGAGACAATAATAAATATTGACACATATATTACAGTTATGCACAGAGAAAATAATATATATTGACACATATATTACAGTTATGCACAGAGACAATAATATATATTGACACATATATTACAGTTAAGTACAGAGACAATAATATATATTGACACATATATTACAGTTATGCACAGAGACAATACTATATATTGACACATATATTACAGTTATGCACAGAGACAATAATATATATTGACACATATATTACAGTAATGCACAGAGACAATAATATATATTGACACATATATTACAGTTATGCACAGATACAATAATATATATTGACACATATATTACAGTTATGCACAGATACAATAATATATATTGACACATATATTATAGTTATGCACATGGTAGTGATGGTAGTTGTATCATATATTATGCACAGAGACAGATGGTCTCCATGATGGGAGTTGGGGGAAAGAAAGCCACACCCTCTCACCATGTTGTCATCTGAAGCTCCTCCCTCCATCTTATTCTCAGGAAGGTGATGTTCCCAGCTGGACCGAACGTGATGCAATACTTCACCGCTGTGCTCTTTTTACAGCTTGAGTAGAACTGGGCTCTGTTAAAGTAAACATGTGGGATTATTACCTCCATTAGTTTCTACAAGTAATGAAATCACACTTGACTTTACATGAAGGTTGGGTCTATAATGCATCATAACTCAGAATTATAAAGCATTACAATGCATTTATAAGGCTGAAGCCGTATAACTGCATTATAAATACATCTTATACGTGGATTATGATGCATTATAGACCTGACCTTTATGTAAAGTTAGCAACATCATAATTAATATCCTACAGATAAATAACAATATTGAGTGAATGAATTCATTCCATTTTGGAATGAATTCCACGACCTACCTTTAAGATGTGTGGGTGATTCAATGTGGTTTCAAAGCAGTCCACAGTACAGGTGAGCTTTGGAAACAGAGCTTTGATAGCAGGGAAAATGTGTTTACTTTACTGGAGTATTTCCCTATTTTAATATGTAGTATATTTCATAACATAAGATACACATTTAAGCCATATATTAGAATTACTATAGGATTGCAGGTCTACTTTGGGCTGCAGACAGAAGAGTGGATTCAGACCATTTGTGGGCTCCAGCCTGGCTGTGTGGGGGTAGGCTAAATTAGCATTGCCTTTTGTTTAACCTGGAGTCACAAGGTCTCCATCCTGGCACACCCGAATTGTTGATTAGCAAGTGGATCAAAGACTGATGCAATCACCTCTCCAGATACAGACATTAACATTTCAAATGTACCTCCTCTTTTTTGTATGTGGCCACATGCTATAAGATGGGGTGTTTTGTGACTGTGTGGGGTGTGTGTCTCAGGCCGGAGGGCCGCCTGTGGGGACCTCAGGGTCTCCACAGAAAGCTGTTGTACTCTGTCTGTACTATGATGAAATAAACTGGAAGAAGTAACCTCACTACGGAGTGATGTCTCATCCATTCTTCGCCATTCATTCACATCTCTGGAACATCAAACTAACTTTACAATATGGCGTTGTTGGCAATTAGTATAGTTCATTAAAACCTGAAAGTCTGTGGTTTTAAGATACCACATAGGATGGCTATCAACAAATACCACAAACGGCGTGGACGGCAGGATACCACAAATACTTTTACTTCTACTCCACTACATCTCAGAGGCAAATATTGTACTTTTACTCACCTACAATTATTTGACAACTTTAGTTACTAGTTACTTTGCAGATTTAGAGTATTATCACAAAACAACAATAACAACTTCAGCCCTACATACATTTTGGACATTTGAAAATAGCAGATCGACAAGCTCACAATGCGTCGCAATGCGACACACTGTGAGCTTGTAGATCTGCTATTTTCAAAAGATTTTTTTATACATTTTGATTTTTGAACTTGTGAAATGGACATTCTGCACAATGAGTCCCTTCCCCCAATGGACCCCTCCCCCCCTCATAGTCGGGGTGGGCAGCGTTTAGATTGATCTGTTCTACAAAAGTAAATGGAAAAATATATAACTTGCATTTAATAACAATGGGTAAAAAAAAAGAGGAGAACATGTAGGCAAATCATTCGTAAAATATTACTCCTTTACATTTGGCCCCACTGTAAAGGACTAAACATTGTTTTGTCTTCACAAATATCCTTGAGTAAAAGTAAAAAGTAGCCTGCATTAAGTTAATTCAGCTGAGTAACAAACTGGTTAAGCACCTCTGCAATGCTGCCAATGAACTAGCCTTAGATCAAGACTATCGTAGATGTATTTATAGATGTTGACATTTTTTATATCTACACAAGTCTTAGCTCAACCCCCCCAGTGTGCCCTGGGCTTTCACAAGTAAAGCCCGTATTTCTCCAAACATGTACAAATGCTAAATATAAGGTGCTTATCCGCTTGGCCCAAATGGTAACTAGGTGTCTGGCCTGTTTGTGTAATGTATTAGTCCATATTGTTCAATAAAGAAGTGTTTTAATCAAGTCTGTGGCTGAACGCCTCGTTTAATTCCTATTTACATTGAGTGTAATTCCGGCTTCCACCAGTTGTGCCCCGTCACTACCGCCCGTTGAGAACTTCAGACAGAATCGGCTCCTCTGAGACCCCTCCTCCCGGCCTTAAGATCGTGCTGACGCTGACCCGGCTGGTGTAACTAAGTAGTCAAGTACTGTACTTGAGAACAATTTTGAGGTATTTTTACTTTACCGGAGTATTTCCAATTTTCAGTATTTTTACTTTTACTCCACTACATCTCAGAGGAAAATATTATACTTTTACTCCACTAAAAGTATTTGAAAACTTTAGTTACTAGTTACTTTGCAGATATTATTATTTTAATTATTATTATTATATTATTAAAACATATTCTAACCACTTTATGCCTATTTTATACATAGGCTTTTTGAAAATAGCAGATCTACAAGCTCACAATCTCGTCGCATCTTAGATTGCATTGTATATCGGCTATTTTCAAACATTTTAGTGCATTTACTTTTGATACTGTGGCCCCCCCTAGACAGTGTGACCCCATTTATATGTATTTTAAAGTCTGATAATTATTTTCTATAATTTGGTTGTACTAGGCTACTGTTTACATTTCATGTTAAGAAAACATAATTTCAAGCCCATCCAGTAATAATACTGTGAATTACCTAAGTGAGAAATATGGGTTTTTGTGGAGCAGTGAGGACGGAACGTTTGTTCTTAGCCCAGTTTCTCTGGGGTCCGCATATAACGAAGCACACCTTCCGGTCTGGAAAAAGAACATCAAGTCACGTCTTTTCCTGTTTTAACTCAGGTCAGTCATAGATATAGAAACCTAGATACCTCATTGGCCTCTGCAGTTCGCTGGAGCAACTCGTATCGCGGCCGCCATTTTCGCGTAGGCAAACGGACACTCAAAGTGACTACTGGCTAATCACAGCGCTCACAGCGCGTTGACTACTGGCCAATCACAGTGCGTCTTTTCTAAGACTTGTCAGAATCTAGTTGTCCCGCCCCCACCTGCCTCTGATTGGCCTACCGAACGCCCCCTTCTGTGACACACGCGGAAGCTTGCCTACAGCTTGCCTACGCGAAAATGGCGCCCGAGATACCAATGCCTCAGAGCCGAAGGAGGCGTCTACCTTTATATGTCTATGAGGTCAGTACAATCAAAGATTGTTAATTTAGCAAGATACACATTCTCCATTGGAGCCACTAGAGGCGAAGTAGTACACAAATCCTACAAATGGTCTCCTAAGTAGGCGTGGTTGTCTTCTCCCCCGACCATCACACCACACTCACCCTCGCCTCTTTTACATTACAGTCATTTAGCAGACGTGTTTATCCAAAGCGACTTACAATAAGTGCATTAGAGCTGCTATATGTTTGCAGTGCATTGTATTTGATGTGTTAACTTTGCTGTTGTAAATTCAATTTTGAGAATAAAGAAACATACATTGCCTTACGGTATAACGTTGCAATGGATCCCTTTTTATTGGTAGTAGTTATAGTTTCACATCCTTCAAAATTGTAGGTTAAAACAAACAAACACAAACTAAAGAGGATGTGTTTACACAAATTCAATCCTTGCTCTAATGCATGTCATTCTTAATCATTGCTGCAATTCACATTTTTGCCATTCATAATGTAATGCAAAGTTTTCATATTTGTTAAGGTTGAGGTGCCACAATGTTTGCATATTGCATGTGTTGACTGTGCATTCAATTCTAAAACTAGCACTCACTTCTAAAACTAGCACTATAGCCCTAGTTGAAATCTGGATTTAACCTGGATTTACTTTACTGCCATATTTCCAATTTTCAATACTTTTACTTCTACTCCACTACATTGCAGACGCAAATATTTTACTTACACACCAATCCAAATATTATGAACATTTTAGGTACTAGTTTATTTGTAAATTTGGATTATGATTACAAAACAACACATATACAATATATCAGCTATTTGAAAAATGTAACTGTGACATTTTGAGTCTTGGCCCATGAACTATACTAGCTTCTACCTACAAGAATCCTCAAAGCTTACTATGTAAACTTTGAAATACAATTAACAGTTTCCCTGCCTCCCTGCATGAGTTCTCATGTGTTTTTTCAGATCACCCTTTTCACCACAGCCTTTGCCACAAACTGTACATATAAAGGGTTTTTCCCCTGTGTGGGTCCTCATGTGTGTTTTTAGAGTACCCTTTAGACTAAAGCCTTTACCGCAAACAATGCAAGTAAAGGGCTTTTCCCCTGTATGAGACCTCATGTGTCGTTTAACCTGACCCTTTTGACGATAGCCTTTGCCACACACTGTACAAATAAAGGGTTTTTCCCCTGTATGAGTCCTCATATGCTCTTTAAGTGCACCGCTCCGACCACAGCCTTTGCCACAAACTGTACAGGTAAAAGGTTTTTCCCCAGTATGAGTCCTCATGTGTACTTTCAGCTCGTCCTTTCGACTGCAGCCTTTTCCACAAATTGTACAAATAAATGGTCTTTCCCCGGTATGTATCATCATGTGTCTTTTTAGATCACCAATGCAACCAAAGCCTTGCCTACAGACTGTACAAGCAAAAGGGCATTCCCCTGTATGAATCATCATGTGTCTATTTACACTTCCTTTACGACTAAAACTTTTGCTACAAACTGTACAATTAAAGTCTTTCTTCTCTATGTTATTCCCCATGCAGTGACTTCTTTTTTTCATCATGTGCCTCTTCAAATTGCCCTTACAATTAAAACTTTTGCTACAAAGTGTACACGCAAAGGGCTTTTCCCCTGTATGAGTCCTCATGTGTCGTGTTAACTCACCCATATGAGCACAGCCTTTGCCACAACGTGTACACGTAAAAGGCTTTACCCCAGTATGAATCATCATGTGTAGTTTTAGCACACTACTATTAACACAGCCTTTGCCACAAACTGTACAAATGAAGGGCTTTTCCCCTGTATGAGTCCTCATGTGTTTTTTTAGATCACCTGTTTGACTAAAGCCTTTGCCACAAACTGTACACGTAAAGGGCTTTTCCCCAGTATGGATTTTCATGTGTGAGTTCAGATTTCCCTGCACATTAAACATTTTACCACAAACTTTACAAGCAAAAGGCTTCTCCCCTGTATGGGTCAATGTGTGCCTCTTCAGATATGCCTTACGATCAAACATTTTGCCACAGACTGTACAACTAAAGTTTTTCTTCCCTGTGTGACTGCTCATGGAAGTGTGAGTTTGTTTTGATGGTTTCAGGCCCTGGGATAGCTTGTTGCTAAAAGACAATCTGTGTTCTTCTACATTTTGGGCCTTGTGTGATTTCAGTGTGTTTGAAGCCGACTGATCTGCCATCGTCTCCTCCCACTCATCACTGTCTTCAGTGTCAGATTCAGAACTGTGTGAAGAGAGGAGCCGGTCAATAGTTGATCGCGATGTTCCCCAGTTCTTTACGTAAGCTTGTGTTTTCATGTGTTCAGTTGAGGTGCTGGCTAGGGGCTCTGTCTCTCTGTTTTCATCACCATCTTCACTTTTCACTGCTAGTAATGTCGATGTTGACCCGTCAGCCTCCGCTGGTCTTTGAAGTAGCTCCTCCTGTTCTTCTTTAATCTGTGGAGGCTCCTGGACCAGACTAGGGCTCCTCCTCTCCTGCGGTTCAGGGGTAGCCTCCTCTTTACTCACAAGGACATCTAGGCAAAAGATACAATAAGTGAAAACATGAAATGATTAAACTGCACATTGGCACCTAAATCCAACACACCCATTATTAACCCTTTAAGACCGGGAACGCATCTGTGTCATTTTAAGATTTCTTTGGCTCTATAAAAATAGCAGATATACAAGTAGATCTGCTTTTTTTTTTTATTGTGAAAATGTGTGCTAATCTTTAGTTTGAATATATATATACTTTTTTAAACCAATTTTTTTTAACTCAAATCTTTGCTTCTGGGGATTTTACAAATGTCTTCTAAATCCTAACAGTTTTTTTTTTTATCCTAATTTCTTTTTTTTTGTACTTATGTTGCTATATTTTCAATGGTTTTCAAACTTTTTTCATGTCAAGGACCCCCAGAATAATATGTATTTGTCCGCGGACCCCCTCCCATCTAAAAATATTTTTTTCCAGGGACCCCCAGAAGCAAAGATTTGAGTTAAAAATGATTTGCACACATTTTCAAGATTTTTCTAAAAATAGCCAAAGAAATATTAAAATGACACACATGCGTTCCCTTCCCGGCCTTAAAGGGTTAAGTCTGTAAGGTCAGACTGATTCTGACAGTTTAGAACACACACAACCAAGTACTGTTAATATTTAAAAAAATGTCAACTTCCTGTAGATTTTTGCCAATTTCAAAAATTCCTTGTGAAGACTGTATAGATCGTCTTGTAAAACTGACTTGTGACTTCCATTGCCTGTTAATACATGTTTGCAGCTGCTAAATAAAATGATAAATGACCAAATAAGCAATACTGTGTTTGAATTATAAAGCCCGATTTATACTTCATCAGGATTACAGACTCAACAATTACAGATTGGCACAATTATAGTCTGGGAAATAATCACGGTTTAACGATAATTACAATTATGCATGAAGTATTATTATTCCACAACATCATGATGTATGAAATCACATGATCATTCCTGAATTAGAGGTTTCATTTTATTTCCCCCAGAAAATGTAATAGCTTTTCTATAGTAGTTGCCTTTCAAAACACAAATAATACAGAAGCCGCAAATAAATAAATAATACTAATTAACTCATTACGACCTGAGGCCAAAATATAAAAAAAAAACATTTTCACGATTTTTCAAAAACAACAGATCTACAAGCTCATAGCGCGAGTGCCGCGCGCTATGAGCTTGTATATCTGCTATTTTTGAATAGCCAAAGAAATCTAAAGTGACACAGATGCGTTCCAGGTCGTACCCTGACGTGGGCTGTCACAACAGAGGCGGCCCGGCCACGGTTATAACAAATCTAATGACCCATAACCCTTGAAAGTGTGTGTGTGTGTGTGTGGGGGGGGGTTTCAGGCGTTTTCAGGCCAAGGACCCCCTAGCTGAGAGAGCGATGAAGCGGGGACCCCCTCTATATTGTATGAAATTGTGTTTCAGATCAACTTTTGCTGCTCTTTTTTCCCTCTACACCTATAACTCTTTGCCAAAAATAGCCGATCTACAAGCTCACAACGCCTCGCGCTGCGAGGCGTTGTGAGCTTGTAGATCTGCTACTTTTGGCCAAAGTTCTCCTCAGAAAAGGGATGCTAGTGGTTCAAGTGGTTAATGTAAAAAAAAGAAAATCATATCACACAAAGATTTGGCGGACCCCCTGTAGTAACTCTGAGGACCCCCTAGGGGTCCCGGACCCGCTGTTGAAGACCCCTGCTTTAGCTGCAATGTTAACCCATTAACACCGGGAAGGGAACGCATCTGTGTCATTTTAAGATGTCTTTGGCTATTCAAAAAAAGCAGATGTACAAGCTCACAGCGCGGCACCGAGTGCCATGCTATGAGCTTGCAGATCTGCTTTTTATATATATATATATATATATATATATATATATATATATATATATATATATATATTTTTTTTTTTTTTTTTACTTGAATCTTTATTTATAATATATATATATATATATATATATATATATATATATATATATATATATATATATATATATATCTTTTTTTTTTACTTGAATCTTTGCTTGACACTGTAGTATGACGAAGTAGGGCATTCCAATTTACAAAAAAAAACTGTGGAGATACAAGGTTTCTGATGTCAGCAACGATATAGAATTACTGTCTGTTTATGTTACACACATTGTCAACTGTCAACACAGAGTCACATGACTTCAGCATGACACGCCGTTGCCACGGCAACGGGGTGGCATCTTCAATGTAAAATTCCAAAATGGCCGCCATGTGAATATGGTCTATCGCAAGCCCCCAGAACTACGGTAGAACAGTGAAGCGGCCAAGCCTGGTGGTCAAATCTGAGAATGCACTTAAAATGATACTGCGCGTGCATGCTCACGATGCGTCACGACCCCATGGAACCGATGGAATGGATCCATATTGGTTCCATGGAACCAATATTTCTTACTCCCGGGGTGATTCAAAACGCCACTGAGCACTGTAATAGAAATTAATAACTGGGGGCGGGGCAATCCACCCTCTAGATATATTAGAACTCTATGGTCTATCTATGGGCTGCCGTGCGCTTTTGAGATTTTCAAGCGGGCCCTGACCCAGAAGAGAACCATGTCTCAAAAATGTCTCGATATTATGGTGGGCCTATAACCATCTACGATAGGTATATAGGCTCTATTCACAGCAGCCATATTATGAAGACATTCACAGGTGTTACCAATGATACTAATGAAGGCTCTGTTCCATTCTGGTCACACAGAGTCAGGGTGCTGATATTGTGCATGTTGGCCCACTGGAAACACTCTGTTACACCAGTGGGTCTACAGTTGGGGTCCAGGGACCCTCATGGGCTTCCAAATGGCCCCTTACGGGAGTGTAACTCTGAGAGTGTACATTTGTACACTCTCAGAGTTATGGGGGTCGTGGAAACCACTGTGCTAGACTAAATGGAACAGAGCCTTCATTAGTGTCATTGGGCCGGATTCATAAAGGGATTTACGACCATATTTTGTACGTACCGGCATTTAGGACAAGTCGTACACATACACCTGATTCATAAAGATTTTTTGGTCTGTGTTTTGTGCGTCAGGTGCGCACGTTCTCACGTCACCCCCGAGGCAGTCTGGCCAGGGCTGAAATGTGCGTATGTCTTTAGAATGCTTTATTCTTCATGCCAAAATCAATCAATCAAACAGTGGCAAACCTCAAATAAAATATATATGTGCCCAACATTTGTCAACACATATATATAAAAAAATAAAAATAAATGTCAAACGATGTATTGCTTAGACATGATGTAGATTCCACCGCTTTTTATTTAATTTCTAGGCTATGAGTCGCATTTAGAGCTGAAAAGGTCCCTCAGTGTGTTTGCCAGCGGGCCATCTCAGCCAAAGTGTCACGTAATAATGAAAATAGGCTATCATGCCTTAATGAAACTGCGGAGGGACGGACTCACCTCCAGTGTCCGTGCCGCGGTATTAATTTGTAGGCTAATAGTCTACTGTAGGCTACTCTACTGTATATTGATCACATGAACGCCACACACAACAGCCAAATAAATATTACCATCTGATGAGGAAACTAATAGTGGATGAAATCTGTGTCCAGAAGATCTATTCCCCATTCCGACGTAGGACAGTGATATATTAATCAAAAAATAACTAATTTAATCAATAAGTAATCAATACGCTCTGGTCCATAATCGGATAGCAGCGTTCCACTTGTATGCTGGATTTCATCATCTTTTTACCTCGGTAAAGGTGCGCAATGTTCATTAGAAAAGGCTTATATAATATCCTTTCCACGTTTTATTAGCCTTTTATTTGGTAATGGGATTTAACCTTGTAAACTTCTTTATTCTCATTACACATGAGAGCATTTATTACGTGATCTGCTTCCAGACAGAACAGTAAGTTGTCAAGGCTATGCGACACCGCATCTGTTATCTTTAGACGAGAGACGGCAGAGTTGAACTTGCATCAGCGTTGCCAGATGTTGTGAGAGAAATAAGCAACCAGGTCTAGGAAAACAAGCCCAAAAGAAGCAACTGGCACTTAGGCCATTATAAGCACTTTAATTAAACCGTTGTGAGCTTGTAGATCTGCTTTTTTTTTTTAAATCGTGTAATAAAATGTGGAAGATTTGGACGATTTTTTAAACATTCTAACAACACAAATCTGCCTCCAGCTGGCACAAAACATTTTCAGATGGGGCTTATAGGGATAAATTAGCATACATATTAACTTGGGGGTCCATGACATGAAAATATTTGAGAACCACCGGTTAAAACAATTTAACAATTGTGAAGCAAGCCCAAATAACCAACTACACTTTAGAAACAAGCCCAAAAAAACGCATCCCACAGCTCCCAATATTTACAAGCAACTTTACAGAAAAATAAGTCCAAATTCGCTTATAATAAGCGGACATGGCAACACTGTTTGGCACGGTTCAGCACGGTGATGCTGTTGGATGCAAGTTGGATGCTGTTGGATGCAGCCTTCCAGAGAGTAATCATCACACCTGGTCATACACACTGGTCATACGCACGTCTCTGTCATATACGAACCGCTTTTTGAATTGCACGTTCGTTTGTGAGTACCAAAAATACGAACTCCTTTACGCACTTTATTTACACCATATTTATGACTCTCTTTATGAATCCGGCCCATTGGTAACACCTGTGAAGGAAGTGATAATATGGCTGCTGTGCATATTTGAAAATTGTATTGGTTTACAGCAGCCGGTTTTAATGACTGTGAGACATCCCGGCTTGCAAAGGCAAGCAGTGGAGGGACATTGTTTTCACAGCAAACAGATTCACTGATCTTTACATATCTCCTGTAAGAAAACGTTCATGTTTTGAAGATCAGCGATGATCTATGCCAGGGGTTCTCAACCTTTTCAGGCCGCGACCCCCAAAATAATTATATTATTTCCCGCGACCCCCCGCGTGCACGCGCGCGGTCCCGTTCGCGCGCGCAAAGGTTATTTAATTATAATAGGTTATTTGATAATTGTTTATTATCAAAACATTTTTGCAAAAAGTGGGTCAATTGAGTAAATTAACTGATAAAACATGAATTAATGATAACATATTTTGTTAAAAAATAAAAAAAAAACTTTTTTTTTTTTAAATTCACCCAAAAATATGGCGACCCCCCCAAATTATTTGGCGACCCCCCTGGGGGTTCTCAACCCCCAGGTTGAGAACCACTGATCTATGCTATTGATCGATCAAATGATCAAGAAGGGCTTTTTTTATATATCAATGAACGATTAACCACTTATGCCCCATTTCACACTTTGTCGCACAACGTATAAACCAGAGGTCTCACCAGAGTTCAGGCATGGAGGAGGTGGTGTGAACCGCACAGCATGATGGGTATTGGAGTCTTGTGTGAATTCCACACTAGGAATCTTACAGGGTAGAAAGCCTGGAAGAGAGGAACATTAACCCATTAAGACCTGAGGCGATTCTTTAAAAAAATCAACAGTTTTAGGAAAAAAATATAACATTTTTTTGTTCAAGATTCTTCAAAAATAGCACATCTACAAGCTCATAGCTGAAGCGTTTCACTGCTTCAGCCCAGCCCTGCACATGAACTCTGCAGCCGCACTGAGGCCCCTGCTGGAAAGCATCCCAGCCCAAACATTAACGTAACTAATAATTGGGCCGCGCGACCCGGAAATGACCGTAATAATCCTGAAACGGGAGCGAACATATCACACTGGCCCAGCGGCCCACCGGGCATTAGCCCGGTACGCCAAATGGCCAGTCCGCCGCTGACAGCAGCCATATTGTAAGACATTCACAGGTGTTACCAATGATACTAATGAAGGCTCTGTTCCATTCTGGTCAGACGGAGTCAGGGTGCTGATATTGTGCATGTTGGCTCACTGGAAACACTCCCAAATGGCCCTTTACGGGTGTGTAACTCTGAGAGTGTACAAATGGAACCAAATGGACCCTTACGGGTCCATTTGGTTCCATTGTACACTCTCACAGTTATGGGGGTCGTGGAAATCTGAAATTAAAAAATCTGAGAACTACTGTGCTACACTAAATGGAACAGAGCCTTCATTAGTATCACTGGTAACACCTGTGACGGAAGTGATAATATGGCTGCTGTACATAGAGCCTATTTACAATACAAAAATCTGAGCATGAAATACAGAGAATGACAAAAAGAGTCCACATTTACACTAAGCTAGTGTGCAACATCACATACCATAGTCTCGTGCTTTGTTAATTGCCTCATTTAGTCTCTTCTGTTGTAGCAAACACACACCTACAAGAGAAACAAAATGAGGGAAGTGTTTGATTGTTCTATATCAATCAAATCGCCTCGTTCGTTCTCATATAACATTTAGCCATGTGTTAACACTGGAACTAAAATCTATTAAAGAAAACAGGTGTGAAGTAAGTGGTGTGTTTGAGTGTGTGCTGGTATTCAGACGGTACTACTCTATTTGTGTGTGCTGGTTTTACATTGAGTAATCTAAATGTAAAAACATCCCATAATCTCAACGTAAAAACATCCCATAATATCAATTAAAAAAAAACCATCCCATTATATAGCTCCTGTGTGTGTGTGTGTGTGTGTGTGTGTGTGTGTGTGTGTGTGTGTGTGTGTGTGTGTGTGTGTGTGTGTGTTCAAATGCTCAGAACCTCAAAACCTGGCCAGCACTGGAAGCACGCACGCACGCACACACACACACACACACACACACACACACACACACACACACACACACACACACACACACACACACACACACACACACACACACACACACACACACACACACACACACACAGAAGCGGCCTGCATAGAAATCTGTGTGTACCTGTTTGAGTGTGGTCATACACCATCCCAGTGTATGGATTCATGAACTGTTCCAACAACTTCACATTCTGTGGAATGAGGAATATGATTTAGGTTAAAACCCTAATATTTGAAAAGGAAGGAAAACCATAACGTGTACACAGACTCATCGCACTGCATGTTCCTCTTGTTCATACTAAGATGAAGCGCTATGGACTGTTTTGATTTGTGTACATTTTACAGTAAACCACTTAAGCCCTATTAACTCATTCAGTGCCATTGACGTCTGCGACGTCCACTTTTTCAAAAGCCCAGAGCGCCATTGACGTCTAAGACGTCCAAACTATGTGTTCAGTGTTTACCACGATGGCGGTCTTGCGCATCCTATGAGCCACCATTTCAGGCACCGAGGCAGAGAGATCTAGAGATCACATGATCACAACATGTTATGTTTCATCTGCTTCCTGGTTAGCGTCTGTCAGACAATCAGCTGTAACTCCAGTTGCTTTTCCCCCCCTGCATTATTGGCCAGACACGCTGTTTTCAATGTGAAAGTGGAAGTGAAAGGCAAGTTGGGGTGAACATGTTTTTTTTTTCTGTAGAAGCTCAGTGAAAGCCCCTGTGATTACCAACCATCAGAGGATCAATCATACTAAAGATACATATGCTGTGACTACTTAAAAAGGTAAGATAATTAAAAATGTCTGGCACTCTGCTATTATCGTTTTATTTACTTGGCAATATATCCGTTAAAAGCAGAAGAAAAAAAACAAAAAAAGATTTGGGGACACGCCCAAAATAGGGACACCAGGGTTAACATGGTTTTAAAAAGTCATGGCACCAAAATAATGACAGTAACACGATTGCAATAATTGTGATATTAACATACCTGATGGTGGATGACGATGCTTGGATCCCTGCAAATTGGACATGGGTTCTCGCAGATTTCGCCTCCCATCTAAACAAGATGACAGAAGAATGAATGACTCCATGTCATGTTCAGATAATATCCAACACATCATTTGCAACATATCGCTGATCAGAGCAATGGCCACTGAGTTATGGCCATTTGAAGCGTGCCAACTCGCAAGTCCGGCGACGCTATGGCTGCCTACAGGCAAGCGTGTCTGTGGATTCGTCTATAGGCCATGGGTGGGCAACTTTGATGATGGAGAGGGCCGCTATATTTCCACACTCACTCCAGAGGGCCACATTGCATATACTGTCTCTTCGTATTTAAACGCCATTCAATGTCACACAAAAGTAGCAAAAATAGCCGATCTACAAGCTCAAAGCGTGTTTGCGTTTTGAGCTTGTAGATCTTTTTTTTTTTTTTTTTTATCCAGAATTTTTTTTTTTGCAGCAAAAATAGCTGCATCCAAAAATAGCTGATCCGATTCAAAAGCGGCAAAACTTGCCGATCTACAAGCTCAAAACGCTATTTTTGAATTGGAATCCAGAATTTATTTTGCCTTTTCTGTCTGAACTTAAATACAAATACATTGGACATAAAAAAAGACAATATAATTGTAATACTAGTCATTAAGCTACTAATATAGACTGAAGCGGGTCTTGTTTGCATGTTTGTAATTGTAACAGCTGAAATCAATAATATATCAGTAGGCCTATTCCAATACTAAGCTGTGGGCCGCATTAAGTGATTGTGGGGGCCGCATGTGGCCCCTGGGCCGACAGTCACCCATGTATGCTATAGGCAATTGTAATATAGGATATTCACCTGTTTCCTAGGCTTTTCACTTCCTGTGTGTGTTCCACTTCCTGTCGATTTGATACAATGAAATCCAATGAAACTGGTCAGATGACTAATGATATCCAATGAAATCCGACAGGAAGTTGAAAACACACAGCCTAGGAAACAGGTGAATAGGCTGACTCAAAACGATGTATTCTTACAATGCAATCCTTGCGTGTCTTCTGTGGGGGGATGAAGCCTCCTTTGTGGTGTCTCTCGTCAGTCCACACTGGACTGGTTCCATAGCGCTCAATATATTCTACATAAGAAACAAAAGTGGGGGTCATTAAGGCAACAAGATCCAATTGATTTAACCCATTAAAACTGCGAACGCATCTTTGTAACCACTTCAACCATTATTTTATACTTTGGCTATTCAAAAATAGCAGATCTACAAGCTCATAGCACGACACCGAGAGCCGCACCATGAGCTTGCAGATCTGCTATTTTTTGGAAAAATCATGGAAAATGTGTGAAAATCTTTGAATATGTATGTATATTTTTAAAGCAACAATTTTTACTCAAATCTTTGCTTCTGGGGATTCTGTCTTCTAAATCCTAACAAAAATCCTGAGAAAAAAACTTGCTATAATATCAGTGGTTTTCAAACTTTTTCATGTCAAGGACCCCAAAATGATATGTATTTGGCCACGGATACGTGCCCTTGTATATCTGCTATTTTTGAATAGCCAAATATATCTAAAATGACACAGATGCGTTGCCTTCCCGATCTTAATGGGCTAAGAGACTATCTGTGACATGTTCATATGTGTATGTGCAGTGAAAACAAATTGTGTAATATGCAGATCCCTCTGAACAGTGTTACTAGTACAAGTAGTATATACAGTAACAGTAGTAAAAATGATATACAAGTAAGGTATATCAAATAAAATGTTATAATATGAGTAAGTAACTTTGTGACTACGTAATAAGTGTAATAACTGTGTGCAAATACAGCATCAGTATATAGCATACACAGTGAGTGATGTATTGAATGACCATATATAGATTCCACAAATATGGATTCCAACTCCTTTTTAAATGGCTACAGAGCTATTTGTATGACCGGAAATAATATGTAATCCCATTTTTATACAATTGGCTTATTTGAATTTACTAGATTAGATTCAGTCCGCTATAGACCATATTCACACGGCGGCCATGTTTCTATGAAGTCAATGAAAGTAGCCACCCCGGGTGGCGGCACTTTCAATGTTAAATTCCAATATGGCCGCCGTGTGAATATGGTCTATAGGCTCTATTCACAGCAGCCATATTATGAAGACATTCACAGGTGTTACCAATGATACTAATGAAGGCTCTGTGCCATTCTGGTCAAACAGAGTCAGGGTGCTGATATTGTGCATGTTGGCTCACTGGAAACACTCTGCTACACCAGTGGGTCTACAGTTGGGGTCCAGGGACCCTCATGGGCTTCCAAATGGCCCCTTACAGGTTTGTAACTCTGAGAGTGTACGTACAAATGGAACCAAATGGACCCGTAAGGGTCCATTTGGTTCCATTTGTACACACTCAGAGTTATGGGGGTCGTGGAAACCACTGTGCTACACTAAATGCAACTGAGCCTTCATTAGTATCATTGGTAACACCTGTGAAGGAAGTGATAATATGGCTGCTGTGCATAGAGCCTATTGCGGCCTTCAAATCTAGTCCTACATTGCGCTGATCAGAGAAAAGGTCATAGAATTATGGCCACATGTCATGGAGTGTAAAACACTGCATTAACACTGCTCTAGCGCCTCATATGTGGGTTTGTTGGTGTGACCCCAGACCCCTGAACATTGTTTGTGCAAGGTTGATGTGGATAGGCTCTATGCACAGCAGCCATCAGGGTTGGGAAGTAACGGATTACATGTAAAACCGTTACGTAATCAGAGTAAAAAAAAAAACGTAACGGTAACGTCTTAGAGTACATTTTAAAATGTGTAATCTGGATTACAGTAACGGGGGTGTTGTAACGGGCGTTACAGGAGGATTACATTCTCCCCTTCCCCTCATTAATTTTAAAAACAAGTTATAAATTATCATAACACCAAACAAACACCTGCAAGAGCGCACACGGCAGCGCACAGACTGCAGTGGATTGGAGTTGAGCGCAGCACGCAGCTCTCTGTGTAAAATCCTCACAGTGAGACTGGAGGCTGCTGCTGCGTCAACAGCGGTGTTGCCAGACTTTGCGAGAGAAATAAGCAAACAGGTCTATGAAAACAAGCCCAAAAGAAGCGACTATAAAAGGCCACATGAGCACTTCAAAGCTATGTCGTCCATTAAACAATGTGCATATTTATATATGTTGGCTATTTGAAAATAGACGATCTACAAGCTCACAACCGTTCTACCATTATTTACAAGCAACTTCAGAAAAATTTGCCCAAAGTGGCTTATAATAATCAGACTAGGCAACACTGCAGACATCGTGGCTCTCTTTTTCGTCCTCTTTGCAGTGATGTTCCTGCATAAAAGCCTTTACTCTTAACCTTAAACTGATCAGATGGTTTGGTTATTTTATGTTATTTTATGTGCCTATGTATAGCCTTAGGGAATATAGGCTGTGCCTGTAATTTTATTTATTTTATCTAGCCTATGTATAGCCTTAGGGAAGGGAACAGAGGCTGTAAAAGGCTGTAACCCTAACCCTAAACTAAAGGCATAGTGTCTTTTTATTAAAGGATATGCATTTTATTAGGTTTTATTTATTTTTTGTAAAGGTCAAATAAAATGAGGATTTCTATTTAAAGAGTAGCCTACGGTATAAATATAATTGTATAGAGCTGAGTTCTTTGAGTCTTTACTGTCTAGTCAATGTTTTAAGTGTGTCAGCCAGGAATGTCAAAAAGAGATTTTATTTGCCAGTTTGACCACAAATGGATGGAGTTTAGATCCCATAGGGACGGTTGTGTTATTGTCTCCGCCAGGCCGAAGGCATGGTGGAGAGTATGTTTTCGTTTGATTTCCTTTGGTTCCACCAAGCTAACATTGGTCAAGCTTCACGTGACACGTGACAATATGTTGAAAGGGTGTGCTTTGATTGGCTAGCGAGACGCATGACGAAATACATACCTAAAAATAGGTGAGTCACTTCGAAACATTGCATTGCATGTTTCGAAGTGACATCAGCGCCATCAGCCAAGCTAACATTTAGTCAGGAGATATTAGCAGAAAAAGTTCCAATCTTGGAATAAATTCCTTACCAAAAATCCTCACCAATGTGGGTCTGCTGGCGGAGACTTGTGCTCCGAGGAGCACATTTTCTAGTTTAAAATGAGCCAATGAGTTGTTTGTCAAACAATCAAAATGGTACTGTAGGTCAAGATGCATTTTCTTATGATCTGTTAATAGTTGACACAATGACTCTACAGTAATTTAACTGTTCAGAGAGGTCAAATTTTTAACAACTAAATGACCTTAACCATATTTCTGTTGTCCTTATCGTAATTTCATTGGCTCAACATTCTTGTCTATCAATGGTAAAACTTGTATTATATAATTAAATAGAGTTTTGCTTAAAAGTAATCCAAAAGTAACTGAAAGTAACTAGTAGTTACTTTTTAAATGGAGTAATCAGGATTACGTTACTGACTACATTTTTTAGCAAGTAACTTGTAACTGTAGGGGATTCCTTTTTAAAAGTAACCCTCCCAACCCTGGCAGCCATATTGTGAAGACATTCACAGGTGTTACCAATGATACTAATGAAGGCTCTGTTCCATTTAGTGTAGCACAGTGGTTCTCAGATTTTTCAATTTCCACGACCCCCATAACTCTGAGAGTGTAAAAATTTAACCAAATGGACCCGTAAAGGTCCATTTGGTTCCATTTGTACACTCTCAGAGGTACATAAGGGGCCATTTGGAACCCCCTTAAGGAACCGTGAGGGTCCCTGGACCCAAATGTTAGAGCCACTTGGTGTAGCAGAGTGAGTCAACATGCACAATATCAGCACCCTGACTCTGTTTGACCAGAATGGAACAGAGCCTTAATTAGTATCATTGGGAACACCTGTGAATGTCTTCACAATATGGCTGCTGTGCATAGCGTATAGAAAAAAGGGTCCCTCTGTGGAATTTTCAGTTTGCAAATGGATATCTGTCACATGACATTACTGGAATGTTGTTACGGTGATAGCCCTACTACAGAATAGAATTAAAGACTGAAAAAAAGACAAAGAAAGAGAGGGAGATAATGAAACTTACTGAGGTCCGGGTGGTCTTCAGGTTCCTGTTTAATAGAAACAGTCGTGGCTTGCTCTAGAGAACTCATCTTCACCTGCAGGCTGGACTCACACACACTGGTCTGAAAATGAAGGAATAAAATTCAGACTTAAGGTCGTAACACACGGCAAGCAGTCCACGCACGCGTTGCCGCTCGGATGAGTGGTGATCGCGCAGCGATCATTGTCGTTTTGTCCTCCTGCGCGGTGTGGAGAAACCAAAAGCTCACCACAATCCAGCTCTTGCCACCCGCGTGCGCACACACGCAAACATTTCACAAACATTGGACAACCAAGAATACATCTGGCTTTATTCAATCGGAGGATAAAGTGACACAAGCCTGCCTCAAACAAGAAGAGCACATCTTAACCACATATGGGTGGAATTTACGAGCTACTCGTAACTATATTATAGTCACAGCTCATGATTTTTTAATATCATATTGTGGACTTATTGTGATATTAATGTACCGTGCGCACGCACACCATGGTAGTACCCCTATTTTTCCATACTTTAATAACTAACTTACTGTGTTTAATTTTATTCATATAAGATGCATTCAAATGAATGCTCGTCCCATGTATAAGAATGATTATAATGTGTTTTATTACAGGTTGTTGAGCGTTGAACAATCTGTCTCTGTTGTCACAAGTGTTACCAAGTTACCCACATCACAATCAATAATTACTGCTATGTACTGCTTTTTGGGTTTAGGGCCCGTACTTCCACTTAAAAGGATGACTTCACCCCTTTTCAACCTGTCTTCATACAATAGGCTCTATGCACAGCAGCCATATTATCACTTCCTTCACAGGTGTCACCAATGCTACTAATGAAGGCTCTGTTCCATTTTAGTGTAGCACAGTGGTTCTCAGATTTTTCCACGACCCCCATAACTCTGAGAGTGTACACATGGAACCAAATGGACCCTTACGGGTCCATTTGGTTCCATGTGTACACTCTCAGAGTTACACACCCGTAAAGGGCCATTTGGGAGTGTTTCCAGTGAGCCAACATGCACAATATCAGCACCCTGACTCTGTCTGACCAGAATGTAACAGAGCCTTCATTAGTATCATTGGTAACACCTGTGAATGTCTTACAATACGGCTGCTGTGCATGGAGCCTATTGGTCCTCACTAATGCTCATTGTAATATGGTTTAAGAAAATTCTACTCGGTCTGTGTCTCATGGGAGGGCTGTGGACACTTCAGAAACATGCCTACTGTATAGTGACATCATCGTTAGGCAGGTATTTCAAACAAGATAGATACAGTAGATAGATAGATAGATAGATAGATAGATAGATAGATAGATAGACTTTTTCTGTAAAGCACTTTAGTCCATGAGCCAGAGCCCCAAAATTGAGCAATGATTATCGAAAGAGTGGGCAAAACCAAACCTATATTAAATTGTTCATAGGGTCAATAGGAGTAATTAAATATATGATAACCTTTCCACAGGAGTAGCTTTTTCATGGTTATCACACATTTTGTTAGTTTCCCCATACGTACATGACAGGTGAAAAAATGTCAAAATTTAAAAAAGAGTTATCATAATGAAACTTCCTGAGTTGATTACTTACATGAAGACAATGATTTATCGTATTACAAGTTTACTGAAATTGTATATTTAAATATGCAAATTAGGCATTAGGAAAAGATGCCCACATTTGCATAACTTTCCAGAATCAACATTGGAACATTGGACAAAGCCAGAGTCAACATACTTATTTCATTTTGTTAAGATGTTGGAGTCAAAGGTTTTTAACGAGGGAATATTCAATAGCTGGCTCAATTTTGGGGCTCTGGCGCATGGACTAAATGCACAATTTGCATATTTAAATATACAATTTCAGAAAACTTGTAATACGATAAATCATTGTCTTCATGTAAGTAATCAACTCAGGAAGTTTCATTATGATAACTCTTTTTTAAATTTTGTAATTTTTTTCACCTGTCATGTACGTATGGGGAAAATAACAAAATGTGTGATAACCATGAAAAAGCTACTCCTGTGGACAGGTTATCATATATTTATTTACTCGTATTGACCCTATGAACAATTTAATATAGGTATGGTTTTGCTCACTCTTTCGATAATGAAATCTTGTCTGGCTCATGGACTACTTTTGTAGTACCATCTGAATACAGCAGCACCCTCTGCTGTATTCACATCACATAGAGTAGTACCATCTGAACACCAGCGCCCACACATCAAATAGAATAGTACCAAATGAACACCGGCACAAACTCAAACAGAGTAGTACTGCCTGAATACTGGCACACACACATCAAAAGCGGGCTATGCACCGCTTACTCACACTGGGTGTGATTTCTCTTTTCTGTAAAGTCGCTTATACATATTGGTAGTTCCGGGTTGCAGCTTTTGATGCTATATGTATATTAAAGGGACATTTCACCGATTTTGCAACTAGATCTTCTTTTTACTGAAGTTTAGGACTCAAGAAACATGATCCTGGGGTTGTTTTGTGTATAATCTGAGCCCGCCCCGAATTGGGCGGGCGCGCGGGCAGGGACTCCTTTCCTCTACAATAGAAGAGTTAGGACGTCGCATTCTAATCCAGCCCGAATACCCAATTTCAGCACCGGCCTCAGTGGCGCACCTCGCTAATCATTGGACTACCGATCCATTACCTCTGGGAGTCTGGGTTCGACTCCCGCTTGGGACAATACTTTTTCAAACAACCTCGGACAATTTTTTTCGCCGATAAAGTATAGTTTTGGACCATGACGGAGGCGCGCCGACTCAGCAGACTCAGCCGACTCAGCAGGTCTGCTAGTCGACTAAGCGCCGTCCGAGTTATGTACCGATAGGCACAGAATCGTAAATGATGTTGTGGGGACTGCGTTTGCCCCAACTGCCACACTCACTGCACTAACTTAGCCCGCCAGCCCCGCCCCCTTGTGCCTTCAACAGCCAGGTAGAAGCCCGTTCGCGTCCGTAACACTTTGTTCAACCTTCTTTCCCCACTCGGCCACTCCCATTAGCTGCGGCCAGCGGGCAACCCCCCTTGCAGAGTGAGACATTACTTTACCTGAGTTATCTTCTGATAGTTGTACTTGAATGTTGACATGAAATAATAATCCTGTGTAATGTTTCATAAGCGCAAGTGTGAAAAAAAAAATACAGGGTGGAGTGGCAGCGCTGGTAAACAATCACCGTCGCGAAAGGCTAGGATCACAATACCAAGGATTCGACAGTGATGTCACTACTATGCGACACGGAAGTAGAACTGCATAAAGATACCAAGGATTTGTCAGTGATATGACATCACTAACGAATCCTTGGAACATATATGTAACTAGATGAACGTGTGCGAGGTACACGTTCTTCAGCCAGTGTTGCCAGATATTGTGAGAGAAATAAGCAACCAGGTATATGAAAACAAGCCCAAAAGAAGATAACTAGGCCAAGAGCACTTTACCTAGACATGGGATATTATATATTTGAAAATTGCTGATCTACAAGCTCACAACGCTTCGCGACCCATTGTGAGCTTGTAGATCTGCTATTTACAAAAAAATCTTGAGGGGGGAAAAAGTGCAAAATGTGTAATATTTTTGACACATATTTGTTAGGGGCTGGCACAAATTATAATTTCAGATGGGGGTCTGTGGAAAAATACATGAACATGTTTGAGAACCACTGGTTTAAACAACAATCAAAACATTTGGAAATATGCCCAAATATCAACTACATTTTAGAAAGAAGCCGCTTATAATAAGCAGACATGGCAACATTGGCATGCTGTTTTTATGTTGTTGTTGGAGATCACACCCACATGCAAACTCCCCTGCCACAAGGAGGGGCAGTGCACCAAAGCAATATGGTAATTGTAGTAATGCAGCTGTCCAGTTAAACCCTAAACACACAGATTTCATTATTTTTCTGGCCATAGGGTGCACATTTTAAATTGTGCTACTGTTCTACTACAAATGCTATTACCATTGAGTGATTGCAGTTTCTTCCAGGGGTGAAATGCTCCTTTAACTCATTTTGCTGGGGACCCTGTGTGTGTGTGCGTGCGTGCGTGCGTGCGTGCGTGCGTGCGTGTGTGCGATGATGCGGCCTATAGTCACTTCTTTTGGGCTTATTTTCGTCGACCTGGCCGCTTGTTTCTGTTGCATAATCTGGCAACCCTGCCTACAATGTGATTGTAGTACAATCACATCATAACAATTACCTTTAAGGTACAGGCCTACAGTATTGTGATGTAGTACACTAGTTATAACATGGCATAGACCTACAACATTGTGTCATTTATCTAACTTGATGGGAATCGTTAAGTTGAGCTAACTGGGTAGCCACAGTGCTAGAGTGAATGCAATCAAAGAGGATTCATCAAGGAATCTTTCATCACATACCAAGTTCCATCGCTGCTCTGTTGTTGACTTTAAAACCCCTAAAGAGCAGCATCAGCTTTTGATGAAACACTCCGTGAGATGAAGGCTAGCAGCCAGTTAGTCTTCTCCGTTTCTTCTCTGTGAAAACACCATGAGAAGTCTTTACAGTCTGTGGCTGCAGCCTGTCAACACACACGTTAAAGCAAAGCATCAAACTACACACTATAACAACACACTACACTTCCTGTCTGCGATTTCACAATAAAACCTCTGGGAAGCTGAGCCACGTGAGAGCTTAAAGTTTAAACGCAAAAGACCGACGGTCCATTAGCAGCGCTACCAATGCGCCATCTAGCGGTGAAAACGCGACAGCACAGAACCTGAACCCTACACACACACACACACACACACACACACACACACACACACACACACACACACACACACACACACACACACACACACACACACACACACACACACACACACGACAGAGAAACGAATTCCAAAATGGAATGAATCAAAATGCAATGTTCTGTAATGCATTGCTAAATCTATCAGTGTGAGAGACCACATCTGCAGAACTAACTATTCTAGTTATATTTAGTTAATTTGTTCAGCTGACTGTCCACTTTGATGGCATCCTGTTGACTAGGGGTCCAAAATCCGACCCTTAGCTTACTGCTCGATCTGTAACACTGAGTGTTCTATGGAAGTAGAATTAAATAAATAGTGAAGATTTTCCCAGAGATAAAACATAGTATCTCTGGGTCCGTGGCCTAATACATATCAAACATGGGGGTCCTTGATTTTTTTCGTTTTGTTTGATTGATCGATTGAATACTTTATTAACAGTTTGCAAAAAAAGCCCTGAAAGTACAGTTCCATACAAAAGGATGCTACATGGAGTGATTGATTGATTGATTGATTGATGTACTTTATTTAGTAAGACATGAGAACAACAGTACATGGAAGTACAAATTCACAATACAAGGTCTACTAAACTGGAAGACTCATTAAGCACTGATTTAAGATGAGATCCCCATGCACACAAATCATGATGACATATATGAGACAGACAAGGGGATTTCTTGGGATAAACCCAAGAAAGCGCTATGGCTTGTTTCCATGGGGGCTGTGTATTCAATTAATCAAAACAATAATAAGTGTAATAATAATAATAATAATAATAATAATAATAATAATAATAATAATACATGACAAAATACTGAGAATCGTGTGTTACATTGTCGCATGCATTGTCTCAAAGTGATGTTTCTGTTGATGCAGTCCTTTAGTAACAGTTGTGTTGGGTAGTTAGTATAAGCTTCCGTTGCAGTCAGGTGGAAACATTGTAGCCGATGTCCAAAACTCCACTACAATATTTTTAACATTGTATTTACTAGTTTCTTTGTAGATTGTATTGTTATATTTAAAAAAAAGAAACATAGGCTACATTAATTACTTTTGGTACTTTAAGTACCGGTAATTCATATTTTGATGTCAATACTTTTGTAGCCTACTTTTACTCAAGTGAATTTTGAATACTGGACTGCTTGATACTTTTACTTGAGTCAAAACAAATGTCTTCTTCCACCACTGAGTCGCAGTTATACACCCCTCCACCAGGGGGCGAAAGCCAACCGTGCCTGGATCCTTTACGGCGCCTAATGTTGTGCGCATGCTTGGACCACGTCACCCCGGGAGGCGGGAGCAGCGCCGTGGTGGGCGGAAGGTAGTTAGTGTTGTTATGTTACTGAAGACAACAAAGAGCTCGGTGAAAAATGTCTCATGTAGGAGGTAAAATGTCTCATAAAGGAGGTAAAACGAGTCAAAAGGAGTCTGTACGGCTGTCGATAAATGAACACATGACGTCGGTGGGAGAGGAGATATTGTGTGTTTTGGAAAGACAGCTTGGTGTTGTCTGTAGTGTGAAGCTTAATGTCAGAGTGTTTGTGTTGGAGCGCCTCAGTGCGGCTGCACAGTTCATGTTTAATCTCTTCCAGAGAGAGATAGAGACACTAGAAACTCTGCTGGAGAGACACAACAAACTGCTGGACGTGCTGCTGCATCCACACATCAAACTACACAGAGCAGGTTGGTTCATTCATGCTTCATTTGCCATTACATGCGTTCACCACCAGCAAAGCTACATGCAGCTAAGATAATACTAAGATGGACTACATTTCCCACTTCCCATTAGCTTGTGGGTAACTTCACTACTTTAACAATGTTGTACATTTCAAGCAGTAAACCGCTTGAACCCCAACATCCCCTGTTCTGAGGGGAACGTTCGCCTGTTGTGTGAGGTTGTAGATCGGCAATTTTTGGCAATGAGATTTTATGTGTACTATGTAGAGTGAAAAAAGAGCGGACCAACCCAGCTAGCAAAATATCGCACATTTCTGGCGTGAGGCCGTCCCCACGCCACGCCGACCGGGGCGTCCGCCGGGCGGGACACGCCGCGTCCACTCGGCGTCCTTGATCAGCGTGAGCCGCACGTCACGCCGAGCCGCTAATCAGCCTCACTCCGGCGGTGAACGCCAACCGTGGCGTTCGTCGATAGCGGCCGGGTAGCGTAGCTCCGTCATATAATATGCTGTATATACCCCCCCCCCCTCCCTCCCTTTGGGAATCCCCCCTCCTCCCTTTCATCCCCTATATTTAGCGGCCATTGTTACACCCCCCCCGCATTTGAGGTTTCTAAACATGTCAAGTAGCAATACAGAATAAGGTCGCCATCACACAGTTCCCCTGTATCTCTAAGTATCTGTCTAAGAACATGACATAATGCAGAAAATACATGGCCTACATGAAATAATGCAGCACAGACATTAACTCCATTGTTATGGTATTTATTAGAAAAGGAAGGCACAGAAATAATAATCCTTAAATACAAATGTATCACTTTAAAATGGCAGACAGTGAGAAAAGTATTCCACATAAAAGTATCAATGCTGTAATAATATGTGTGAAGTCAGACTGGTAATCAATAGCCTACTTAAAGTAACAAAACGAGTAAACATACCCATTGAGCAGAATGTCAAGTAAAAAATGCATAAGAATATTAAAAAATAGGAGATCTATGGTCCATTTGTACACTCAGAGTTGCAGACCTGTAAGGGTCCATTTGGTTTCATCTGTACACAGACTTTCAGACATGTAAAGTCCATTTTGGTTCCATGTGTTACCGCTGTAGTTTGTCCTGGTGTATGTGTTTCTAGTTAACATGCTACAGACTCAGAGCCATATCAAAGCTACTGGACAAAAGTAAACATACCCATTGAGCAGAATGTCAAGTAAAAATGCATAAGAATATTCAAAAAATAGGAGATCTATGGTCCATTTGTACTCTTGCAGACCTGTAAGGGTCCATTTGGTTCTATCTGTACACAGACGTTCAGACATGTAAAGGTCCATTTTGATTCCATGTGTTACCGCTGTAGTTTGTCCTGCTGTATGTGTTTCTAGTTAACATGCCACAGAGCCATATCAAAGCTACTGGAATGAATACAAAATGGGCCACTGTTCTTTAATTCAATTTTGGTGTCTGTCGCCCGCCTCTTCTTCCAAAGCCAATGCAGTTCCTTCATGTGGAACGCGTCACGTGAGCCACCCAACGAACGCCAACTGAGAGGGAGAGAAAGGAAATAAATTAGACAACGGTGGTGTTGGTACTTTAATAAGGACCCCCAATTTAACATGCATTAGGTCTACAGACCCTGGTAATGGCATGGCTATCTCTGAGACCCCAATTTATATAGTGAAATGTATGTTAATTTAACTCAGTGTGTAGAAACCCTTGATACATTGATCAGCATCAATGTATCAAGCATTACTGTGATGTTGTCATTTTAATGTCAGACACCCAGTTATACATTTAGGTCCTCATTTAGTGGCAATTCTATCTGAGATGTTTTGCATCGAGTCTGTGTGTCATGCAGATACAGTAAGGCCCAGTTTTAGCATTACTGTAGCTATAGAAATGTGTTGACGATTCAAGCGCCATTGTCCCATGGTGAATTTATTTTCTTTGTTAGGGGGAAAACTAGTCAGTAAAAAACTACAAACAGTAACATACTAATATCAATGCAGGGTCTTAACATGTTCTGGGGCTACTTTTTTATATAGTTTTACTTGTTATTTGTATATTTGGATTATCTCTGTGCCTTTTTCTAATAAAAAAAAAGAGGAAAAAAAAGTCTTTACTGCATTATTTCATGTACATCAGGGGTCAGCATACTCAGATACAGCAGGGAAGCTGCCAAAATGTTCTTATTTTTTATTTTTGCAACTGTCATACGACTGTAGCAAAAATATAGCTTTACAGACCCATACAGAGAGACAGAATTTATATAAATAGTTTTACGTTTCACTTTTTTAATGGTGTTGAATTTGTATATTTGGATTATTTCTGTGCTGTGATAGCAGGGAAAATGAAGTGATAGCAGTGATGATAGCAGTGATGTTCACCCAGTTTAATTTCAGGGACCCCAGTCCAATGGCATTTCTATCTTTGGGACCCAAATTAATCTTTATCTTTAATTAAAATCATTGTTAATTTAACTCTGAAACACGTATAACGTACACGTTTCACGGGTCCATTTGGTTCCATATATACACTTTTACTTACAGACCCATAAGGGTCCATTTGGTTCCTTCCTATCATTTAGCTGGGGACCCCCTGGAACTCCCTCAAGACCCATAGTGGTCCCTGGACCCCACTTTGTATAGGGAAAATTCAAAGCGTGGCATTAACAGCGTCAGGACGTCGTGACGCTGGCTGCAGACCGCCGCAGACTCTTCTAAAATGCTACTCCGCCGGACATTTCGGTGAGCGAGACATCTCCGGCGTGAGGAGGGCGTGAGGAGGGTGAGCCTCCGCTCGGCGGGGCCCGCTCTGTCCAGGCCGGCCTGACGTCGGTTGCAACGCCGATCTGCTAGCTGGGAAGTAGATACAATTTCAACTCAGGTGCGTCTCACTGTAATAGATGGTTACCGTCCGTTACCTTATACTTCTGCGGGGAAATTCAGCTTCACCCAGCTGATGTTTGCTCAGGTGGTTATGATGAGCACTCAGGGGGAGCAGTTATAGGGGTTTCGTGTCTCAGGGAAACCTCAAGGAGGCAAACCGGTGACTTTCTGATTACCAGACAGCCTCTCTAACTTAGAATTTACTGGGGCACAGGCCCTATGCACAGGCCTTTTGGGGTGTGCAATATATTTTTTTCAATTAATTTAAAATCGATAATTTTAATTAATTTTTTTGGGGCGAACTATCCCTTTAAGGGATGAGTGAATTGCACTCTAAGATGAGTTTAGAGTGCAGTTTGGTTTAGAGTGCAGTTTGTCATCACATCAGAGAGAGAATTCTCCGTCTCCATCCATTTGCAGCTTTCACGGTCACATGTTTTATTCAATCATTCAGTGTCATAACATGTACTCAGCCACATGACTAACTGCTAGGTACAAAGTAGCTTCAATGTAGATACTTTTACAATGTAACCTGTAGTGTAGATAGGATTTTTGTACTTATGCTGGCCCCACACTAGAGGATAAGTGGAGTGGAATACCAAGTTAAAGTGCCTCTGACTCTATTAGGTACAAAGTAGCCTCAATGTAGCTATATACCGTTACTAAGTAAAGGCTGCCATAGCTGAATGGGTAGAGAGCCTGCCTGGGAAGCAGAAGGTCCCAGGTTTGATTTCCGGCCCGGCAATGTGTCAAATAGTCCCCTGACCAATGGTGTTCACTGCTCCTAGTGGTTAAGGATGGGTAAATGCAGGACACATGTCACATAATGAGTGGGGACCATATTATTATTATTATTATTATTATTATACAATTAACCTGTAATGTAGATGGTTAGGTTAACCCATTCAATCCGGGGAAGCATCTCTGTCATTTTAGTTTTTTTGGGCTATTTTCGAAAAATCGTGAAAATCTTTGAATGTATATATATTTTTAAAGCAAACATTTGTAACTCAAATCTTTTCTTCTGGGGGTCCCTAGAACAAAACATTTTACAAATGTTCGCTTTAAAAAATATAGTATTTAAATATTTGCGCAAATGTTCAAGATTATTTTATTTTTTTAGCAGATGTACAAGCTCATAGCGCGGCACTCGGTGCCGCGCTATGAGCTTGTATATCTGCTATTTTTGGAATAGCCAAAGAAATCTAAAATGACAGAGATGCGTCCCCGGATTGAATGGGTTAACTAACATAATAGTGTACTTTTACTAACTGTTGTGCAGATCTTTACTTCCCATCCCCTCGGGAAGAAGGTACAAGACAATAAAAATCAAAACAAACAGGCTGAAGAGGTTACCAGCTTCTTTCCAAGAGCTGTAACCTCTGTTTACCCTCCACCGACACTCACTGAAAAAGACCTCTGGATGTCAGTGCTGGACCACTGAATATAGGCTCTATTCACAGCAGCCATAGTATGAAGACATTCACAGGTGTTACCAATGATACTAATGGAAGGCTCTGTTCCATTCTGGTCAAACCGAGTCAGGGTGCTGATATTGTATGTTGACTCACTGGAAACACACTGCTACACCAGTGGGTCTACAGTTGGAGTCCAGGGACCCTCATGGGCTTCCAAATGGCCCCTTATGGGTGTGTAACTGAGAGTGTACAAATGGAACCAAATGGACCCGTAAGGGTCCATTTGGTTCCATTTGTACACTCTCAGAGTTATGGGGGTCGTGGAAACCACTGTGCTAGACTAAATGGAACAGAGCCTTCATTAGTATCATTGGTAACACCTGGGAAGGAAGTGATAATATGGCTGCACATTGCACATTGCAGCTTTGTACATACCACTCCATATGCTGCTACCTATCCACCATTATACTGTTTAGCTCACTTTGTCTCATTTGAATAGTTTGTATTCTTTGAGTATATTTGTATTTATTTAACTTTTATATTTAAAGGACAACTTCACCCATTTTCAATCTATCTTCATATATTTGGTCCTCACTAATGTTCATCATAAAATGATAATTAATAAATTCTAGTCGGTCTGTGTGTCATAGGAGGGCTGTGGACACTTCAGAAACCTTCCAACCAGTGACATCATCATTACACAGGTTTTTTTTTCTAAACAAGATTTCACTTTTATTTGTATTAACGCGAGAACAATGGCTTTCATTATTGCATACTAACTTTCCAGGAATAGCTTGGATTCCCCAGCGATGAGGATTAGTGAGGACTGAGGATCAATTATATGAACATGGATGAAGTCGTCCTTTAAAGGAGGAGCTCACCCAAAAAATGACTTATTTTCTATCAATTACACACCCCATGAAGCCTTGATTTCATGGATTTATTTTAGTTTTTGTGGCATTCCTAAGACAATAATTTGATGAACGTGTGTATTTCAGGTAGGAGACACAAATAATCTACTTTGTGTCTCTTACCGGATACATTAGCCGGTAGGAGACGGGAATCAAATTATTAGCTTAGGAATGCGACAAAAACAAAAAAGAATCCATGGATTTAAGGCTTCATAGGGTGTGCAATCGATAGAAAATAAGTCATGTTTTGGGTGAACTCCTCCTTTAAATGCTTTCATCTGTTTTTATTTTTTGAACTTTTATTTTGCACACTGCTGAAGAGTTTCAAAACAGTGTTTTTCCCCGAGTATTTTCCGAGTCTGTCTGTCTGTCTGTCTGTCTATATCAGCCAAAAGTACTGAGGGGGCGGAGCCAAAAGTACACCGTGCGTATGTCACTGATCACATGACCTCAATCAATTATCCTTTTCTAGGCAACATAGAAGGGGGGGGGGGAACTTTTTTCTTATTTCCACACAACAGCTCTAAGGTGTATTAAAGACATAGTTTAATGTTGAAAATGAGTGGTCTTCCCCTTTAATGGATTGACGGGTAAAGAGAGTAAATCTAGCCTGCCCTGCCAATTTTTCCCTTTACTTCAGTGATACTAATAGAACTCTGTGGAAGCCCTTCCACATCACTGCCGTGGCAATGAAGAGACAATATAATAGCATTGGTGATCGTGACTACATTAATTAATAAGTAGGATAATGACATGTCATCCGATAAGACAATCACTTTGAGTTGTTGATGCTGACACTCTCCTCCTTCTGTCTGTGTGTGAAGATGTTTCCCCTGAATATGAGGAGACAACCCCCAGTCTGGTCAAGGAGGAACCACTTGAGGAGAGGAGCCCCGGTCTGGTCCAGGAGGAACCACAACCTCCACAGATTAAAGAGGAACCTGTCGCTCTACCTTGTCAGAATGCCTTCATTGTTATCCCCAATATCCCGACACGTAAGTGTGATTGTAAAACGTCACTTTACTGGTAGAATCAAGGATGTTCCACAAGCTGTATATTACTTTAGAACCTCTCCAACAAAGGTGCCACTTGTATACCTCATTGTTTTATTAGGTCCCGAGCACTGCAGTGCGAAGCCCTATTGAAATAGCAAAGATTATTATTATTTTCTCCATGGCCGAGACTATGTTTGCACCCTGTCTGTCTGTCCGTCAGTCCATCCGTGTGTCCGTCAGTGGACAGCTAATCTCCGGCACCGTTGGCGTGATCGCAGTGAAACTGTGCACGCACACTCCCTGGATGCCAGAGCAGAACCTCTGCCCCACATTTTTCACATGGGCCTGTTAACACTTGCATGACTAAGCCATCATTCTGACCGATTTTGAGAATTTAAAGTGGATTAACTTCTCTCATGAAGCTCTGGGAGAGTTCCCCTTTCATGATTTTTCCTAAATATTTGTTTCAAATCATCTCCGTTTTTTTTTTCTTTCTGAAACTTATTATAGATATGAAATATATACCATATATACCATCCCAGCCGTTATATTTTGGCTACATTGACCGCTCTCACCCTTTCTCCCCTCAACTCAAGTAGCCTAGTTGACACCTCCAGACCCCCCACAGAGCGGCCCGTAGACGAGCATACAGCTGCTTCGTAACGAGTCTATGTTGCCATGTCTGCTTATTATAAGCGACTTTGGGCTTGTTTTTCCACGTCTTTCTATTATTATTATTATTATTATTATTATTATTATTATTATTATTACTATTATTATTATTATTATTATTATTATTATTATTATTATTATTACATTATAATGGTAATAATTTTCTACTCCACTACAGCTCAGAGGCAAATCTTGTACTTTTACTCCACTACAATTATTTGAAAACTTTAGTTACTTTGCAGATATAAATATCTTTTCATACTTGTTTAGATTAGAGCTTCATGCATGTCCTTTTGTAAATTATTTTTATTAGGTAAATATTCATATAGAAAGGTCTAACCAGGGACTGGGGTTGCAAATTAGCGTCGGCTATAAACCCCATTTACAATCCAATGGTTTCATGCCTCAGTGTTTTCTCGGGGCACAACGCATGCAGTAACATTTTCATAGACCTGAATGCTTATTTCCCTCGCAAGATTTGGCAACCCATTTCACTGCAGTGTACAGAGTGTGCGCTACAGATCGCGAAGTTTTAAAATGCTGGGCCAACAGATCTGATTCTGATCTACAAGCAGATGGTTTGTGAAGCAGCGACTGTGTTATGTTTGTAGATCAGATATTTAGCGCAGGAGTAGAGCAAGAATGAGCACATTTGTGGAACATAGCAATGTGTTCACTTGTTGCGCTGAAGGGAGGAGGAGAGGAGACACGTTTGTGAGCGACGTGGACAGCTGATAGAATGAGAGCTTTACGCTCGGAAAATAATGTGAATATTATTATTATGAATGAATAATAATAATATTGGTTTGTCAAGAGATATCCATGTGTTTTGGACAATGGAGATAGTCACATAATAAGACAGTGGCTTCAGCGTTAATAGGCTCCATGTTTCACTGAAGAGTTTAATGTGACGCTACAGATTGCGCTGTTTTATACGCTTTTTTTTATAAAGATTTTACATACAGAATCTGCAGTTACCATTACGTTTTATAATACTATTTTATAATGTTTGTGCGTTGTGCCTGCCTACAACAACAACATTATGTGGGTTCACTGACTGAGCAGAGTGCAATTGAGATGTTAATGGCTATTTAGAAGACAATGGAACCCCCCACGGTTTGGGGGAGAAGCTGTGAGCTAGTCTGGAGCACAGAGGTGAGACAGTAGCCAATAGGATAGCCTTATTTGGGGATCAAAATGATCGTATTTCAGGCTGTGTAGGTATAAATGAAACCTCAGTCATGCTAGTGTTAACTCATTGAGTGCCCAAATTATTATTATCTATTTCTGGCCATTACAATTTTTATTTTGTTATTTTTTCAAAGTAAAAAAAAGTGCTTAGGAAGCGATATACAGCCTTTTTAAGTTATAAGTTAAACAAGGAGTGGATGGAGCTGCAAATCTTCAGATGATGATATCTTGGGTTAAAAAAACAAACTTTTTTTTTCTATTTTTTTCAAAAACACGTGAAACACGTTAAGCGCCACCAGGAGGGCGCTTTTTGCAAAAACAATATTTTGACAGTACTCCTACAGATTTTGTCCAAACGTCATGCAAATTGGTACACAGTACACAGTCATTACCCAAAACGCCTCTTTCAGTTTTTTCATATTCCATCCAGATTGGCTAATCGCCATCTGTGTGCAGATGGCTCACGGCGAAGCCGATCTATAAGAAAGGTCTGAAGTGGTGTAAGAAGAGAATGCCTATTAGCCACCCAGCACTTAAAAACAATGTGTGCTATGGCATCAAACACATCAAATTCAACCACTGATGGACTAATGCCTTCCAATGTAGAAGATGGAAAAAACGGAGTGGGACCAGAATGCAACGTGGACAGTCCTGTCCTACACAGAGCCTAAACTCTCATGTATACTTATACCGAAAATATCCCATTTACAAGCTTGACACGTTGTGAGCAACATGTTGTATATAATTGGTAGGGTAAGTGATTTTCTTTGGTTAAAATAAGTGTTAAATAGCTCTATATTCTGATAGTACTCATTGCAGTAAAAGGAGTCTCCTTGTCTCTCCAGCTCTTTATAAAACAGAAAATGCATTTTTGTTTCAGTTTCAGTTTCATTTCCAATTTTATCCAATCAGGATAGAGAAATCAATCAGGATAGATTAAACAAGTGAAATTGGAAGTGATGACACTAAGAAATGAGCAGGCAAAATTGGAACTGGAACACTATAAAAATGAAGCTTAAAAATGGGTACTTTCTACTGATTGGCTGAGATTTTGACACCTACCGGAAAATGTATTTTCTGTTTATTAAAGAGCTGGAGAGACGGGGAGACTCCTGTTACTGAACAAACACTCTACAGCAATGATTACTATCACAATATAGTGCTTTAACCTTTTAACAAAATACTTTCTGTTTTAACCAAAAAATATCACTTACCCTACCTTTAAGCATTAGCCATCACATTTTAGGGACTTGTAATGCTGCAATTTGTTCCTGATTGCAGCTCGATTTTTTTTTCAGATAACAGACTATCATTGCACCTGGGAAAAACAGAGACCATACTATTTGGGTCTAACACCAACCTAAGTAGGTCCCCAGGTTGTACTATCAGGGTTATTGACAATGTAATTGTAATCACAACCACGGTTACTTAATATGTGGGCTTCATTCTCAATAAAAAAAATCTCCCAACTCAGCAGCGAGCTCAATCTGCGCTGCCTGCAGACCTGTATGACTGCTCTAATCTCTTACACAGCCAACAAAAGTATTACATTTACATGCATTGAAACCTTGGTCTATAAACCAAACATGAAATGATAGCCTAAGTAGTTAGAGACAAAGGCAGATTCAAACTGAATAAAGAACCTTTTATTCAAAAGAGGGTGTAGCTACTGTAAGTAACAATAATGAAAGACAAGGACTTTTAAAGTGGCTACGAAAAGCAGGCAAAAAGTTATGGCAAATGATAAACTGAACTATAAACTGTCGACCAATCAGAAAAGGGGGCAGGGCAAAGTAACAACAAAGAAGAACAAGGACTGCAAACCGAGTCCAATGAGGCGACTCCCAAGTGTCAAAAGTTATGGAAAAACAATCAGAAAGGGGGATGGGGCTAAGTAACACCTATGAAGAACAAGGACTCTAAACAGAGTCCAATGAGGTCACTTACAAGTGGCTTCTAACAGGCAGGTAAAATGCAGGAAATTACAAATATCAACCAATCAGAAACGTAGCTAGACCCAAGTTACACCAATGAAGGACAATGACTCTGATCTGAGTCCAATGACATCACCCACAAGTCTATATGACAATCAGCTCAAAAGTTACATAGAAAAAAAGGAAAAAACTTGACCCTGAAACGTGGAAGTTTGACGCTGTACGACTCAAAGTGCCTAACTCAATTAATCCAATTAGTTTGACTCAGGCCAGGTCAGACTACTTCAATCACAAACAAAAACAATCCCTGTGGAGCTGTACTATTTCGATGAACTTTGTTTTACAAGACAATGGGCCCAAATCACTAAGCTGGTCGTAAATATCAGTGTAAATAAAATGTCTAAAGGAGGGTGTATTTTCTCTATGCAAAAACCGACGTGCAATTCACAAAGGGGTGTGTAAATCCCTGATACTGTATGTGCAGATCACAGTTGTTCGTCATGGTTGCCTGGAAGTCAGAGGTGCGTTCAAATGGAAGATTCTTTGCATTGCTCCATGCCCCCATTTAAAACCATAGCTGTTCACACTCAAAATATGGGTGTAAACCAGGGCTGCACATAACTGGTGCGCAGGTGCGCATGCGCACCCAAAATAAATAATGCGCACCACATTAGACGACGCGAGGCGCTTTTGCGTACCAACAGCTGGGACAGGAATTTCCCAGCTTTTATTTTTTAGCAAAACTAAAAAATAAAAGCCATTAGGCGCAGGGGAAGGGGACGCATGCTGCACGTGCTCGTGTGATTGTTGCCTCGTGTCGCCTCGCATCGCCTCGCTCATGCGGCTGTTAGAGGCACTCGTCACCGATGATGGTCGCCCGTAACCAGGGCAGGAATTTCACGGCGGCCACGGCGGCCATGGCCGTCGTTGCCCCTCTCATTGGCCGTGTGCCCCTTGAATAATGACATGCCTTCACGGCCACAGTGGCCGTGGTGCCCCAACTGCGCCCAGCAACTGATTTCACAGTTTTTCCTCTGCGCCATTTTCCTGTCAATACGTTTTTTTTTAGACACCAGTCCCTTTGGTTGAGCTGCGCAGCTACAACATGCACAGTGGTAGGTAGGTTTGATTTTGAGCCTCCTATGAACCTTCGGAATCCCGCAACACCGTGTAATAGAAACAAAAGCATTACCGGGCCAAACCGGAGATGAATCTAACGCAGCCTGTTGAATGGTACGTTTGATATCATTTCTAGCCTGAGAGAGAGAGAGAGGATTCCGTAGTCCTACAGACCGATGTGCCCCGATGTTTTTTTCAACAGCAAAATATAGATGAATACATCTAATAAAATACAGCGAAATCCCCAAATTATGAGTCTTAATATAAAGCAAGCAACAGAATAACTGCAGACAAATTAAAAGTTTAGGCTATCAATATCATACAAAAGAGTGACCTCACCGCTCTGATGGACAAGAAATATATTCCTTTTGCAAACCACATCCATAATATCTGTTCGTTTGTCAACAATGTTCTAATTGGGAAGTTTATTTCAACAGCTAGAATGTGACAGTTTTATTCCGTTTGTTGGTGCGCAACCACAGCCCTCGTTAAGTGAATTACTTTCACCTGCAGCGCAGTGTGTGGAGTGTGCGCAACAGGGCATATCTTCGCCAAGCCAGGGTGACCTACCCAGGCTCATGAAATTCATATGCAGGCATAGTAGCCAATTAGAATGAAATCTGCAAAAACGGACTCATACAGAACCATATATTGGCTATATATTATGGCTGTGGGGTGGAAATCTTGTATGTTCCTTTTTTATTATTATTTAAAAACAATTTAAAATCGTTAAAATAGCCAATCTACAAGCTGTAATTATTAATAATTAAGAAATACTATATTTTAAAGAGTGAAAAATCAACTAAAGTCATTATTAGTGCAAGTTCAATCACATTTCATTTGAATGAAAATAACTTGTGGGGAAAAGACAAAATCTCTACCAGAGGTCTTCAACAGGGGGTCCGCGAAGGTGCTGCAGGGGGTCCGCGAAGGTACTGCAGGGGGTCCGCGAAATTGTTGTTTGATTAAAAAATATTTTTGTTTTTAAAAACTTTAAAAACTTTTTTTCATTCTTATTTTTTCCAAAAATGTTGCTTTGTCTTTAAACATAACATGACATATTTTAATAGCTTAGTAATGAATGCACAATAACATGGTATGTTTATACATATTTTGTAGAGAAAGATCAGTGGTGTCAGTTCAGCAAAAGCTAAGGTATGGCAAGGTTAGGGTTGCCAACTCCCAGAGATTAAAATAAGGGACATCTATCCTTTTTTTAAGGGGGTCAACCCCCCCAAAACCCCTGAAATGCATAGAAACTATGCATTATACCTATAACACAATGCAAACACAATGGTCTTACACCTGCATTAGGCTACTATTCATGACTTTATTTCTCTTTTTTTTTCTGGAGCCAAGGTATGGCACCTGCCATGCCTTGCCATACCCAATTGACGCCCCTGAGAAAGGTCCTTTTGCACACCTACTGGGTCAACCTGTGCGTAGGAGCAGGCAATTTTTTCATGTGTTTTTATATAAAACACAATTTTATACATAAATATATGATATATATATAGCCTACCCCCTACCTACCCTACGAGGTAGGGGGTCCCTGCTCCATCACCCCATCAGTTTGGGGGTCCCTGGCCTGAAAAGGTTGA
This sequence comes from Gymnoscopelus microlampas, assembly GCF_963454915.1. Classification (NCBI taxonomy): domain Eukaryota; kingdom Metazoa; phylum Chordata; class Actinopteri; order Myctophiformes; family Myctophidae; genus Gymnoscopelus; species Gymnoscopelus microlampas. The sequence goes on from NC_139942.1 coordinate 1,628,542, forward strand.
AGACCCCTAATCTGTGAATCTAATGTGACCCCTACTTCAGTCAATGAAGTCCAGGGCTGAATGTGACATATTGAGACCTATATAACCAAATATTGGTCATTTGCCAACACATTATTTTGTGAAATAAATGGGTTATATTTCACACAGATAGTTATACAATTCTTATAATATATTAAAATACAATCATCCTTATCCTTCAAGTTAAATGCATTATTTCCGTGGACTTAAACTTTTTTGGACTTAAACATTTTTTTTTTTTGGATGGCCTTCCTGCCCTGGCATTTGGCCTTTGTGCCCTCCAAAAAATTACAACACCAAAGGCCAAGTGGCCTTGCCCCTAAAATGACGAAATTCCAGGCCTGCCCGTAACGGTGCAAAATATGCCGCGAACGTCCAAATCTGGCGGATAAAAGCAGTGCAGCACAGGGCACCAACCTTGGGGGCTTCTCCTAACGGCGTGTGAGAAAAAACGGCGGCGTGCTGCACCCCCCCCCCCCCCCCCCGTTGACAAAACGGGACGGGACCAAATGGACCCTTACAGGTCCATTTGGTTCCATTTGTACACTCAGAGTTACACACCCGTAAGGGGCCATTTGGAAGCCCATGAGGGTCCCTGGACCCCAACTTTAGACCCACTGGTGCAGCAGTGTGTTTCCAGTGAGCCAACATGCACAATATCAGCACCAGAATGGAACAGAGCCTTCATTAGTATCATTGGTAACACCTGTGAATGTCTTCATAATATGGCTGCTGTGAATAGAGCCTATTGCATTTCAGTAATACAGTCTCTTCAGTTTTACTGACCTGTCCTTTATTATATCGGTTCAACAAGCCTATTATGAACATTGTGAAGTGCAGTGCAGTGTCCAAGGTACCTCCTGAGATCAGGTTTGCCCCTGGAAACCACTGACTCCACCTTAAACAGAAAAACACATGCTAAACGATGCCATGATGCTGCATGCACAAGATTAAAAAAAACAAGTGCATCTGCATGCAGTGTGATGAGGCTTTGTGTCCTGGGTGGGTGCTTTGCTAATTTTAACTCAGGCCAGGTGTGTGTGACTACCTCAATCAGCCATCACTCATCACACAGTTTGGTTTTCGCAGAAGCACTGTATTTTGGTTTACACTTGACAATAGAACCACTATTATATATATATATATATATATATATATATATATAATGTATGTATAAATTATACATACATTATATATATATATATATATATATATATATATATATATATATATATATATATATATATGTATGTATAATCAGGGCCGTGTTAATGTCAAAATGCGCACTAGGCAACGGACAGTTTTCGGGCCCCCCCCCCCCCCAGCGCACATGCACGCGCGCGCGACCCATGCGCGCGCGCGAAATTTTGCGGTTATTTCGCGGATTGTGGCCGTTTTTGGGCGTTTCTTTGTTACTTTATTTCGGTTTTAGGGTTAGGGTTAGGGTTAGGTTAGGCTTATGTTATTTAATAAATAAAAAAAATAATAATAAACTTTTTGATTTAAAAAAAAAAAAAATTTTGGGGCATTTTTCGGCCCCCCCCCCCGACAAGACATAGGCATGTGCCTACATTGCCTGTGCATAAACACGGCCCTGTGTATAATGGATTAATATTCATAAAACCGCACAGACAGACTTTTATTTTAAAACATAGCAGATCTACAAGCTCAGTGTTCAGTGTTCAGTGTTTTTTCCACAGCCAGCTGCGCTCCACCACACACACACACACACACACACACACACACACACACACACACACACACACACACACACACACACACACACACACACACACATTGTAAGACTGCATGGCTAATTTGCATACTCTCTCTCTCTCTCTCTCTCTCTCTGTTTCTCTCTCTCTCTCTCTCTCTCTCTCTCTCTCTCTCTCTCTCTCTCTCTCTCTCTCTCTCTCTATCTGTTTCTCTCTCTCTCTCTCTCTCTCTCTCTCTCTCTCTCTCTCTCTCTCTCTCTCTCTCTCGTTTCGTTCGCCAAAAATGGATTAAAATGTCAGAAAATAGCATTGCATCGCCACTCGTTGTGAGCTTGAAGATCGGCTTCTTTTTTGCCTATTTAATAGCCGCGCTGAAATTGCACACACAGCCAGCTGCGCTCCACCTCTGAACACACACACACACACACACACACACACACACACACACACACACACACACACACACACACACACACACACACACACACACACACACACATTGTAAGACCGCATGGCTAATTTGCATACTCTCTCTCTCTCTCTCTCTCTCTCTCTCTCTCTCTCTCTCTCTCTCTCTCTCGTTTCGTTCGCCAAAAATGGATTAAAATGTCAGAAAATAGCATTGCATCGCCACTCGTTGTGAGCTTGAAGATCGGCTTTTTTTTGCCTATTTAATAGCCGCGCTGAAATTGCATCTCAGCTAGAAGAACAGACAGTGTGTATGTTTAGTAGTGGAGGTGGGGGGGAGGGGATAGGAGATGAAGAGTGGGGGGATGTGTGTGTTGACGACAGCCAGCCTAGCTCTAGCTTCTCTTTAGTTACAACAAGTAGGACTAGTTCCCTCTACACCGACTCTCCGAAAATAGCCAATCGCAACGCCTCACAGCGCAAGACCTTGTGAGCTTGTAGATCTGTGTCTAGATAGTGTACAAAGTAGAATTCATTTGTGAAGAAAGAAAAACCCATTAACAGTTGAAATGTGGAAATAGCCTACACCATTTCTGCCCATCCCTCTAACTTCACGTAGGACAATTGGTGCATTAAAAATATCAATGGCCGTGCTGAATTTTTATCTGAACAAATACTTTGATAGAAGAGATACAGAGGTACTGTAGGGGGGAGGGGGAATTTGATAGCAGAGTTCCTCAGCTTATTTGGATAGTGTAGGCAGCATCGGGTTGCATCCATTAAAATAACCGGTTTCCACCCATCCCCCCTCCCACGAAAGCCCCCCGTAACCACCCCCTCGATCCCCCGCACGCAACCACTCCGCCGCGCTGTGCCAGGCCGCGCTGCGCTAAAACGCACTGTCTGTGCCTGTGGTGGCCAACTGAAAGCTATAATAACATAGTAGTAATGACAAGGGTGCCATTATATTCAATGATATTTAATTGTTTTGTGGAAAACACATGGCTCATCATGCTTAATTAAAGAGAGACTCACTTGCCTTTTCTTAGTGCTTTTCATTGTTTGGACAGAAGAAATTATAAACATTTAGCCAATGATCATCATTAAATAACAGGCACTGAACTGGTAAACTGATGACAGCATGTCATGGATAGCTCATTAATTCTTAAACACAATTGAGGAAGAAATAAGAATACAAATAAAATAAAATAAACCAAAAAGACGCCAATAACCCCTGTCTTATAAAAACTGCCAAAGTGGGTCTGGGTTATCTGACATGACAGGCTGTGCCACTTTGGTTTTTGTGCTTTCTGCTGCGCGATGTGCTCACAGCCAAGTCTTGACATAAGGCTCTGGATTCCAGGATGAGTGGAGGTCCATGCTGTCTAATAAACATCAGAGCCGACACACGTTGCAGTCACGAACGGAGTGATGTTATTATGAGGTTCATCAAACTAAAGCCGCGCTCGCATTCTGCCGAGCTGCATGGAATGAGCATATTATAGTTAAGGGGTACAAGTGCTCGGCCCGAAAACGTCGGGTCGGGCTGGGTCGGGTTCGGGTAGAAGAGAACTCTAGTCGAACCACCACAACAGAGCTCACAGCGCCAGGCATTGTGAACTTGTAGATCTGCTATTTTTTTTATGACTGACTCCCCGATCAGGACTCACATCTCTTCACCTCTTCCTCGGCTTTTGGGGGAAGGGCTGGGGGAAGAACACACACACAAACACACACACCCCAAATGGAACCATTTTAATTCAAGGAACCATAATTAACATAACTGGTTTAGCATGAAGAGACTGAGACACAGAAGGCAGATACACAGTGAAATCCTCAGCTAACTAATTTGGGTGTACACATGTAACCAAATGGACCCATAGGGGTTTTCATTTGGTTACATGCTGCGTATCAGTTTGGCTGCCGCCCAGTTCCTCGCGTGGTCCGCGAACCGCGACCCACAAAACCACGATGCACACCCGAACCGACCCGGACCGTTTTTTTTTGTCCCGAACGTGGGCCGGTACATGAACATGAACATATAGCGTTAACCGTGGTGAAGCGTTGGATAATATTCACCCGCGGCTGGGTTTAACGAGACATATGCAGCATATATGAAAATGCGAGAGAGAGAGAGAGAGAGAGAGAGAGAGAAAATATCAATACTGCAATGTAGAAGTAGCCTACTCTGTTACGAGTAAAGTATATGTTGTATATTATATTAAGTGTTCTCTCTCTCTCTCTCTCTCTCTCTCTCTCTCTCTCTCTCTCTCTCTCTGTTCGCCAAAAATAGACAAAGAAAGAGACACACGGCATAAGTGCACACACAGAAAGCACAGAACGTATGACCCCAGTATATATTAAATATATATATAGTGCCACTGAACAACCACCACCACAGAAATAAACGCACAAACAATTTGTCAATTCAAATGAGCTATTGGCAAGAGAAAAAAATATGTTTATTTTCCCGTCTCGTTTTATCAATTAACTCATTGAGTGCCAGAATTTTTTATTTTTTTTAAACGTTTGGCAATTCTGGCACTCAATTTTACTACCTATGAGTATGTAAAAGAACAGAAACGAATAAACAAAAAATATTTAAAAATGATGTTGTCCCAGTGCCAGAGTTTTTTTCACAGAAAACAAAAAGTGCTTAGGAAGCGAGATACAGCCTTTTTCAGTTCTAAGTTAAACAAGGAGTGGATGGAGCTGCACACCTTCAGATGATGATATCTTGGGTTCTGAACATGTTTTTCAAAAAAAAAAAAAAAAAAAAAAGTTTTTCATTTTTATGCTAATTTTTCAAAAACACGTCAAACACGTTAATGGCACGTTGAGCCATAGCGCTAAAAACACGTGAAGCACGTTAATGGCACTCAGTGAGTTAAGACGCTAAAATTAAACTAATGTTAAGCTCAGCATCATGCTATCTAACTTTACTTGCTTAATATTTTGCTTAATATAAATGTCACATCTTGTACTGTAAGCAACAGACAGGATGTTTCTCTGTCTTTCTAGGAAAAACAGTGCCTAAAAACCCCAAAACAAACAATTTTGCTATTCAAATGAGCTATTGGCATGATAAAACATACGTTTACATTTTCCAAAGCAAGTGTCAAAACATAATACAAAAGTGTAAAGTAATGTATGTACAGTTTGGAGAGGATATACAGTAACTAGTAACAAATATATTCTTGCTGTCTGCTGTGGGTGTTAGGCAGCTGTAGGCAGTAGACCGCTGCTGCCCCTACTGGCACAGAGTGGAAATAATACATGCCCTGCATGAAACGCATGAGAAGCAAGAAAATGAACGACAAAGTCAATGGCCACCCACTGTAGATATCCAGTTGTCCAGAACCACCGATCCAACCAATATGCCCATATATGGACGTGCTAATATACAGGGTATGGAAATAATACTAATGACACCAGGAATCTACATATATGGGCCCAAAAATGACGCTGACAGCCGGGTACAACGGGTACTCTGACAAAGCCCCTGACACTATGACTCAGACCTATTGACAGGATCGGCGGTGCGGTGTGAGGGCTTTGAACTCTAGATGTGAGGGGCGCCCAAACCTCTTGTATAGTAAACCGGCGAACCCCAAGAGCAGCTCAGTGCCCCCTTTAAAATACATTGCTTTCAACGCTGCCCAGCGTTCTTTGAATGCCCCTGTTGCAAAACATTGCTCTCGAGGCTAGTGCTTTGTTGTGAATGATCATTATGTCTGCAACATTCTTTTTTTATTTTTTTATCCCGCAATTTTTGTAACCCATTTTTTTCACCCGGTGCCAATTTCCTAAGTGATCCTGGGCGCTACACCAGCCCTACACCAGCGCTACACCAGTCCCCCACAGCCTGGGGAGGCCAGGGCCGAGCTCATGCTTCCTTCAGTGCATGAGAGCCAACTGACCTTCTTGTCACCTGACGGGGGAGTTTCCCTGGTAGGACGTAGCGCGTGGAAGGAACACGTTATTCCAACCAGTTCCCTTCCCCTCCATCAGGCGCCCCGGCTTTCATGGGGGAGGCGGTATAGTGACTACATGTTTTTGTGAGGGTATTAACTACCCTGGGAGACACGGGGAGAACATGCAAACTCCCCACAGAGTAGGCAACATTCATTTTAGGGGAGTCATAGGCCATTGTGAAACTCAGATGTGCATGTTGTATGTTCATAAAAATTGTGGAAGTCTCTGTATTTGGTTTCAGTGGTGGTTCAAATAAAGATATCATCTGTGTACCTCTTGTAGGATGCATTGTGTTAAAGAAAAGGATTCTTGCTGTGTCATTTAGACCTGAGGCCGATTCTAAAAAAAAAAGGTTCTAAAACCTAACCTAAGTTTTCTGAAAACGTTCAAATTCGTACTAAAAATAAATACATTATTTTGCTATGTGTATAGCAACAACTAATGAGACACAGAGGTGGCTCCCGGATTGAAATGCATAACAACTAGAGGTGTAACGATATAGTAACTGCATCGAAAAAAAACGTTTTGAATCTTCAACGATCTACTATATCGATATGCAAACTAGGGCTGTGAATCGTTTGCTATCTCACGATTCGATTCGATTCCGATTCTTGGGTTCCGATTTTCTTTTCAAAATAAACGATTCTTTTTTTTTCGATTCAAAAGCGATTTTTTTTCCCGATTCAAACGATTCGATTCAAAACGATTCTCGATTCAAAACGATTCTTGATTCAAAACATAGGATACATTTATGCAACTTTTATAATTGTAAAGGTTTTATCAACTGATAATAATGTAAACACACAAAGGTAAATCCAAGATCCTCCCCCCCCCCCCTCAAAAAAAAGAGAATCGATTCTGAATCGTCCAACATGAGAATCGCGATTCGTATTCGAATCGATTTTTTCCGACACCCCTAATGCAGCAAAATATCGTATCGTTTGACTTTGTATCGTATCGAATCGTTTTGCAAAGCAAATAATCGTATCGAATCGTTTTGCAATGCAAATAATCAATTTTATCAATACTAGCCTTTTAAGAAGAAAAAAGAGAAAGAGGGCTTTATATCCAGTATCCAGGTATTTATTTTTCACACAGATTTTTGGGGTAAATAAATAGTTACTATATCGATTTTAAATCATTCAATCGAATCGTATCGTTCTAAATTAACCTGTCCTGTATCGTTGATTGATGTACTTTATTTAGTAAGACATGAGAACAGTACATGACAGTACATGGAAGTACAAATTCACAATACAATGTCTACTACACTGGAAAGCTCATTAAGCACTAAGCTTGTTTAAGATGAGATCCTCATGCACACAAATCATGAATCGTTCATGTATCGTATCGACTAAATCACTGAATCGAAACGTATCGTATCGTTCTAAATTAACCTGTATCGTTCATGTATCGTATCGACAACCAAGTATCGTGATACGTATCGAATTGTTGTTAAAACGTATCGTTGCACCCCTAATAACAACGTATAGGTTACAACAGGTCTAAATGGGTTAAAATGATGTCAGCCGTCCGGCAAACACATTAGCTTATTTGGAACCTGTACTGACTCTGGACACACAGAATGTTACCTAAAATAAAAAATACTGTACTAGGTGAGTCAAGCGACGGAGTGCTCTGCTCATGTAGATTGAGACATATTCATTTTTTTGTTGACTCACGCTGTTGCAAGAACATGGCTTCAGAAGAACATGCTAACACATGGGTTTTTTTCTCACTGCAAGTCGATGGCAACAGAGTGGCAGTCGAACAACTTAAACAAAGAAAACGTTAAGTTCAAACATCCAATGTTTTGCCCTGATTTTATCTTTTTCCTAGACTTCCTGCACCTCCCTGTGTGCAAAGAGGAGGTTTCCCCCGAGAAGCAGGAGAGGAGCTCCAGTCTGGTCCAGGAGGAACCAGAACCTCCACGGATTAAAGAGGAACAGGAAGAGCTACTTCAAAGACCAGAGGAGGCTGTAGCCAGCAGCTCCACTGAACACATGCAAACGCAACCTAATGTAGAGGACTGTGGAACCTCACAACCAACTAGCGATGACCAGCTCCTCTGGTCACACAGTGAAGCTCTGTCAGCTTTTAACACGCTGAAATCACGCAAAACGCAACGTGTGGAAGGACAAAGATTGTCTTTTAGCAAGAACCTCTCCCAGGGTCTATACTCATCGACAAAATGCTTTACTTGTACGGTTTGTGGCAAAGGCTTTAGGCAAATGAGTGCACTTAAAGCACACGTGATGACTCATACAGGGGGAAAACCTTTACCTTGTACAGTTTGTGATAGAGACTTTAGTGATCAGATTAAACTGGATAGACACATTAGGACTCACACAGGGGAAAAACATTTTACTTGTACGGTTTGTGGCAAAAACTGCAATAGAAGGGGTCATCTAAAAGAACACATGCTGACTCATACAGGGGAACTGCCTTTTACTTGTAGTGTTTGTGGCAAAGGTTTTGTAGGCGCAAGATACCTAAAAGCACATATTATAATTCATACAGGGGAAAAGCCTTTTACTTGTAGTGTTTGTGACAGAGGCTTTAGTCTAAGGAGTAGACTAAAATATCACATGACAACTCATACGGGGGAAAATGCCTTTACTTGTACAGTTTGTGGCAAAGGCTGTAATCGTATGGGTGATCTAAAAGAACATATGATGACCCATAAAGGGAAAAAGTGCTTTCCTTGTACAGTTTGTGGCAAAGGCTTTAGTCAAAAGTTACGACTAACATTACACACAAAGACTCATACAGGGGGAAAACCCTTTATTTGTACAGTATGTGACACATGCTGTTATTCAAAGGAACATCTAGAAAGACACTTAATGACTCATACCGGCGAAAAGCCCTTTGCTTGTAGAGTTTGTGGTAAAGGCTATACTGCGGCAAGTATACTAAAAAGACACATGAGTACTCATACAGGGGAAAACCCTTCAATTGAATAGCGTGTAGTAAAGGCTGGTATTGAAAGGAAAAACACACAAGGATTCATAAGGGGAACCCTTAGTTGCAGTTAGAATCAAATGCTTTGGTTAAAATGTGCATCTGAAGATAGGAGCATTTCAACAGGGGAGAAGCTAACTTGTTGATGACAAAATAATTTCCCATCTGTGTTGGCACATGAGCTTAGTTGTCACACAGATGTATGTAATAAGTAATGGACAATTAAGTGGAGGAATCACACAACATGACAGTCTCAACAAACAAACACATCATATAAATGAATGGAGCATTGTGGTAGTTAGGGAAGGCATGCAAGTTTCCTCTTTTGTCAACAAGAATGCCCTCAGGACCCTCTCAGGGGCCCTGATTCAGCCCCTTTTAGACTATGCTTGCACCTCTTGGTACTCCAACACCTCAGTGTCACTGAAGACTAAGCTTCAAACCTCCCAAAACAAATTGATTCGACTACTTCTCGAACTGGGGCCCATGACCCACCTCTCTCCCACTCACTTTGCCAGCCTAGGCTGGCTCAGGGTAGAAGACAGGGTTAAACAACAAAAAATGGGATTGGTCTTCAAAATTGTAAATGCAATCTGTCTAAATACCTCCAAAAAGTTAATGACACCCACAGTCACAATACTAGAGGTAGCGCTAACAACGATCTGGTAACACCCACCCATAAAACAAACATGGGTAAAATCTCCTTCTACAGCACTGCCACCCAGGTTTAGAATAGTCTAGCCCCATCCCTCAAAAAATGCAGTTCACTGGGCTCATTTAACACAGCCTTAAAAACCCACCTTTCTGGAGGCCAAAGGAGGTAATACCATTTTCCCGTTAGATAGATGACCCCCACCATCCCATTTTTGTACATTTGTACGTATAGTTTTGATTGTATATAGTGATATTTTTTTCTGTATTTTTGTGTTGATATTAGAACTGTTTGGAGCTACTATATATGTCTATGAATTGAATACCAGGACCCCAATGGAAACAAGACCGCAAGGACTTTTTTGGACGGACCTTTTAGACAAGTATTATAAATGTAATCGTGCTGTTTATATTTTTAGCGTAATAAAATATTCAATCAGTCGAGCTAGTCCTACATTCATACACAACCTGATCGTCTAAAAACGAACAAACTAAATTGAATATTGGTAGTTCAGGCAGGCATGGAAGTTGAGCTTGTCTTACATTACATTACAGTCATTTAGCAGACGCTTTTAGCGACTTACAATAAGTGCATTCAACATAGGTAGGGAACGAAACTATTAAACATTTTTAATAAGTAGAAAACCCGGACTGGATCGGCGGATCCGGATCCAGATCTTCAAATAGTAAAATCAACAGGAAGTTGACATTTTTATAAAAAAAAAAAACAGTACTGGGTTTGGTGATGCTCTATATTGCCTGAATCAACTTTGTTTGGGTTCATTTACGTGCTAAAAGAGCGACTTCGAGAGCTGTTTTACCGTACGATGTAAGTCAATGAGGAGCATATTTTGAATTATCAATTCAAAATAATCAATGGAGCAATTATTTTTGATTTCTTGCCCACCTTTGGAGTTACATCATGGCAAGGTAACTACACAACCCAAACCTCTACAAAAGTGGTCTTACCCTTTAAGTGCATTCTCTTCTAAAACAAGCAACTAAAGGGGGGCGCATTCTACCTTTTTCGGGGATCACCCTCTCACCGCTGTGGTTTGAAAACTACAACATGACGTCACTGAGCCACGGTGATAAGCGACTCACTGCTCACCTCAACACATCTCTCTGTTTTTCAAAAAAACAGGGTGACCACCTCATTTGGTAGCATGCAGGGGCCTTCAGAGTATACCTAGCGCTAAGGTAAAAGTGCAATGTATCAGCTTTCTTAAACAGATGAGACAAATAGGAAAATCAACATTCATTCACATTCATACACTCTCCAATTGCATGATCATAATGGTTTGCCTACATGGTTTATTTAAAGCATGCCTTTTTAACAGTAATTAAAAAAGTGTGTTTTCCTGACTGAGCAGCTTTCACATGCACAGATCCATCTAAAAGAGATATATATATATATATATATATATATATATATATATATATATATATATATATATATATATATATATATATATATATATATATATATATATATATATATATATATATATATATATATAGTTGAAAACTTCATTGTCTCCTCCTTATTTAATATATTCTATATTCACTGTGCATAAAGTGAAATATGTTTTGTTTTAATCTTTATGGTTATGAAAAACAGCCCATAAAAATCTCAAACTATTATAATATTACATGAGACCACAAAAAAAGTATAATACAGAAATGTCGACTATCTGGAAAAATATGTTAATATGCACTCAATACTTGGTCTGGGCTAATTTCTTCATTAATGGGAAGTGGCATGGACGTGATCCGCCTGTGGCACTGCTGAGGTGCTATGGAAGCCTATGTTTGCTTTGATAGCGGTCTTAAGCTCATCTGTATTGTTAGGTCTGGTGTCTCACACCTTCCTTCTGACAATCCAAAATAGGTTCAGGTCAGGCCAGTTGCCTGGTGAGTTAAGCACGGTAATACCATGGTCAGTACACCAGTTACTAGTAGGTTGGGCACTGTAGGCAGGTGATAAGTTCTGCTGGAAAAGGAAATCAGCACATCCATGAAGCTTGTCAATGTGCAGAAACACAAAGTGCTCTAAAATATCCTGATAAATGGCTGTGTTGACTCTGGACTTGATCAAACACAGTGGACCAACACCAATAGATGACATGGCACCCCAAATCTCTGACTGTGGAAACTTAACACTGGACTTAAGCAACTCTGACTCGGTGCCTCTCATTCTTCCTCCAGACACTCTGGGACCCTAATTTCCCTATATAGTGTGCCAACGTGTCGTCACCACGGGGGGGCGTTGGCATTGGGTGTGGCATTGGACAATGTTAAGTCAACCTGGTTTTTACCCCTCAAAGATGTCCGCCGCTACCAAAAGACACTTGTTGACGCCCCTTTCAGGAATGTTGGCACGCTCTATAGGCTCTATGCACAGCAGCCATATTGCGAATGAATTGGGCCCCTTCCTTATTTCCTTCACAGGTGTTACCAATGATACTAATTAAGGCTCTGTTCCATTTAGTGTGGCATATTGGTTCTTATTTTCAAGGACCCCCATAACTCTGAGAGTGTACAAAGGGAACCAAATGGACCCTTACGGGTCCATTTGGTTCCATTTGTACACTCTCAGAGTTACACACCCACCATAAGGGGTCATTTGGGAACCAAAATGGAGTGTTTCTAGTGAGCCAACATGCATGATATCAGCACCCTGACCAGAATGGAACAGAGCCTTTATTAGTATCATTGGTAACACCTGTGAAGGAAGTAAGAAGAGGCCCAATTTCTTCCCAATATGGCTGCTGTGCATAGAGCCTATTGAATGCAAAATCCAAGTGAACGTCTCATGGGTGCCATGTCATTGTGAGCTTGGAGGTCCATTCAGCTGTTCTTATCAATGATGAAAAAAAAAACTCCTAACTCCACTTTTTTTTCATTTCCTGAAAAATGAACATTTTGGAGTTAGATGATTTCTGCCGGACAGCAAAGATATGAAAGCTTTACTTTTTGAATTGTATTACAGAAGAAAAATAACTTTTTTCAGCTTTATAGTCACATCAGATAGATTTTTTTTGTAGTTTTCAGGAAATGGAAGAGAAATAAGTGGGTGAAAATAAATCATATATTCTATGTACATATAGACATAGCATAAAGGCTAATACTAGTACATGTGATAAAGAGCAGCAGTGAATTAAACGACAGCGGTAAATAAACAGCAGCAGGTGCCGATGTGTGCATACGGTGCAGCAATAGAACAGTAACAATAGAGCACTGATCATTTTGGGGTGACATGGTCTTGTGTAACAGGTGAGACAAGGACAGTAGAATATATATACTTTGACTAAAGTCCTGGGTTTGAGTATTTTGTCCACCACTGAGTATGAACCAGGGACTAGTCTGTTATTGTGTTGCAGCGTCTGATGCGGTTGCACAGTCCAACTGTTGCGTGGAATTCTCTGTTAGAGTTTGTGCAGGTGAACTCTGTGGCTGTCTCTTTGGCTGCTGATGCTGCCTTCTGTCCTCTGTGCTCTTTCCTCTCTTCCAGTGGTGGAAAAAGTACTCAAATGTTTTACTTAAGTAAAAGTATCAATACTGCAGTGTAGAAATATTCTGTTAAGTAAAAGTTCGGTTATCAAAATTGACTTGAGTAAAAGTACAAAAGTATAGGCATCAAAATATACTTCAGTTACCAAAAGTAAAAGTACTCATTATGCAGAATGTCCCATTTCACAAGTTCAACATGTATCAAATCTTTTGAAAATAGCCGATCTACAAGCTCACAAGTGAGCTTGTAGATTGGCTATTTTCAAATGGCCGAAATGTATATAGGGCTGAGGTGGATAATGTATGTTATTATAGCATAGCTTTAAAGGAGCACTTCCCCCCTGGAAGAAGTCCCAGTCACTCAATGTTAATAATATTTGTAGTAGATAACAGTAGCAAATTTCCAAATTTGCACCCTATGGCCAGAAAAATATAGAAGTCTGTGTGTTTGACTGGATGACTGGGGTTTGGCTGCATTACTACAATGACCACAATGCTTTGGGGCACTGCACTTCCTTGTGGGGAGGAAGCTGCGTGGGGGCGTGGTCTACATTGTAACTTTCCCCTCCCAGTTCTCACTACAATATCAACAACAACACATACAGCACATTGGCAAGTGTTGCCACGTCTGCTTATTATAAGCGTCTGGTTTCTAAAATGTAGTTGATATTTGGGCTTGTTTCCAAATGTTTTGATTGTTGTTTAAACCAGTGGTTCTCAAACATGTTCATGTACTTTTCCACGGACCCTCATCTGTGCACTGCGCGCCAACATATTTGCCAGGGAGACACTACCAAAAATGTGTTGTTAAAATGTTAAAAAAATATTCCACATTTTGCACTTTTTTCCCCTCAAGATTTTTTGGAAAATAGCAGATCTACAAGCTCACACTGCGTCACATCATTACACGTCGTGAGCTTGTAGATCGGCATTTTTCAAATAGCCCATGTCTAGGTTTAAAGTGCTCTTGGCTTAGGTATTTTCTTTTGGGCTTGTTTTCATATACCTGGTTGCTTATTTCTCTCACAAGATCTGGCAACACTGAATGCTTTAGAATGATGAATGTTACGTTCCGACTTTTTTGTCTACCTTTGGATCACAAAACACGACATCGAAGCCATGTTCTTTCTTGGACCACGAGAAATCTGCCTCTGTTGAACCATTAGGCTACAGTTGGACCATAGGCTAACAGTCCCATCATCACCGTGTCTTTGTTGCGCCAGCAAGGTGAAACTAGTCTTGGCTGCTGTTGTATTGTGTTCTGTATTGATTTGATTGTATCTTATAGTAAACTAAATATATCATGTATACATTAGCATAGTAACACTAAACGTGTGTGTCTGTGTGTGTGTGTGTGTGCGCGTGCGTGCATCATATTTTTTTCAACATTCCATCCCACCATGTAGACAGTCCGGTGCTGGTGACGTGACGTCCATCTTCTTAACACTGGACTTAAGCAACTCTGACTCGGTGCCTCTCATTCTTCCTCCAGACACTCTGGGACCCTAATTTCCCTATATAGTGTGCCAACGTGTCGTCACCACGGGGGGGCGTTGGCATTGGGTGTGGCATTGGACAATGTTAAGTCAACCTGGTTTTTACCCCTCAAAGATGTCCGCCGCTACCAAAAGACACTTGTTGACGCCCCTTTCAGGAATGTTGGCACGCTCTATAGGCTCTATGCACAGCAGCCATATTGCGAATGAATTGGGCCCCTTCCTTATTTCCTTCACAGGTGTTACCAATGATACTAATTAAGGCTCTGTTCCATTTAGTGTGGCATATTGGTTCTTATTTTCAAGGACCCCCATAACTCTGAGAGTGTACAAAGGGAACCAAATGGACCCTTACGGGTCCATTTGGTTCCATTTGTACACTCTCAGAGTTACACACCCACCATAAGGGGTCATTTGGGAACCAAAATGGAGTGTTTCTAGTGAGCCAACATGCATGATATCAGCACCCTGACCAGAATGGAACAGAGCCTTTATTAGTATCATTGGTAACACCTGTGAAGGAAGTAAGAAGAGGCCCAATTTCTTCCCAATATGGCTGCTGTGCATAGAGCCTATTGAATGCAAAATCCAAGTGAACGTCTCATGGGTGCCATGTCATTGTGAGCTTGGAGGTCCATTCAGCTGTTCTTATCAATGATGAAAAAAAACCCTCCTAACTCCACTTTTTTTTCATTTCCTGAAAAATGAACATTTTGGAGTTAGATGATTTCTGCCGGACAGCAAAGATATGAAAGCTTTACTTTTTGAATTGTATTACAGAAGAAAAATAACTTTTTTCAGCTTTATAGTCACATCAGATAGATTTTTTTTGTAGTTTTCAGGAAATGGAAGAGAAATAAGTGGGTGAAAATAAATCATATATTCTATGTACATATAGACATAGCATAAAGGCTAATACTAGTACATGTGATAAAGAGCAGCAGTGAATTAAACGACAGCGGTAAATAAACAGCAGCAGGTGCCGATGTGTGCATACGGTGCAGCAATAGAACAGTAACAATAGAGCACTGATCATTTTGGGGTGACATGGTCTTGTGTAACAGGTGAGACAAGGACAGTAGAATATATATACTTTGACTAAAGTCCTGGGTTTGAGTATTTTGTCCACCACTGAGTATGAACCAGGGACTAGTCTGTTATTGTGTTGCAGCGTCTGATGCGGTTGCACAGTCCAACTGTTGGACCATAGGCTAACAGTCCCATCATCACCGTGTCTTTGTTGCGCCAGCAAGGTGAAACTAGTCTTGGCTGCTGTTGTATTGTGTTCTGTATTGATTTGATTGTATCTTATAGTAAACTAAATATATCATGTATACATTAGCATAGTAACACTAAACGTGTGTGTCTGTGTGTGTGTGTGTGTGCGCGTGCGTGCATCATATTTTTTTCAACATTCCATCCCACCATGTAGACAGTCCGGTGCTGGTGACGTGACGTCCATCTTCTACTTGGGAGTCGGCCATCCATGGAGATGCGGCATAGTCAACAATATAATAATAAAACAAAACGTTTCATACTCATGTCATGTGTGACTCCGTATATCTGAGAGAGCATAATGTTTCACTCACTGTCATTTCCAGTTATATTCTTTGGACTAAACTAAACCGTTTCATGCTTTCAATTGGTGTATGGATAATATTAGGTTTTACTATAGCCTATTGTATCTAAGACCAGTAAAGTTGAATCCAATGTGCTGGGGTCCCCAGAAAAATAATGATTACATGTAGAAGTAAATACTAACAGAATGAAGAAGAGTTTTTCACTATTATATCTGTAATGCTTACAGTCATGTAATTATGTACCATTCTGACAAATGAAAGACCATCTCCTATATCATGAAACAGTTCAAAAGAACCCTTATAGAATTGGGTGTTCATACATTTTGTCATTATAAATGCTTACACAATGTAGAATATACCATGATCAATGAGTAGAACAAGCAGTGTGTAAATGTAACTGTTTTATTTAGAAAAATAATATAAATGCTGTAGTCCCAGGTCTTCAACAGCAGTTCCATTTTTGCAGGCTGATGACAATTTCTGTCCTGTCATTGGAAAGAACACATTAGATTAGACTTGTAGTTTACATAGATATCATCCGACGTGATACCTAATTTATTCTTAGTTGCATGCGCACCGAAAATAGCAGACCTACAAGCTCACAAAGTGTTGAGTCCGCGACGCGTTGTGAGCTTGTAGATCTGCTATTTTTCGGGACCCGACGGCGTCATGTACTCAGTAGCTCTGAAACATGTCAGTCATGGCGGAGCTTCAACCTGGTATTTGCACTTTCTACATGTACAGACCTACATCTACATAAACGTTCAGATTTCAAATATAAAGTCCTGACCTCATGCCACGGATGTTACAATTTGAATCGGTGGGTCTAAGTACCAGTATCTTCCGTATTGTTTAATAAAAAGCATTTTAATCCAATCGGTGGCCATTTTCTCCTTATGCTTTCAATTACGCGACCCTATCGGTTGGGATGTGTATTGCACTCTGATACAATATACATCTATGAGAAAATGGCCACCGTTCGGATTTAAATGTTTTTTATTGAACAATACGGAAGATATACGGGTACTTAGACCCACCCGATTGCAATTGAAACATCCGTGGCAACGGGGTAAGAACTTTATATTTGAAATCTGACCATTTATGTAGATGAACGGGCTGTAAATTGAAAAAGTGACAAAACCAGGTTGAAGTTCCGCCATGACCTTCATGATTCAGGGCTACAGTCAAAGTAAACAATAACACACTTTACATATGCACGCCACGGCTCCACAAATACGATAATAAAAGATTGATGCCAGCACTCACGTTGTGTCCCTCATGAATAGGATAGGACAGGCTACTGTGTTCCACCAAGAATCATCCCAGACGCGTTGTTGCTGCTCTTCGTCTGCTGCAGCTGCTGCCCTTGTCCCCGCGCTGCGGACTGCGGTTGTTCTTCGGTGTACTCGGGTTCAAATAAGTAACCCTGCTGTATTTCTGACTCCGAGATAACGTAAAAATAGTCATCTTCCTCCATGGATTGGTCGGACTTTCATATGTTTAGAGACGCCATGATTGTGCAATGTGCATGTGAGGTAGCTAATGGGAGTGTCACCGCCTCTGCATCTCCTGCCTCGGCCCGAGCCACGCCTGGCTCGCCTGCGAGCGTGGACGAGACTGCGGCTGCGTGCCGTGTATAGCCTTCTCCGAGGTCCAGCTGGACCGGCGCATGCAGCGGGCCATGGACCTGGCGGCCGAGGCCGAGGCCAGCGGCACCGCTAACGGCGATGCTAGCCCAGAAGCTCCCCCGGCTAAGGCTAGGAAGCCTGCGACCAGCGGCCAGGGAGCCATGGGCCCTCCGCTCCGCCCCACGTGCCAGCAGAGCCGTCAGCAAGGTCAGGGATGTGCGGGCGAATAGAACCGCCGCTTCATCCCCCGACCGCGAGGACGCTGTTGAGGCCAGAGGGCCTTCCCAGGCCAGCGTCCCCGACATCTTCTCCCCCACTACCACCTCCAGCACCGCCAGGGGTGACACACCCACTCCCTTCGGCAGCGACTCGGAGGATGAGGAGGACCTCGTTGTGGTGGATGAAGAAGATGAGGTAGGCCTCACATCCTACCAACCGTCTCAGGAGGTTGCGATGTCCAGCCCGGACCGTCCTGAGCCTACACCGGAGCCTGCTCCGGATACAGCGGCGGTTCCTATGGTTGCCAACCAAGGGTCGGAACCACGGGATACTGTGGCCGCTGTGCTCAAGCGGGCCATCACCAGATGCAAGCTCGAGCAGCCGATGGAGCCAGCGAGGACGTCCGTCGGTGTCCCCATCGCGGGATGTCAAGGCCTGACTCCTCTGCCCTCCCGCCACGTGGAGTCCAAACTCGTCCCGGAGGCTGCTGGCGTGAAGAATGCCATCCAGTTCGCCTGGGCCGAGCGTTTGGTGCCGGGGACTCCGAGATTCTCCACCGACATCCTGGCGGGGGAAGAGCTGGGAGTCTGTGGCATGCCGCCGATGGACAGAGAACTCGCCGCTGCCATCGACAAGGCCAAGAAAGGTACGGTGAGAACCAGCCACAAGGATGGGCCTGTTTTCACCGACAGCGCCAGGAGGGCTAAGACTCAGACACACGCCACACTCTACTGGGCCTGGGCTGCGGCAGCCAAGGTACTGAACGTGGGGTCGCTCTTCCAGGGTTCCGCCGCGGCGGTGCTCGAGCCTCTGGCTGCAAGGCCATCCTGACCTCGGGTTTAAAGAACCTACCGCTCAAACCGGGTAACCTCTTCGACACCGCTGCCGACCTGATTACCAAGACTCAGGCGGCAGAAAAACAGCTCGAGGAGACTGCCACAGGCCTCCTCTCAACTCCCGCGACCCCGCTGCGGAGAGGCCTCAGCAGCAGGGAGCCGCGGGCAGCAGACGCACCTCAGGCTGTAAACGTGGTGCATCCGGAGCGTCCTCAGCCAGGGCCACCTCCTGGGAGCGACCCAGCAGCTCTCTTGGTGGCCAGGACGTGAGGCGCAAGAACGACAAGAAAGCTCCCCCGCCTCCCCCTTCACCTAGGCCCCAACACAAGGACAGCGGGCCTCGGTGCGGTGGTTGGAAGGGTAAATGACACTTATTTCCCGGTTCTACCGGGCGAGCACCAGCTGATTTCCCCGCGACGGCTCCTCCGTTATCGTGCGGGCCAGCCTTCGTTCAGCACTTCAGCAGGAAAAGGACTGGCGCTTTCCTTGCCAGGTCGGACAGGGTCGAGGACGAGTCCACCAGTGGCAGAGCAGTAGAATGAGAATGTTCTCATGTTTGTTCTATATTTGGGCAGTACCAGATCTATTAAGCTTTGCGTTTGCTGCACATTTCCCAAACACTCTGGAGAGGGATTAGACCAGCGGTGTCAAACTCGCGGCCCGCGGGCGTTTTGCGGCCCACGGAAAGGTTCCTGGCGGCCCAGGAAATACTTTTAAAAATAGTAAATTGATACTACATCTAACAGACATAGATTCGGAGTTTACATTGCCTTGCTCTCCCCCACTCGCTGCTGCAGCCAAGTAGCAGCGAGTGGGGGAGAGCTTTGATGGCCCGCTTTGTCTCTCCCCAGCTGTGGAATGTTGTGGCTGATTGGCTCGTTAAGAGTCTATTCAACTACTAGTCGAGTAATAATGGCTATACTCTTTGATCCTCACACAGGAGTCAGACTCTCTCTCTCTCTCTCTCTCTCTCTCTCTCTCTCTGTCTGTCTGAAGCAGCAAGTGACTTAGATGTGTTAAAAATAAATCTATCAAAGCTGCTTCTTTTATTTCTCAGGAGCTTGCCCAGTGAAATCCTCAGTGTTAATTGAACTCAGAGTGGATTTAACATTCTATCTGGGGAAAGCATCTGTGTCATTTTAAGATTTATTTGGCTATTCAAAAATAGCAGATCTACAAGCTCATAGTGCTGCACTGAGTGCTGCACTGTGAGCTTGTAGATCTGCTATTTTTGAAAAATCCTGGAAATCTTTACAAATGTCTCCTAAATGCTAACAGTTTTCTGAAACACTTATGTTGCTATAATGTGGTTCTCTAACTTTTTTATGTCTATATTATATATATATATATATATATATATATATATATATATATATATATATATATATATATATATATATAATAGGTAGTTAGAAGCATTAATCATATATGTGTTAAAAAATAAATGTATCAAAGCTGCTTCTTTTATTTCTCAGGAGCTTGCCCAGTGAAATCCTCAGTGTTATTTGAACTCAGAGTGTATTTAACATTCTATCTGGGGAAAGCATCTCTGTAATTTTAAGATTTATTTGGCTATTCAAAAATAGCAGATATAAAGTAGATCTGCTATTGTGGATCTGCTTGTAGATCTGCTATTTTTGAAAAATCATGGAAATCTTTACACATGTCTCCTAAATGCTAACAGTTTGCTGAAACACTTATGTTGCTATAATGTGGTTCTCTAACTTTTTTATGTCTATATATTATATATATATATATATATATGAGACATGAGAACGCTCCCCCCTCCCCACTTGCTGCAGTGAAACTCCTTCTGTAAAGAACAATAGGCAAGCAATTGAAGCCATAGTTCTATTTCAAATGGATGGGCTCCTTACAAATTGCATTGTTTGATTTTAATGTAAGTAATTAAAGTAGCTAATCTTCATAAAACATTTTTTTAAATGATATACTGTAGTTATAGCAGTGACTGAGATGTAGTGGAGTAGAAGTAAAAGTTCTGGAAATTGGAAATACTCTAATAAAGTAAAACTACTTCAAATCTTTACTTAGGTACAGTACTTGAGTAAATGTAATTAGTTACTTTACACCACTGTTCTATAAATGTAATTATTTAACAACCCACACAAATTACCAGGTATTGTTTAACTTCAAATTGAATTATTCTACTTAAAATGGTTTATAATAATAATTATAATTATTATAATTATTATTATTGTTACAAATTGCATTGTTTGTTTTCTGAGACAAGTTCAGACAACAGATTGAAAAACAATGCTGCATAACTGAATGCGTGAGCGCGCATGTGTGTCCGCAACTGGTTCCTGCCCACCTCAAGTCACAATTTGACCAATCTTGCCCGGACACCAAATTGAGTTTGACACCCCTGGATTAGACAGTGTATTGAGTATAAGGGGTGGGCAGTGGTTGTCAAGCACGAGTATAAGGGTGGGCAGTGGTTGTCAAGCACTCTCAAATTAATATATATGTGTGTGTGTGTGTGTGTGTGTGTGCGTGTGTGTGTGTGTGTGTGTGTGTGTGTGTGTGTGTGTGTGTGTGTGTGTGTGTGTGTGTGCGCGCGCAGACCCTCATCTCAAAATATGATGTGCCAGGGACCCCCCCACAAGATATTTGTGTTAAAATGTTTCAAACGTATTCCAATGTTTTCTTTGGCGTAGCTGATCTTCAAGCTCACAACAATTTTCTTTCTAAGTCCCAAGACTGTGAAGTGATCATTTAAGGACTTTTAAGGCCTTTTTTTCTTTTCTTCAAAAGGCCATTATTGCATCAAAAATAGCCCACTCAGCAAACAGTCAAATCATTTCACAATAGTTATCTGTGGAGTCTAAACTAATTGTAATGCCTCAACTCCTACAACTCCAAAGCAGAGCACGTGAGCGGAGCGGAGCGAGTGGAAATGCCGCTCGGCGCTCCAGGGGGCTGGTTTCACGCTCGCTATTCGCTCACGTTGACTCCCCCCGCGCTCCGCTCCCCGTCGCTCCTCGCTCACGTTGATTTGCGCAAATCTCGCTCCATGCTCCACTCAAACCGGGTCGCTCAACAGTAAAAAAAATAAAAGAAAAAGAAAGTAGAAATTCTAATGAAATCTCGGTGCCTGTGCACTGCTGGATGTCTGTGTGTCTCTGAGTCCGTGCGACCGGGCATGCTCAAACATTCGGTGCGCGGCCCCCGTGAGGGCGGCTTGGAGCGGGAGGCGGTCCTCGCTCTGAGTAGCGCTCCAACCTTTTTATAAACCAGCTCCGCGCTCACGTCAAAATCGCGTCGCTCCGCTCCGCTCACACACTGCAAAAATTGGATTTTAAGAAAGTAAAAAAATCCTCGATCCTAGCATATTAGTCTTATATTTTGTCCAAAAAGAAAAAATGTGCTTGTCAAAGAACATTTTTGCTTGTCAAACATGTTTCAAACAAGATTTTATTTTCTCATTTTAGGGAAATGTAACTTGCATTTTCTTAATAGGGAATTTAATCCATTTTTGAGCAATACTTAACCAGTAACAAGCTACAACAGTGGTTTGCATCATATCCCAGCGGAGGCACAAGATTATTTTTCCTTATTTTAAGAGTAAGACCAGTTGGAACAGATTCTCAATTTAAGAATTGTTTTATTTAATTCAACTGTCAATCTAATGCGACTTCATCACATAGAAATAACATGTTTCAGATCAAACAAACATGTTTCAGATCAAACCAACCATTTAACAAAGTGCACATTGGCTTTGGTAAAAGTGCAAGCTACACTTTAAAATCTGGGAACTATAAAACATTTCATTATCACATCTTAACAAAACTCGGCAACGCTGTGCATGCATGTTACTTTCAGATGAGATAAAAATAAAAAGTGATATAAAACAAAAAATAGAAGTTTGGGTGTTAGGGTTCAACTGGTCACATGCACACTACAGTTTCATTCCCACCGCTACATTAATTTAATTCAACAATCTGACATCACAGATAAAGACCATGTTTCAGATCGCTCAAACCATTTAACAAACAGTGCACATTGGTAAAAGTGCACGCTACACTTTACAATCTGGGAACTATAAAACCAGTCTTAAACTCTGCAGTAACGCTGTGTAGTTTTATGCATAATGTTATAGGTACTTATTGGACAAAAGAAAAAATAATATAAAACAAAAAAATGTAAGTGATATCAAGCACGCTCTATAGGCTTCAACTTGACACACTACAGCCCCCCCCCCCCCCCCCCACCCCCACCCACAGTACAGTACACACCAAAAAAAGAAATTAACATACAGGCAGGACAGTGTCATAAAAAAATAATAGTAAAATAAACAATAATAATAAAGAAACCACAACAGTCACCAGTCTCAATTTGGATCAACTCGCCATTGCAAAGAGGAGTGAGCTCTAATGGGGTTTTACACTGACAAGGGACATTCCATTCGTACAGGGGACCTGGGGAATTGCACGGTGCTGCAATGCTCGAACATGCTTTCAATGGCGCCGAAACAAAGGTGCAACCAAATCAAATGTTTATATACTATTTGTACAAGGCAGGAAGATGTATATGACCACAGGTTACAACACTGTTAGGATGAACTAATTATAAGGATAGTTCTTGTAGTTAGATTGCTGGTAGCAGGTTGCCCTGAGCGTCGTCGATCAGCAAAAAGACTGCAAAGGTCAACCCTGGTTATGTCGAATGGTGGGTTACATCAATAGTCTACAACTTTTCAATAAGAAGTTATAGATTTTTGAAATAGTTCAAAGTTAAGCTTTTCTCACAATTTTCAAAAATATTTTTTTTAAATTAAAAAACACGTTTTCAGACTCAAAAGAGGACGCTGAATCGAATGGGCTAGGTCTCGATTTTGTATGACCCTTAGAAAGTGGTTTAAACAAGCGTTAAAGTTTAGTAAACTTGAAGCTTTTTTCACAAACATATTATTATTTTATTTTGACCCCTCCACCCTCTTATTTGTATGATATTGAGTCGAATGGTAGGTTACATCAATAGTCTAGAATTGTTTAATAAGAAGTTATAGATTTTTGAAATAGTTCAAAGTTTAGCTTTTTTCACATTTTTTAAAAATATTTTATTTTTAAATTAAAAAACACCTTTTCAGACTCAAAAAAAGACGCTGAATTGAATGGAATAGGTCTCGATTTTCTAGGACCTTGGGAAATACAAACGGTCACCAAAAAGATTGGACGTTGACTTTTGTATAAAAAACTGATTTTGTTGAGCACAAAATCTGTAACTAATCGCTCCAGATATTTTTTTTAAATCCGAAACTTCTCTCAATCCATATTGAGAGTAAGCCGGATTTTTTGGCACCGGCCCTGATTTTTTCTGACACTGATAAAGCTCAAAGGTCAGCGAAAAGACTGCAAAGGTCAACCCTCGTTACATTTTTAGAAATTGTATTTTTCTTCGAGACTCTGGCTTTAGACTAATGTGATGGCGCTGATTCCAAATATGCAAGTTTCTTTTTTCTCGGACAACAGGAAGTGCCTCAAAAGGCCACTTCTTGGTTGGTTTTAGGGTGTTCCAAGCCTGTGATTTCTCCGAAATATTTTTTTTCCAAATCTACACGTAAAATAATGCTAAAATTTGAAATAATCAAACCCTAATATCAAATCATGATTTAATTATCCCTTAATTGGCTATGGTTACGGCTTCGCTATCTCGCTCAATATCTCGAATACGATAAGGACTTAGGGTCCACTTTTTGGATATGTTGTAGAGCTGGCTGAGACGCACACTTGGATGTCTTGTTTGTCCCGTTACGACACATTTCTATTTCTGACTTTGTCCTTTGATATGGTCTTAAGATATAAGACTCTATGTGCCTTCTGAATGTGTAGGAGGTCAACTTAGGAGTGTCATACCGGGACAAACAAGACATCCACACGTGCGCCTTGGCGAGCTGTACAACATATCCGAAAGGTGGATTCTAAAAATGCATCGATTTCGAGATATATCGCTTTATTGCGCGTAATAACTTGACATTTGACCCTAGCCAATTAAGGAGAATGGTAAGGCCGTGTCCGAGGAGAGTTATATGGGCGCGTTCGGGGCGACGCGCTGACCCAGAAACAGGTGTCCAATTTTGTTTTTACTCCTTTCAAACAGGTTTTCACTATTATCTCGGCCCCTAGGGGGCGCTGAAACAAACGGACAACGTATTATTGATCAGCTCTTCACCCCGGACGCGTCCATATAACTTTCCTCACACACAAACATGTGGTTCTGAAAATTAGGGTTATTGGGCTTCTTGAATAATTTGGCCACTAGGGGGGCGCTGACACAATCGGACAACAGATTATTTATCAGCTCTTCAGCCCGGACGCGCCCATATAACTTTCCTCACACAGGGACATACGGTATGTATTTTTAATATTTTTTTTGAAAATTAAAAAAATAAAGTACAATAAAAAATTTAAATAAAATAAATGAAAAAAGTAATCGGAAAAACACGGCCCCCTCACGCATTAAGAGGGCAGGATGAGTCACCAGAACCAAGGACGGGTGTTTTTGATTAATCTAACATGGTTAAAATGGAGTTTGAAGTTACAATGGGTTTGTATAGGAAAGGGGCGTGTCTGATAAAATGAATATCAAATATCTAAATAATGAATCAAGCAACTTAAAAACTGTCTGGGTGGTTCACAAAGGCCTGAGTAGATGATAAAATGACAGAAAGTTTTTTTGAAAGTGAAATATCCCTTTTAAGTGTATTTATTTTTGGACATCACTTTACACAAGTGTATTCTAACATCACGTTTTGTGTGTGTGCTTTTGGTCCTGCTAAGTAAGGCTGTATTGTCTGAATTTTCATTATAATCAATGGGGAAAGCCTCGCTCCTATTCAGTCCAATCAGATGTAGGGTCTGTCTACTGCATCCTCCTAACTCTATGACTGTATCCTGTATACAATTCAAAGGGCTTTGAATGGTATACGGGGCGTATACCATGCACCGTTTCCGTATCCGCCCAAACCTAGAACCGCACTCAGGGTTGCCAGATCTGCTCATTATAATTTCCCTGCAAGATTTTATTTGAAAATAGCCGCGATGCGACGCGTTGTGAGCTTGTAGATCTGCTATTTTCAAATAGCTGATGTATGTGTTAAAGTGCTCATGTTGCCCATAGTCGCTTCTTTTGGGCTGGTTTTGGGCTGGTTTTCCTAGAACTGGTTGCTTGTTTCTCTCACAGAATCTGGCAACACTGACCGCACTACACATGCGCAGTTGATCACTGGAGAAGCGCGCGTAAGAAACAGGAAGAGAAGAACGGTCTTGTTGTTTTTCTGCAGCTCTAGTCTGCTCCGTTCATTCATTCAGAGTTGTTATGCTAAGGTAAGTTAACGTTCACTGTATATACTATATATTTAGCAAACGTTGTCTTTTGTCATATTCCTCATACTTTTGTTGCTTAAGTTTATGTCATCGATTTATTTAGCGAAGTTAGCGAGGGACTCTCGTCCTTCTTTGTTTACCCCAGAGACACGGCCCGCTGGACTCCGCCATGTTGAAACTAGTGTTCGGTACAAACGTATTTACACACAATTACAATATTATTGTATCCAAGTGATGTTTAAAGCAGGGGTCTTCAACAGGGGGTCCTCATAGTTACTACCCAGGGGCCGCCAAATCTGTGTGTGTGTTATATATTTATTTTTTACATTAACCACTTGAACCCTAGCATCCCTTTTCTGAGGGTAACCAAAAATAGCAGATCTAGAAAAATAGCAGATCTACAAGCTCACAGTGAGCTTGTAGATCGGCTATTTTTGGCAAAAAGGTTTGGTCTAGAGGGGGTAAAAAGAGCAGACCAAGTTGAAAAAAAAGTTTAATCTGAAATACAATTTTATACAATATAGAGGGGGTCCCTGCTCCATCTCTCTCTCAGCTAGGGGTCTTTGGAAAACGTTGAAGACCTCTGGTTTAAAGCATCTATTTACTACTTTACTTTAGCCATATTTTATGTTTGTCATACAACTGTGTTGTTTAAAACATGTTTAAAAAATGTTCATCTACAAGCTGACAACATGCTTTGTGATCTTGTAGATGTTCAGAAAATCGCTTTTATAAGAATATTATTTATAATAAATGTATTCAATTAAATGTTGCACCCCTGTGGGTTAGAAAAGCTAAACTGGCCTAGGGCAGTGGTTACCAAACTGGGGGTCCCAAGAAGATTATCTTAATGTTTTTCTCACTCAACAGTAAACAAACCAACATACAGTGTAAGTGCATACACTATACAGGGTATCTGCACATTTATAAAGAGACAACTTATAAGACCTTTTTAATCCCTCTAAAACAGGGGCTTTCAACCAGTGGTCCGGGGACCACCAGTGGTCCTTGAGGGGGTTCCAGGGGGTCCCCAGGCAAATGAATAGTTAGCAACCAAATTGACCCTTATATGTCTGTAACTCTGAGTGTACAAATGGAACCAAATGGACCCGTTAGGGTCCATTTGTACACTCTCAGAGTTAAATGAACACTGATGATGGTGATACAGTGTAGATTGGGACCCCCTAAAAAATCTAAATGGTTGAGTCCCTGGCATATATTTTCAAATGGGGGTCCCAGGGCTAATATTTGTCAATTTGGGGGTCCTTGATGCGAAAAAGGTTGAAAACCACTGCTCTAAAATATAAATGGACACACAACAAACAATACTACAAAACATGGTCAAACATTGGCCACATTGTCAAATATTACCTAAGAAATAGGCGCACATTGTGAAAATAGAAGATCTACAAGCTCACATCACAACGCCTCGCGATTGTGAGCTTGTAGATCTGCTATTTTCACAAGCCCGCGGACCCCCATTTGAAAAGATATGCCAGCTAGGGAGTCCCATAAGAGAAGATTTTTACGTCTCTAGCAGTGATTCTTTTAATTTCAAGGATCCCCAGTTTGACATGCATTAGGCTACTGGCCCCTATTTAATGGCATTTCTATCTCCGGGACCCCAATTTATATTGTAAAATCTATGTTAATTTAACCATAAGCCATAAGGGTCAATTTGGTTCCTAACTATCCATCATTTAGCTCGGTACCCCCTGGATCTCCCTCGAGGACCCCTGGGGGTCCCGAATTATCATTGTACCAACAATTAATGCGGTAGGGTTAGACAGTGGCACGTTGTGAGGGTGTAGGCTGGCCATTATTGAGAATGTTGTCCAAAATAGGGACACCAGGTTGAAAACAGACTATTATTATTAGTAATAGTAGTAATTTGTATTATAGATTGTGGCTTATGTTGTTTGTATATTTGGCTGTTTGTCTTGACTGCAAGGCCCTTTGCTACTGTCTTGTCTAGCCTCATTTATGCCAGTGGTTGCCAGTGGTTATTTGTTTAATTCCTTTTTTTACTATTACTTAGTTATTTCTAATTGGCGTCTAGACATTACCAAACATTGTTTCTAATGTATATTATCCTTTTATCCCTTACCTCATAGAGCACTACAATGTTGCAGGACAGATATGCAGCCAGTGGAGCTAAGTGAGTAAGCTACTACTCATGTTAACACACCACTGATACCTGGCAGACAAATGACAAACATCTGACACACTTCAGTTTCTGCTATTAGAAACGTAATGCCAGGTTACACTTTTAAATTGTAATTGTTTATTTTTGTTATGTTTTCTGGCAGTCTGGCAGAGTCAACTGAGAGCCTAAGACCAGACCCAACAAGAAGGATGTTTCCCAGGTCTTGGACCTTGAATAACAACCCAGATGGGCCTTCATTGACTCATTGACCCCTGCTTCAGAGAACTGGAACATGTAAGCAAATGTATTCCTTTGAAGTAGGCCTGCATGTGCTTCCTTCAGTCAGTTGAATATTAAGAACACTAAGTATATTTTATTGTAGGACTAGTGCTCATGATGCACACCAGCAAATAGTTATTGATGGGGATGGGGTGGCGACTGTTGACGAATACAAGTATTTGGGTACAACGATTGATTCCAAGCTGACATGGAATTCCTACACTAATGCCATCTATAAGAAAGGTCAGCAGAGGCTGCATTTTATGCACAGACTGAGACAGTATAATGTGCAAAAAAGTGTAATGGTGCTCTTCCATCGATCCTTCGTGGAGAGTGCACTGACTTTCTGTTTTGTTTCCTGGTATGGCTCACTATCATTGGTTAATAAGAACAAACTCCATAAAATCATCAATGTATCCAGCAAGATAGCTGGGGTACGACATGAGAGTATAGCAGCAATGTATGAGACCCGGGTGCTTAGGAAGGGGAGAGCTATTGCTTGGGATAGAACGCACCCGTTATACAGTCAATACCACCTTTTACCATCAGGACGACGGTACACAGTGCCAATGTTGCAGGCTAGGGCTTCAAGATCATTTGTCCCTATAGGACTCCTGAACAAACAGGCCCCATCTCAGTTCTGTGCATACAATGTAATGTGATGCCTCTTGAATCATGACTGGTGGCCTTTTCCAGTTTGTATGTATTTTCTATTTATGTTATGTGTTTGTGATTTTTTTGTATCCTGATGGCACAAAAATGTTGTCTCTCTGTGATCTCTCTCTAGTTATGGATGAACACCGGTAGATCCTCGTTGGAGGAATGTGAACTGACCTGCTCTCTCTCTTTATCTGTCTGTGTCATAGGATGAACTCTGACGAATCCTCGATTGACGGAACTCCTACTTTGTACCCAAAGTGATCCGCTGTGGGACCTTAAGCAGCTGGACAAAGGTACAGTAATTACTGTTTCTGACGGAGTATCTCATGAAAGTATACGCTTGTTTAAATAACTGGCTGCTGTAAATTAATGTTTTTAACTTTGCAGCCCGCCTGACATGTCTCCACCACATGAAGTTAGGACATACATGCTCTGCTCACATCCTTGAGGTAAGAAATGTGCATATATGGCAATTTTCATATTTGACTATAAGATTCAGAATGCAACGCATACATTTTTTGTGATATTTTTTTGTTTTTTCTGTTTGTGTTTGTGTCAGTCTGCAGAAGACCCCAACACCTTTCTTCAGGCAAGACCACTCCACTCAGCCCTGCCGTCTGTGAAACCATCTGCACATGCCATTGGAGCCATGCCTGTATTGACCTTCCCAAAAGATGACACCTTTTTTATCCAGGGGGAGGCAGTATTGTGACCAGGATTACTACATGTTTTTGTGAGGGTACCTACCCTAGGAGACACGGGGAGAACATGCAAACTCCACACAGAAAGGCCCCTTCGCCAACCCCACCTAGGGGGTGGGCACTGATGACTCGGAGGAGAGGACACGCCCACAGCATCAACTGCGGGAATCGAACCCAGGACCTTCTAGCTGTGAGGCGACAGCACTACCAACTGCGCCACCGTGCTCCCCCCAAAAGAGGACACCTATGCCAGCATGATGTATCTCATGGCGAGTGATTACACCGTTCACCTCACATACCCCAAGTGGAACATGACTCATAGAAAAAGACCAAACGCCACCAGTTCAGTTCCTTGATGTTGCTGTAATACGGTTAGTTGATTACTCAGGTTAGTCACCAACAGAGCTTGGTACTGCTTTATTACCGCCAAGACGTCTTGGTAACAATTATTCTTCAACTGATGGACCCTGTGAAGTAAGGATCAGTTATGCCTCTCCCTCAAAGCACTTTATATATACATTGTATTGTCACGCTGGATGGTTTTTAGAATTGAATGTTTCCAGTTGAGTGTCCAGACTTGAGTGTCTGCTGTGTAAAGTGTGAAGTCCTCCCCCTGCCCAACTTTGCAGTGGTTCTCAAACTTATTCCAGTCCAGGATCCCCAAATTAATATTTGGCTTTGGACCCCCCTCTGAAAATAATCTGTGCCGCTGGGCCTCCCCATACACAATTTGGGTTGTTAAAATTATATCATGGGTTAAAGTAGTAAAACTGACATTGAGGCTATGTCAACAAATGTTCAGCAGGACCTCCTCAAATCCTTTCATGGACTCCTGGGGGTCCCTGCGTGGACCCCACTTTGAGAACCACTATTTTATAGCATGTGGGCCTGAGCTGCTTTATAAAAGAAAATAAATGCTGAAAATAAGAATGCTTCTGGTGTCTTAATTTAAGACTTTTCATTCTATTATTTTGAAGGAATTGCTTCTTATTGTAAGAGTTTTGGGGCTTATTATTATTCTCAGATTTAAGGAAAAAATCCTCAGAATCGGCTTAATAAAGAGAACAAAAATACCACATTTAAGCATATCTTTCTTAAATAACAAAGTATTCATTGCTTGTATTAAGCAGAACTTGCTTTAGATGTAGGCATTTTTGTCTAGTTTTAAGCACCAGTATGCTCTTTCAGTGGCTAGACTTTGTTTCTAGTTTTAAGAATTCTAGTATAGAAAAAAATGCTTACCCCATTGGCAGTTTTTTTTGCTTGATATAAAGAAATATGTCTCAATTCAAAAATATTTTGCTTGTTTTAATTTGGCCATTTTTTGCAGTGCATGCTCTGCTCCAAAGTGCTTGTCAGTTTGGGGGATCCCTGCAGTTCAAATATGATTATTTTGGGGGTCACCGGGTCAAATATGGTTATTTTGGGGGGTCCCTGCAGTTCAAATATGATTATTTGGGGGGGTCCCTGCAGTTCAAATATTATTATTTTGGAGGGTCCCTGCATTTCAAATATTATTTTGGAGGGTCCCTGCAGTTCAAATATGATTATTTTGGGGGTCACGGCCTGAAAAGGTTGAGAACCACTGTGTTCTTAGTGTTCCCAGTACAGTAACAAAATGGGTTAAAACACAACATTGATCTAAATCCATTGAATAAATGTAATGGTGCATCGTTGGTGCACCATGACATTAATGGTGCATCCAATCGTGGTTGGATCTGGTTGTACGTAAGCAGAACTTGGTCCCGGAACGCGGCACAAAGTGACGCACTATGAGCTTGTATATCTGCTATTTTTTAATAACCAACCAATGTGCTATATACATAAATGTCCTAAAATCTAAAATAGCACGGATGCTTTCTCGGTTTTAATGGGTTAAGTGGTTAAGTAATTGAAAAGAAACACAACAGACAGAGCTGATAAAAGCCAACCCCGTATGTCATCAATGGCTCTTGAAAGCCAGTGGTGGACAAAGTGTCACGATCCGTGTCCTTTCTGTATTCCTGATGTGTTCCTTGATCCTAGTTTTAAGTTAGTGTTTTACTTTTCTGTTGTGTTCCTTTCATTTTTAAGTATTGTGTATTCCTTGTTTCTTGGTTACAGTTGGAGTTTTACTTCACACTTCTGCACCTTTTATTTTGTAGTATGTAGTGTCTCCTGGTTTCCTCTGTTGCCGTCTCTGTACCTGCCTTGTCTCACCAGTCCTGTGATTTGCCAGTGTGTCCACCTGTGTCCTCTTAGTCCCCCAGCCTATCCCAGTGTTGATTGTCCAGTTGAATTCACCTGTGTCTAGTTACTCCTTGTGTATTTATACCCCCCTGTTCCTAGCAAGACTGAGAATCTATTCTTTCCCCAGCCAGCATGCAGGATGCATGCATGGCCAACTGCATTTTCTTTTATCCATTTATTTGTATTTAATTTAATTACATTTTTCAAAACAGGAACAAACATTCATGAAAAAGCAAAGACTAGCACATTACTAACAACTAATCCGGACATACAAATACAATCATATGGGGAAAAAACTGTCTCTCTACTTGGTCACTTATTGACTACAATGCATATGTATTTCCCATACACCTGGTCACATCTTCAAAACCGTCAACAAAAACTCCATAAATGGGACAGATTTAACATACACCCCATTCAATATGGTCAGTCAAAGAAAAATAGCTGGAAATGTTATTAAAATAACTGAATTCAAATAAAATCAGGTCTTGTGGTAGAGTAAGCCAACTGAATTCTCTCCATGTGGGGGAACTAGTCATTTTCCATTGGTGTTTACGTCCTGTATGCACTGTCCGTTAAGAATTGGCTAATGCTATATGTATTTAGCCACAGACCCCCATCTCATAACATTTAGTTCCAGGGACCCCGAGAAGCAAAGATATGAGTTAAAAGTGTACAAATATAGTCAAAGATTTGCCCACATTTTCACAATTTCTTTCCTCAAAAATAGCAGATCTACAAGCTCAGAGCCTGGTTAATTTAAAGCAGTGCTAAAATGAGTGGTTGCCTTATAAGTTCGCAGTGGTTGTAATGACTTAATGACAACATTAATTATGAAATATTCATGGGATCCCCACACACAATAAAAGTAATATATTGTGTGTGTGTGTGTGTGTGTGTGTGTGTGTGTGTGTGTGTGTGTGTGTGTGTGTGTGTGTGTGTGTGTGTGTGTGTGTGTGTGTGTGTGTGTGTGTGTGTGTGTGTGTTACTCTACAGTCTACCTTACTGGAGCTGTCCCATCTTACCTGTTATCATGCCATGCCATGATATTTCAGAAGTAGACTAGGCTCAGTAGCCCGACAGGACTATGGCTATGTCAGTCAAAGATGGGACAGAGTCATTTTGCCAGTCCGGTAACACATTACTTGAAGGGGCAAATTCATACACGTATGTAATGCTTGATTAATGATACATAATCAATTCATCATTAATTCCTGGTCCTCACCATTATGTGAACCAAGTGTAATATATAATTTAGATGTTATGTAGACAGATGCCAGGTCAGTGTTGACAGAATAAACAAATGAAATCAGCAGTGATGACAGAAAGAAGTGAGCAGTAAAAAGTGGAACTGGATATATATTTATATATTTTTTTTCATTCATATTTTTATTGGAAGGTAGGTACAAGATCAGTTCACTTCAATATGATCAAATATATCAAGCTTATTTTAAGCTACATGAAAAGAAAACTGTCCATCTACAGCATATGAACATTCGTCTTGCCTACTTCCCTAAATGTTTTTCTCTTTTTTTTAACAAACATAACAGACATCAGAGAAATAAAAAGGAACAACTTAAAATGACAACAATAAGAAGAAGAGCGTGGTACATAATCTCACTTTTGAGAACAGAGAATATGAAAACAAAGACCAGATAGAAATAGAGATATAAGAAGAGAGGTAGAGAGGGGGGGGGGGGGGGGGGGGGGGTAGAAAGAGAGGAGAAGAGAGAAAGGGGGGGCTCAGTCATCCAGCAAGTGTATGGGGATTAGATGGAGTTAAAAAAAATATATTTTTGTCAGCATTTTATTACAATCTACATTTTATTTCAATCAATATATCTATCCAACATATTCGTCACTGGCGTTTGCGGTTGTCAGAAAATCATTAGGGTTAAACACCCCGTCGATCGCCGGTTGGGCAACTGGGTACGGCATAACAACTGTTACTCTGCTATTCGTATTGTCCAGGTAACCGGTCCGGATATTGTACTGCATGTGTGTGCGAGATTAGTGATGTGCTGGGGTTGCCCGGGGTCCATATTCATCTCGACCAGATAGAGGGAGAAGCTTCGCTGCCACCGAAGATAGTCAGAACTGGGAATGTACAGTAAATCAGAAATTAACCTTCTTGACATAAAGTCAGAGGGATGATAATGGCAATGTACACAATGTTTTAAAAACTCAACTGAACGGAGAGCCTTGGATCTTTCTTAAGCTCACCTGTAATTAGCAGCTCTTCGTAAGCCTTGTGGATGTTGTCGGTAGTTAATCGGAAGAACTAGGACATCTGGGCTGTCAAAGGCGTAGACCGTCTGTCTAGTCCCATCTATGGGGATATGTTGTGGGCCCATAGGCCAGGGCATTCCTGCTACCTGCGTTGGGGGTAGATCTAGTATATCTAAGCCTCCTCTTCGAACAAAATCGATATTTTCCCTGTAGCGGGCAGAGAGAGAGAGAGAGCAGGAGCAAAGGGGGGTGGAGTTAGCTGGTTTTGCTGACTCCCTTTTGACCTCCAACCTCATTGTGAGCTTGGAGGTCCATTCAGCTGTTCTTATCAATGATGAACAAAACCTCCTAACTTTTTTTTTTTTCATTTCCTGAAAGTGAACATTTTGGAGTTAGCTGGTTCCTGCCGGACAGTAGAGATATCCCGGTGCTCCCCTGAGAACTTGACCAAAAAAGTTATGTGCACCCCTGTCTATATAATCAGTAACATTTGGGTAATCTGGGAACCCATTGACAAAAAACAACAAAAACCTTTTGTTTTGTTTCTGCACCTGTCACAATACTTACGAGACATTTGGACCACCATTAACTGGGGGATTCAAAGTGATACTGGTGGTACCGGAATCCATTATCTGCATCCACCCGACTTCGATATTGGCGAAATTGTCTGTGGGGAAGGGACCAAAATGAAATTTGATTATAATTCTATTAAATATAGCTGCAAGCAGCGATAATACGGGGCCAGTGAATAGAGAGAGAGAGAGAGACATGGAAACGGAATAGATTGAAGAGAGAGAGAGTGACATGGAAACAATAGATTGATGAGAGAGAGAGAGATGGAAACAATGGTTTGATTGGACATCTCAACCTATTGCCATCAACAGGATTCGAACTCTCAACCTTCAGACTAATAGGCTGCAACACTACCTATAGTGCTATTTTGTCCAGGCTGATATTGTCTGTTGAAGATCATAAACTCTTGCCTTCTTTCATGAACCAAGCCCCTGTTTCACTAACACTAAGATCACTCGTTCACAAACCATTTACCAATGAAGAAATTGTACATCTCCTCAGAACCAAAACTAGTGAAAGTAGCCGATCTACAAGCTCACAAACCATGAAAAGTTGTGAGATTGTAGATCAGCTATTTTCAGAATTAAGTATGTCATACGTTGAAAAAACGTACTCTCAAATAAGCATTTCAGGTTATCTTTACCATTTGCGCATGTATTCATTGATACAGTCATGTTGTTTGCAATTCAACTTAAATTAAGTCTGCATCAAGTGAGGCTTGAACTGGCGACCTTGAGATTGTGAGGCATTCATTTAAGGGAGACGCCATTGGCCCAACAGACAAGTAACTGTGAAAAAGGAGATCACATAGATGATACAGTTTCACGCAAATAGCTGAAAAATCCTGGGTTTAAGTGTTTTTCAAACTGCTCAAAATTGCGGACAATCTAAGGGCGGAGCTTACTGGTCAAAGCGATAGATGTGTTCCTCATGAGTCAAGGCACAAGTGTAAGCAAGTTTCACGACTTTCGGCCAAACGAGGCATGACTTTTGCCTGTTTAAAGTTTGCATTTTCAAAAAATTGCTATAGCGCCCCCTTTGGCCAATTGGAGTGAGATTGGTTTCAGTGATATTTGGAATGACTCTCTACATTACTGCAACGTTTCAAAGAAATGTGAGTCTTGCATGTATGTGTTAGGGGCAGATGAATAATTTTCATAAAACTGCAATAGTTAAAATCTATGGAATCGTGGGATTTTGGAGCAATCTGCACGAAACGTTTAACACTTGAACTTTGGACCTCTCCCGACAACTTCTAGGCGGCGGAATTTCCATAAGTGAAAAAATGCAGAAGTTAGGAGCCAATGGCTGTTTTTCATGTAATTCAAAATGGTGGGCGATCTAAAGGTCAGAGGTCAAAAGTTAGACCACAAAAGTTGTCGGGCATGAAGAGACGCATGTGTGTATCGAAGTTTCATGGTTGTAGGTCAAACAGGGCATGAGTTGTACCTGTTCAAAGTTGGCACTTTCAATTGAGTGCTATAGCACCACCCTTTGACGAATGAGTGTGAGAATTATTTCTTGGTAGTTTTTCATGAGCATCTACCATATGGCCGAGTTTCATAAAAAGCGTATGCACGGTTAAGCCAGAACTGGCAAAAACAAGTATTTTTCAAACTGCTCAAAATTGCGGAAAATCTAAGGGCGGAGCTTAATGGTCAAATCGATACGTGTGTTCCTCATGAGTCAAGGCACATGTGTAAGCAAGTTTCACGACTTTCGGCCAAACGAGGCATGACTTATGCCTGTTTAAAGTCTGCATTTTCAAAAAATTGCTATAGCGCCCCCCTTTGGCCAATTGGAGTAAGATTGGTTTCAGTGATATTTGGAATGACCCTGTACATTTCTGCAAAGTTTCAAAGAAATGTGAGTCTGCATGTATGTTTTAGGCGCAGATGAATAATTTTCATAAAACTGCAATAGTTAAAATCTATGGAATCCTAGGATTTTGGAGCAATCTGCACGAAACGTTTAACACTTGAACTTTGGACCTCTGCCGACAACTTCTAGGCGGCGGAATTTCCATAAGTGAAAAAATGCAGAAGTTAGGAGCCAATGACTGTTTTTCATATAATTCAAAATGGTGGGAGATCTAAAGGTCAGAGGTCAAAAGTCAGGTGTGAAAGTTGTTCAGCATGAGGAGACTCATATGTGTATCCAAGTTTCATGGCTGTAGGTCAAACAGGGCATGAGTTGTACCAGTTCAAAGTTGGCATTTTCAATTGAGTGCTATAGCGCCACCTTTGGACGAAAGATTGTGAGAATTATTTTTTGATCGTTTTTCATGACCATCTACCATATGGCCGAGTTTCGTAAAAAGCGACAGCACGGTTCAGCCAGAACTGCGAAAAGTGGCAGAAGAAGAAAAAGAAGAAGAAGTGACAGAATACTGCCAATAACAAAACAGGTCCAGAGCTGAGCTCTGGCCCCGTAATAACGATTGTTCCAATATTTGACCACGCCCCCCCCCCCCTTATTTGAAATAATAAAGAGAAAGGAAAAAAATATATATATATTTGTTTGATATTCAATTTTTATCCTAAAAACGATTATTTGAATATCCGATCCTTCTGACCTGTTCCTGGAGTGTTTGGCATCTGTATGACTGCAGTTGCCTGAAATGGATAATCAAGTCCAAAATATGTATATATGCCATTTTGATAATTTAGCACTCTACGAATGTCGCCCCCGAGCTGTATATCAGTTATTTCTAACAGAGTAATCCTTCTTAGAATTTCCAGTCTAAACTGGGTCGGTTGTGCCATCGTGTTGACAGTTCTGCAGAAGAAGATGAAAGGAGGTCAATTTAGTATTCAGTAAGTATATTATAATATACTTTATATAAGAACGTTATTGAAACTTTTGAAAATAGCACATCTACAAGATCTGTGAGCTTGTAGATCGGCTATTTTCCAAATTTAAAAAACTCAACTGAACGGAGTGCCTTTGATCTTTCTTAAACT
Source organism: Gymnoscopelus microlampas (assembly GCF_963454915.1). Lineage (NCBI taxonomy): Eukaryota > Metazoa > Chordata > Actinopteri > Myctophiformes > Myctophidae > Gymnoscopelus > Gymnoscopelus microlampas. The sequence continues at coordinate 1,666,668 of NC_139942.1, forward strand.
CACGTGTAACGTCCAAAAGAAGGAGAAACGACTGATGAATCGAATTCGAATTCTGGATTGTCATAGAGGGTGACTGTCTTCAATGCTCCACTCGCTAGCTGGCAATCCTTCGATCGCACCCAGGGAAGTCCTTTAGCTTCCTTAGACTGATCCAGGATGGGACGCCACAGCAGACGAGTGTCTTCTTTATTCCAAGAAAGTGTTTCTCTGTAGCGGGCAGAGAGAGTGAGCAGGACAGACAGAGATATTCACTGACAATAAACAACCAGGGGCCTGTTCCTCAAAAGGTGAATAAACTAAGCCTGGACTTAAGCCAAATCCAGACTTGACAAAGTCGGGTCCATATAAGCCTCGTTTATTCCGTTCCTCGACGCAAAGCGAGGCTGAAAAGGAGCGACTTTGTCGAGCTAGGCCTTGTCAAGCCAGGCTATGTCCAGCCAGGATAATGAAGCCAGGCTTCATGTATTTCTATAAAAGACCATGAAAGTCGATAGCAGAATCCTTGAACTTGACCAATCATGGAGTCCAAAACCAGAGCGGCGTTCCTCTCTGTGGCTGAACAGCAGCATTGCAGCAGCTCATGAAATCATACAAGGAAGTAAAATGTATTATAAGCGAGAAAGGAAACGCGACCGCAATAAATAGATCCAGGGAGAAAGCGTGGCAAAGTATTGCAAGCACACACAGAGTGTGTGTGTGTGTGTGTGTGTGTGTGTGTGCGCGCGCGACGGGACGGCAACGGGACGCACGGGACGGGGGGTGTACCGCGACGGGACGCACGGGACGGGACGGGGGGGTTGACCGCGACTGGGGGCCGCGACGGGATGAGCGGGGGACGGGGACGGGGGGGACACGCAATAACCCCACATTTACAAGACCGCTTTGGTAGAGGTTTGGGTTGTGTAGTTACCTTGCCATCATGATGTAACTCCAAAGGTGGACAAGAAATAAAAAATAATTTCTCCATTGACTAGAAATTGATCATTTAAAATATGCTCCTCATTGACTTACATTCAGTGAAAAAAAAATCTGTTATATATTATCAAACATCTAACAACAATATGAACAATAGAACTATAGTGTTAACAGAGTGACAATGACATATCACATGAGTCATTGTGAAACAATTATGATTCATGGTCACACACTATTTCAGTAATATAATTAGTTTGATTATATCTTATTGTATTTATTTCATTTTATTTGAATGCAGGGTCATTCAAATGAGTCCATATAACACATGTGTTGAATTAACTGTGGACAAACTTGAAGAACAAAGGCACTGGATTAAGTAAGCTTGGCTGGCCTGCTCCTGACCAGGCTAACTTCACAGCTAAATTGCCAGGGTAACTAAGGTAGGCTTGCTTCAATTCTCTTTTGAGGAATCGGGTCAAGGCTAAACTTAGCCTGGGTGAACTGGCTAAACTAATCTTCAAGCTAATTCAGCTTTTGAGGAACCAATTCAGCCCTAATCCTGGCTAAATTAAGTCAGGATAGGTGTTAAAGCCAGGCTTATGCTCTAATTCCCTTTTGAGGAACAGGCCCCTGGGCTACAAGAGGCCTACAATTATGATTCACTATTTCAGTAATATAATTAAATTGTTTATATCTTATTGTATTTATTTCATTTTATTTGAATGCAGGGTCATTAAAATTAGTCCATATACAATTTTTTTCTGTTTTGTTTCTGCGCCTGTCATAACACTTACGTCACTAATGGAGGATTGGCAGAGCTGACATAAATGCCAGTGATGAAACTGTTGCGTTCCACAAACTGCATCCAGCCCAACTAAATGTCGTCCCGGCACAACTTCTTGTCTGTGTGGAAGGGACCAAAATTAAATTTGATTATTATAATTCTATTAATAACGACTAATCCAATATCAGGCCCTAAATTGACCCCGGGAGGAATTGTTGACCGTTACTGAACTGCTTCGGTTTTGGCTCATTTTAACCACATACTTTCAGATCTGGGCACCCTAACATATGGTCTTTAAGTGTTGGGCTTGAGATACACTTTATGGGAAAATGAATAACATTTTCGTATGGAGTTTCGTCGTGCTGAAGGTGGTCGTCATGGTTAAATTTGTCTTTGGGGGGTCCCTGGGGGTCTTCAGTTTATATAGTCATTTTAAACCTTTCAAAAATGATGATATAAAATCACTTCAACTTCAGTTCAAGACAACTACTTCCAGATTTGGGAAACTTTAAAAAAAAAATTGACCTCCTGCTGGAGCTGCACACAGCCGGGGAGGCGACAGGTTATTGGAGGTCCTTCCTCCAGAGCAGGGCGATCCTCTTGATAGAGAATGTCGAGGTGAGTCATCATTTTCTCCGTCTTGGAGGTGCGGAGCTTTTTAAGTTGCATCATAGCAATTCTGAACCTAATTGGCCGAAGTGCCTCAACCATTTGATCTTCAGTCATATCCGGATGTTTATTCTTCAGGTGGTGCTTTGGATTTAATATTCGCTTCAGACATCCCGTCTGGCGGAACATGGGGCACCTGACAAGTTCCCCATCAACGGGGATCCTGTCAGTGCCCAGTGAGCAAAGGATCTTTTGCTCCTCAGAAGATGCCTTCAGGTAGTGCACTCCTTTCAAATGTTTGTCGACATTATACATTTCTTTGTGGCACACTGGGCACCATCTGTTGCTTCCGGGGGGAAAGTCAGCCATGCCTAAAGAGATAAAGACATCAGAGTTGAGTTAAATGTGACTTTCTTACGGACTGACTGACTGATGATTTTCCCTGAGTTCTACAGTTAAATGTGCATTTAACAATAACTGATTGGCTGAGACAGTGACGAGCGAGGGACAGGCAGAAGGACAGGCGTGCACGTAGACAGACTGGCGCACACATAGACAGACACACTCTAGACATGTTCCTCCCAAACACTCGGGGAGTATGTAGGCGTTATACTGGAGGTCCCAGGGCCTAAATTGGGGTGCATTTCTCCTTTCCGACATGTCGCCTTTCCGACGTTGACGAACCCTATACCTAACCCTAACCCTAACCGCACGCGGAAGCCACTAGTCGGAGTGGTGAGATGTCGGAATGGAGAGTGAACACCCCTAAATTGACCCCAGGAGCAAGCGTTGACCGTTAACCAAATTGCTTCAGATTCAGACAATTTCACCAGGTACTTTCAGATTTGGGAACCCTGACATGTGGCCTTTAAAGGGACACTTCACCGATTTTGATAAAGGACCCCATAAACATCCCATAAACATGATCCTGGTGTTTTTTTTGTGTTGTATCTGTGTTTTTAGATTTTTGATCCGTTCTGATCCGTGAGACACGGCTGAAAGCGTCAAATGACGTTTTCAGCCGTGTCTCACCTTGTGTCCGCACTACATACTGCAGGTGACTACAGGTGTAGTTCAAACCCAAACCAACCCCCATGGTTCAAAGGACCGGCCCCTGAGGGTGTCTCCCAAACATTTCCCCACTCGGCAACTCCCTTTAGCTACCTCACACATGTACTGTCATGGCGTGTGTAAACATATCAGAGTTATACTTTAGTACCCGGACCCACACGCAGCTAAGGCGGGCAGTGAGGAGCAACAACCCGTCGGGGATGTTTCTTAGTGGAACTGACAGAATGTACACGGACCGTGGACGGTGGACGCTTGTCTCTCGAGTAAGTAAACATGCTGTAAAGTTGCCACTATCACTATCATCTCATGTTGTATCCCTTGGGTAGACTAAACTAGCTTGTGGAGCCTGGCGTGAACGGAACGTTTGTTATTGTTGACTTTGATGTAGCCTCGGAAACCCATGTCTTTGTTTTGGAACATGACTGTCATGGCGGAACTTCAACCTGGTGTTGGCACTTTTTCCATTCACAGCCCTTTCATCTACATAAACGTACATATTTCAAATATTAAATTCTTACCCCGTGGCCACAGATGTTACAATTGGAATCGGATGGGTCTAAGTACATGTATCTTCCATATTGTTCAATAAAAAAACATTTAAATCCGAACGGTGGCCATTTTCTCATAGATGTATAATGTATCAGAGTGCAATACACATCCCAACCGATAGGGTCGCGTAATTGAAAGCATGAGAAGAAAATGGCCACCGATTGGATTAAAATGCGTTTTATTAAACAATACGGAAGATACTGGTACTTAGACCCACGTGATTCAAATTGTAACATCCGTGGCATGAGGTCAGCACTTTATATTTGAAATCTGAACGTTTATGTAGATGTACGGTCTGTACATGTAGAAAGTGCAAACACCAGGTTGAAGCTCCGCCATGACTGACATGTTTCGTCCCGACTGGCGGCCGTGTGTGGGGAGAGTAGCACAATGTCACTTTACTTACCGATTGCGTTCGACTCGTTTCACTAAAATTAAAACGGACTGCGGGTAATGGGAGAGGACAAGTGTCTCTTGTTCACAAAAAAAGTATGGTTACATGAAATTAATTAATCTCTGTGCAGGGAGGGAAAAAGAAAAGGGTGCGTCGTTTGTCCCCGCTTTATAGCAGATCTAAAAGCTCACAACGCGTCGCGGACTCAACACTTTGTGAGCTTGTAGGTCTGCTATTTTCGGTGCGCATGCAACTAAGAATAAATTAGGTATCACGTCGGATGATATCCATGTAAACTACAAGTCTAATCTAATGTGTTCTTTCCAATGACAGGACAGAAAGTCGTCATCAGCCTGCAAAAATGAAACTGCTGTTGAAGACCTGGGACTACAGCCATATATATTATTTTTCTAAATAAAACGGTTACATTTACACACTGCTTGCTCTACTCATTGGTATATTCTACATTGTGTAAGCATTTATAATGACAAAATGTATGAACACCCAATTCTATAAGGGTTCTTTAGAACTGTTTCATGATATAGGATAGGAGATGGTCTTTCATTTGGCAGAATATGGTACATAATTACATGACTTGTAAGCATTACAGATATAATAGTGAAAAACTCTTGTTCATTCTCTTAGTATTTACTTCGACACTCAATCATTATTTTTCTGGGGACCCCAGCACGTTGGATTCAACTTTACTGGTCTTAGATACAATAGGCTATAGTAAAACCTAACCTAACCTATTATCCATATACACCAATTGAAAGCATGAAACAGTCTCAGTTGAAAATAAAAAGAAAACGATTCGGCTGTGTATGACAAGAGTATTTGAACATTAGCATGTCATCTAAGTAATGGCCAAGTGTAGTCCAAAGAACAGGGTCCCCACACATTTTTAGCAATGAATTTCCAAAACTTTTCCAAAACTTTTCCAGAATATTTAGCCCAATTTCCAGGCCTATATAACAATCATTCGGCGCAATAATGTGTCTCTTACTCCTATGTAGAATGCCCAAAGATAGGCAGTGTAGCAAAAATAAAGTTTGAGACATACATTAGGCTGCCGTCACACAGCCCGTTCGGCGAAAAACTACTTATGTTACATATTTTGTGTAATATTATTTATGAAAATGTTTTGTTTTAACAAAATCAATAGCCAAAAACAATGCATAGCCAAATATTTTTCCAGGACCCTTGATAAATTCCAGGACCTTTGATGATGTTTGATCAATTTCAAAGCTTTTCCAGTACTGGATTTTTTTTTTTTTTATTTCAAAATATTTCCAGGAATTTCATGACCGTGGGGACCCTGAAAGAATATAACTGTAAATGACAGTGAAACATTATATTCTCATAAATAAGGAATCATGCATGAGTATGAAACGTTTTGTTTTATTATATTGTTGATTGACTATGCCTCATCGCCATGGATGTCCCGACTAGATGGACGTCACCAGCAAGCAACCAGATCTATGAAAACAAGCCCAAAAGAAAATACCTATAGGCCAAGAGCACTTGAAACCTAGACATGGGCTATTTGAAAATTGCCGATCTACAAGCTCACAACGCGTAGCGATGTGACGCATTGTGAGGTTGTAGATCTGCTATTTTCTAAGAAATCTTGAGGGAAAAAAGCACTAAATGTATGGAATATTTTTGAAACATTTTAACAACACAAATCTGGTACAGGGGTCCTTGGCAGAAATTATAATTTCAGATGAGGGTCCGTGGACAAGTACACAATTATTTTATTTATGTATTTAAAAACAAGCCCAAAAAAGTAACCCTCAACTACCAATATTTACAAAGTCCCAGAGTCGCTTATAATAAGCAGATATGGCAACACTGGTTGATGACAACATCAACATGTGTTGATGTTGTTGTAGTGAGAACTGGGAGGGGAAAGTTACAATGTAGACCACACCCCCACGCATCCTCCCCTCCCATCAAGGAAGGGCAGTGCCCCAAAGCATTATGGTCATTGTAGTAATACTGCAGTCCAGTCAAACCCCAGTCAAAACACATACTTCTATATTGTTCTGGCCATAGGGTGCAAATTTCAAAATTTGCTACTGTTATCTACTACAAATATTATTAACATTGAGTGATTGTAAGTTCTTCCAGGGGTGAAGTGCTCCTTTAAGTGTCGGGGCTGGGGCCATCCTATGGACTGGGACGTCTGGAAAAAAGCCCACACGCTCTCCCAAGATTGGGGAGTGACATATTGCAATCTGGAAACCCTATGCCTTCGTATGCATTTAGGGTTCCGTTTCCCCCTAAATCTATGCCTGAGACTTGAGGCCGGCGTACATTGAATCCCATGTCATGGGTCAAACAGAGAGCCTGGCACTACACACTCTTGACATGTTCCTCCCAAACACTCGGGGAGTATGTAGGCGTTATACTGGAGGTCCCAGGGCCTAAAATGACCCCAGGAGCAAGCGTTGACCGTTAACCAAATTGCTTCAGATTCGGAGAATTTCACTAGGTACTTTCAGATTTGGGAACCCTGACATTTGGCCTTTAAGTGGGGGGACTTCGGCCATCCTATGAACTGAAGACAGTGATAGGTGGTCTCCTCCAAACCAACACTGTCTTCAGTGATGTCAGATTCAGAACAGTGTGAAGTTATTAATGAAATCAGACGCAGCTGGCGTCTGTTGGGTGTGGCCTATGTAATCCTACTTCAGTTCATCTGACCACCCACTTTCATCTTTAACATTAACAACAATAACATTGTTTTATAACATTATGATTTGCTTATGACTTGTTTTGCTCTCTTTATGAAAATGTATTTTAAATTTTGAACAAAGCATTTTTCACAAACTATAACACGTTTGTTTTCCTTTAATAAAAGTGTCTCTGCAAATTTCGTTTTTGCCATTTTAATTTTAGTTATTTTTTTTCAATAATCACAATCAACACAGACACACAATAACAAAGACAAAACACAAAAATAAAACAGACACAAGAAAACAATAGGGGAAAAGTCACTCTACTATGTTATCTATAGATCACTAATCTTCAAATGTATAATGTCACTGAATCTTTGATCATAAACTCTACAGGGGTAGGGTTTTGCCCCAGTATGAATCCTTATGTGTCTCTTTAGAGTACCACTTTCGCTGATTTTTTCCCCACAAACTGTACACGCATAGGCATAAGAGTACCACATGTCAAAATATAAGCACTACTCACTCATGGATGCAGCCTCCACTGAACCAACTGACTGACTGAGTGACAGAAGTGAACACAATTCAGCTCTGAGCCATTAATGAAATTGCAATCAGCTGACGCCTGCAGGGTGTGGCACACATGTCAGCCTGACCTTCAACTTCAGGTAACTTGTGGTTCAACTTACTTCAACTTCAGGCAATTTGTGGTTCAACTTTCATGTTTGGGGACTTTTACATGTAGAATGACCCAAAGTAGAAATACTCGCCAGGGAAACATCAAGACTCTGTCCTGATTATTATTAGATGGGGTACATTGACTGTGACGCGTTGTGAGCTTGTAGAACGGCTATTCTAAGCATGCAACCACGTTTGCCATCAAACATTACACATCCACCAAGGCCTGCCAAAATGCATTCCATTCGACTAAATCAACTGTAGTTTGAGTCGATTAAAATCATTGTAGTCGACAAAAACTACAAACATCAATCAGAATTAGGCATAAGAGTACCAAATGTCAAAATATAAGTCACTACTCACTCATAGATGCAGCCTCCACTGAACCCCAACTGACTGGCTGACTGAGTGACAGAAGTGAAAAACATTTCAGCTCTGAGCCATTAAAGGACAACTTTGTTTTTAGCGGCGCTGGCGCCGCTCTATACATAGTATAGAACGGTCCTGCTCTATACCTGGCTTTTCCGTCAACGTTCTGATTGGTCAGGTCTGTCAACGTTCTGATTGGTCAGGCCCGCCAAGGTTCTGATTGGTCAGGTCCGTCAACGTTCTGATTGGTCAGGCCCGTCGAGGTTCTGATTGGTCAGGTCCGTCAACGTTCTGATTGGTCAGGCCCATCGAGGTTCTGATTGGTCAGGTCCGTCAACGTTCTGATTGGTCAGGCCCGTCAAGGTTCTGATTGGTCAGGCCCGTCAAGGTTCTGATTGGTCAGGCCCGTCAAGGTTCTGATTTGTCAGGCAAGGGGACTATTCATGACATCACTATGATGTCATGAATATAGAATTAGATGTCTATATAAACAATGACTAAATAAACAATGAGTAATATCTAGAAATATTTAGTAATTTCATTTTATTATTCATTTGGCTAAAGTCTCCTTCTAGGTAAGTTTTTAGCGGCGCTAGCCGCTCTATACCTTTAGGCTCTATACCTTTAGGCTCTATACCTTTAGGTATAGAGCGGGTCCTTCTCTATACCTGACTTTGTCCGTGTTCACCGTCAACGCTCTGATTGGTCAGACCCGTCAACGCTCTGATTGGTCAGACCCATCAACGCTCTGATTGGTCAGACCCGTCAACGCTCTGATTGGTCAGACCCGTCAACGCTCTGATTGGTCAGACCCATCAACGCTCTGATTGGTCAGACTCGTCAACGCTCTGATTGGTCAGACCCGTCAACAAAGTGATTGGTCAAGCTTCACGTGACACATGGCTATAAACACATTATAAACACATATCGATGACAAAATGTATCAAAGGCGCCGCTACCTTCACACAGGGTGTGATTTTTTACAACCAAAGGTTAAGTTTTAGATTATAATTAAAGGGAGTATGTAGGCGTTATACTGGAGGCCCCAGGGCCTAAAATGACCCCAGGAGCAAGCGTTGACTGTTAACCAAATTGCTTCAGATTTGGAGAATTTCACCAGGTACTTTCAGATTTGGGAACCCTGACATGTGGCCTTTAAGAGTGGGGGCTGGGGCCATCCTATGGACTGGGACATCTGGAAAAAGGCCTACATACTCTCCCGAGATGGAGGAACAACATATTGCAATCTGGGAACCCTAGGCCTTTTATATGCCTGCAGGGCGACTGGTTCAATTTCACCGTGAATCTAGGCCTAAGACTTGAGGCGTCAATATGGGGTACATTGCATCACTGGTCCTGGGTCAATCAGAGGGCTTACCACTCCACTCTCTTGATATGTTCTTCCCCAACTCTTGGAGAGTATTTAGGCCTTTAACTGGAGGTCCTAGGCCCTAAAATGACCCCGGGATGAATTGTTGACCGTTACTGAACTGCTTCAGTTTAGCTAATTTTAACCACCTACTTTCAGATCTGGGCACCCTAACATATGGTCTTTAAGTGTTGGGCTTGAGATACACTTTATGGGAAAATGAATAACATTTTCGTCTTGAGTTTCGTCGTGCTGAAGGTGGCCATCATGGTTAAATTCGTCTTTGGGGGGTCCCTGGGGGTCTTCAGTTTATATAATCATTTTAAACCTTTCAAAATGATGATATAAAATCACTTCAACGTCAGTTCATTTGACAACTACTTCCAGATTTGGGAAACTTTACATTGTTTTCCTTCCTCTATCATGAAGCAAAGAATTGTAATACATAATATTTCAAAACACTATCACAAGAAACTCCCTTACACTGGCAACAGTAGCTAAAACATACTGAAACAGAGTTCACTTTAACTGGAGGTCATGTTGAAACAGGTACCTTGAAACACTCGCCAGGGAAACATCAAGACTCTGTCCTGATTATTATTAGATGGGGTACATTGACTGTGACGCGTTGTGAGCTTGTAGAACAGCTATTCTAAGCATGCAACCACGTTTGCCATCAAACATTACACATCCACCAAGGCCTGCCAAAATGCATTCCATTCGACTAAATCAACTGTAGTTTGAGTCGACTAAAATCATTGTAGTCGACTGAAACTACAAACATCAATCAGAATTAGGCATAAAAGTACCAAATGTCAAAATATAAGTCACCACTCACTCATAGATGCAGCCTCCACTGAACCAACTGACTGACTGAGTGAGTGACAGAAGTGAAAAACATTTCAGCTCTGAGCCATTGAAGGACAACTTTGTTTTTTTACAACCAAGGGTTATGTTTTAGATTATAATTAAAGGGAGTATGTAGGCGTTATACTGGAGGCCCCAGGGCCTAAAATGACCCCAGGAGCAAGCGTTGACCGTTAACCAAATTGCTTCAGATTTGGAGAATTTCACCAGGTACTTTCAGATTTGGGAACCCTGACATGTGGCCTTTAAGAGTGGGGGCTGGGGCCATCCTATGGACTGGGACATCTGGTAAAAGGCCTACATACTCTCCCGAGATGGAGGAACAACATATTGCAATCTGGGAACCCTAGGCCTTTTATGGGTGCATTTCTCCTTTCAGACATGTCGCCTTTCCGACGTTGACTAACCCTATACCTAACCCTAACCCTAACCTTAACCGCACGCGGAAGCCACTAGTCGGAGTGGTGAGATGTCGGAATGGAAGGAGCACCCCGCCTTTTATATGCCTGCAGGGCGACTGGTTCAATTTCACTGTGAATTTAGGCCTAAGACAATGATTTGTGCTGCGCGCAATGCCATTTGCCCCAATTACACTTCTGTTTCATTAATCCATTGCGCAGGAAATAAAGAACGGAAAACAAACAATAATATAACATTCTCTATAACCAGGGGTGCACAAAGGCGGATAAAAGCAGCGCCTTTTACACAGGGACAAAGAATTTCAGTCACCCAGTTTTTGATAAGGATGAGAAAAGCAAAGAGCACATCAACATAGTGCAAACAATTGATAACAGGAGCAGCCAGGATCGGAGTCGCCCTCTTGAAAGGTGGCAGGACAAAATGAATGAAGAACAACGTCAAGCACTTTGTAATATTATATTTCTGTTGGCCTTCCACAAAGTGAAACATACACGTCCTATGCGTTCATTTGAAGAGGACATTCCACTATTCAAGAGGCTTGGAGTTAATGTCGGGAGTGCCTATCATTCACGAGAAGGGGGGTCTGCATCATGCAGACCATTGCACAGACAAGTTATCCATGTATCCCTCTTTTATCCATCCTGCGAGACGTGTCGCAGCAAAATGTATTTATTTATTTATTTGGTGAGCATCAAGTAACATATCCAGGTGCTCCCCTAAGAACTTGACCAAAAAAGTTATGTGCACCCGTGTCTATATAATCAGTAACATTTGAGCAATCTGGGAACCCATTGGCAAAAAAGACAAAAATGTTTTGTTTTGTTTCTGCACCTCACAACACTTACTTGAAAACATATCCCATATTTGTCAAATTCGATTGACCATAATAGGTCCTGATGAAACCACTATCAAGGAGCTGCATCCAGCCGACGTCCACGTTCTGGAAAGGGGCTGTGGGGAAGGGACCAAAATGAAATTTGATTAATATAATAGTATTAATAACGATTATTCCAATATTTGACCACGCCCCCCTTATTTAATAGAAAAATTTATAAATGAATAATATTTTTTTGATATAAATTTTTTTATCCTAAACGATTATTTGAATATTCGATTACCATTTGGAGCTGGAGGACGGAGAATTACTGACGCAGTTGCCTTGAAGCCAGGCGCTAGTTGATACCATTAGGTATCATCGTCTGCGTCGTATCCTGTTGTAATTCCACGGCCGATATCAGGAACTATGTTCAAGTGTGTGAGCCTGCTTTGAATCGCATTGTAAAAAGCCGTCATGTTGACAGTTCTGCAGAAGAAGATGAAAGGAGGTACATTTAGTATTCAGTAAGTATATCCCTCTCTGATGCTGCATCCCTCTCTGATGCCATCTCTGTCTCCTCCTTCACACAGACTGATTCTCCCACCAAACTGGTTAACATTTTCAACACCTCACTCTCCTCCTGCCTGGACCAGCTCGCACCCACCCAAACCCGATCTGTCACCTTCACACACACTGCCCCCTGGTACACGGATGAACTTCGCCACCTCAAATCTAAAGGCCGACAGCTGGAAAGGCTCACTAGAAAGACTGGACTCACCATACATGCAGAAATGTACAATCAGCACGTGCAGCTTTATAATGACACCATCAACTCCACCCGCACCTCACACCTGTCTGGAATCATTCAGTCTGGCAGTGGCAACCCTAGAGTACCTTTCTCCACCATCAATAAACTCCTCAAACCCATGGACACCATCTCCCACACCTTCACTGTTGAAAAATGCAATACCTTCCTAACCTTCTTTCACGACAAAATCAACAGTATCCACACTCAGCTGGCCACTTATCCCCCTGGACCCGAACCTGACCCCCCCCTACTCACTTCCCACTTCTTCTCTGCATTTTTGGACATCACACCATCTGAGCTAGCATCAATAGTTGCAGGTATGAAATCCTCAACCTGCTCCCTGGACCCCCTCCCCACCGCCCTCCTTAAGGACTGCCTCCCCACTCTCTCCCCACTCATCACAAAGACAATAAACTCTTCCCTTTCCTCTGGATTTGTACCGCCTCCCCTAAAGCTTGCCTCCATCACACCTGTTTTGAAAAAACCTGGTCTTGACCCTGACTCACCCAATAACTACCGTCCCATCTCAAACCTCCCGTTTCTGTCAAAAATTCTGGAAAAAGTTGTTGCAAATCAAATCACCACATACCTGGACATAAATAACCTGTATGAGACATTTCAATCTAGTTTCCGTACCAAACACAGTACAGAGACTGCCCTCATCAGAGTAACAAATGACCTTCTGCTATCCTCTGACACCTGCTCACTCAACATCCTCATTCTCCTCGACCTCAGTGCTGCTTTCGATACCATACATCACTCCATACTCATCTCACGCCTCAAAACCACCATTGGAATTACTGACACCACCCTCTCCTGGTTCAACTCATACCTCACTGACAGACACCATTTCATATCCATCAACAACTGCCAATCACACACAACTCCTGTCACCCATGGCGTCCCCCAAGGCTCAGTACTTGGCCCCCTCCTCTTAATCGTCTATATGCTCCCCCTTGGACAGATACTCCGCAAACACGGCCTCCGTTACCACTGCTATGCTGATGACACACAACTATACCTCCCCTGCACAGCCATCACTCCCACCACCCACTCCACCCTCACCTCCTGCCTGACCGACATAAAAAAATGGATTCAAACAAACTTCTTAAAACTCAACTGCAATAAATCAGAAATCATCATCATTGGCCCCGACTCCATCACCCGCTCCACTCAGGACTTCTCCCTCAACATTGACGGCTCCATCTTCACCCCCTCCAACAAAGTCCGTAACATGGGTGTCATCCTGGACCCCACTCTCTCCTTCCAGTCCCATGTTAACCACATCACCAAAACTGCCTTCTTCCACCTCCGCAACATTGCCCACCTCCGTCCCAGCCTTTCACACACTGCTGCTGAAACACTCATACACGCATTTATTACATCCCGCCTCAACTACTGCAACAGTCTACTCTATGGCATCACCACCAAGGTCCTCAATAAACTTCAGTATGTGCAAAATTCCGCCGCCCGCCTGCTCACCAGGACCCAATCCAGAGACCATATCACTCCTGTCCTCCGTGACATTCATTGGCTCCTAGTCAAACATCGAATTGACTTCAAGATACTCATCACCACCTACAAAGCCCTCAACAACCAGGCCCCCCACTACATCTCTGTACTCATCAAGCGCCATGCCCCCTCCCGCTCTCCCTCAGGTCGGGTGATGACAACATCCTGGACACCCTCTGGACAAATAAACAAACCTGGGGTGACAGGGCCTTCTCTGCGGCTGCCCCCAAACTGTGGAACTCACTCCCAGCTCATATCAGAGCTGCTCCCACCCTCACCATGTTTAAAACCACACTCAAAACCCACCTTTTCAGAATCGCATTCCCTACATAAAACCCCAACCCCTGCCCCTCCTTTTTATTGTACTTTTCTTTTATAGTTTTAATCCTTTTTAAACTAGTTGATTCTAATAAAGTTGTTATTTTTCTGCTCTGTATTTTTCTGCTCTGTAAAGCGTCTTTGAGTAATTTTAGAAAAGCGCTATATAAATTGTATGTATTATTATTACGGGGCCAGAGCTCAGCTCTCGACCTGTTTTATTATTCCCTTTATTCTGCCACTTCTGCCACTTTTCGCAGTTCTGAATGAACCGTGCTGTCGCTTTTTACGAAACTCGGCCATATGGTAGATGGTCATGAAAAACTATCAAGAAATAATTCTCACAATCTTTCGTCCAAAGGTGGCGCTATAGCACTCAATTGAAAATGGCAACTTTGAACAGGTACAACTCATGCCCTGTTTGACCTTCAAACCTGTTTCACCCTCAGACTTTTGACCTCTGACCTTTAGATCTCCCACCACTTTGAATTATATGAAAAACAGTCATTGGCTCCTAACTTCTGCATTTTTTCACTTATGGAAAATCCGCTACTACCGTTTTGTCGGCAAAGGTCCTAAGTTCATGTGTAAAATGTTTTGTGCAGATTACTCAAAAATCCCAGGAGGAGATAGATTTTAACTATTGCAGTTTTATGAAAATTATTCATCTGCCCCTAACGTTGCAGTAATGTAGAGGGTCATTCCCCATATCACTGAAACCAATCTCACTCCAATTGGCCAAAGGGGGGCGCTATAGCAATTTTTTGAAAATGCAAACTTTAAACAGGCAAAAGTCATGCCTCGTTTGGCCGAAAGTCGTGAAACTTGCTTACACTTGTGCCTTGACTCATGAGGAACACATCTATCGCTTTGACCAGTAAGCATCGCCCTTAGATTGTCCGCAATTTTGAGCAGTTTGAAAAACACTTAACCCAGGATTGTTCAGCTATTTGCATGAAACTGTATCATCTGTGTGATCTCCTTTTTCACAAGTCCTTGTCTGTTGTCCAATGGCGTCTCCCTTAAATGAGTGCCTCACAATCTCGAGGTCGCCAGTTCAAGCCTCACTTGATGCAGACTTCATTTAAGTTGAATTGCAAACAACATGACTGTATCATGAATACATGTGCAAATGGTAAAGATAACCTGAAATGCTTATTTGAGAGTACGTTTTTTCAATGTATGACGTAATTCATTGTGAAAGTAGCCGATCTACAATCTCACAACTTTTCAGAAACGTTTTGTGAGCTTGTAAATCAGCCGCTTTCACTGGTTTCGGTTTCGAGGAGACATACAATTTCTCTATTGGTAAAAGGTTTGTGAACGAGTGATCTTAGTTTTTGTGAAACAGGGGCTTGGTTCATGACAGAAGGCAAGAGTTTATGATCTTCCACAGACAAAATCAGTTTGGACAAAGCTGTAGCACTATAGGTAGTGTTGCAGCCTCTCAGCCCGAAGGTTGAGAGTACGATTCCTGATACGGGCAATAAGATGTGATGTCCAATAATTCCATTATGTTTCCATCTCTCTCTCAAATCTATTCCATTTCCATGTCTCTCTCTCTTCAATCCATTCCGTTTCCATGTCTCTCTCTCACTTCAATCTATTCCCTTTCCATGGCTCTCTTGCTCTCTCTCTCTCTCTCTCTCTTCAATCTATTCCGTTTCCATGTCTTTTTCTCTCTCCCTCCCTCCCTCTCTCCCTCCCTCTCTCTCTCTCTCTCTCTCTCTCTCTCTCTCTCTCTCTCTCTCTCTGGAATTCAAAATGTACTTGAGTAAAAGTACAAAAGTATTGGCATTAAAATGTACTTGAAGTACCAAAAGTAAAAGTACTCATTGTGCAGAATGTTCCACTGAAAATAACAAATCTACAAGCTCACAATGCGCCACAACGCATTGTGAGCTTGTAGAACGGCTATTTTCAAAAGGCCGAAATGTATATAGGGCTGAAGCGGTTAATGTATATTTTAGTAACTAAAGTTTTCATATAATTGTAGTGGAGTAAAAGTACAATATTTTCCTCTGAGATGTAGTGGAGTAGAAGTAAAAGTATTGGAAATTGGAAATACTCAAGTACAGTACAAATACCTCAAAATTGTACTTAAAGGTAGGGTAAGTGATATAAATATATATGTATACATATATATATAGTTTTTTTTTTTGTTAAAAAGGTTTAAGTACTATATTCTGATAGTAATCATTGCTACAGAGCGTTTGTTCGGTCACAGGGGTCTCTCCAGCTCTTTAGTAAACAGAATATAGTACATTTTCAGGTAGGTGACACAATTTAAGCCAATCAGGAGAGAGCACTGAAAATGCATTTTCTGTCTAATAAAGAGCTGGAGAGACATGGGAGACTCCTTTTACTGAACAAACACTCTATAGCAATGAGTACTATCAGAATATAGAGCTATTTAACACTTATTTTAACCAAAGTAAATCACTTACCCACCTTTAAGTACAGTACTTGAGTAAATGTAACTACTAGTTACAGTGGTCACCTGTTGACCTTTGCGCCTCAGTCTCTGAAAGGTACCTACCATTACCCACCTTATCCTTAGGTTGTGAAAGGTTGGGGGTGTGGCTATGCCTTGGGGGGGTTTCAGTTCTTCATTGTTGTAACTAGAAGCTCGCCCCCGCTACGCGGGGGCTCGCGTCTAGCCCGCGGCCACGCCCACGTAGCGCCCGCGGCCACTTGGCAGCGCATATAAGTGGCGTAGCGTCATGAGGGCCAGTGCGGCCGTGGCTCGGTCAGTGAAGACCCTGTAACGCGGATGATATGTGGCATAGAGGGGCAGATTGTAAATCTCCAGAGCAGAGGAAACATCCGTTGGCTACCATTGGTTCAGCGATGTGTGTGGTTGCCCTGCGGCCCCTCCTCCTCCACCAATGTGCAGTATTGAGAGCCCTGACGTCACAACATTTGGAGTGATGGGCACTGCACTCTGGTTGGTTAGGGTACACCTAGGGCCCAGGAAGCCTGCATGGGCAAACCCAGTTAGGACCCTCCTTGGTCCCACATAGAATTGCCTAGGTGGGGCCCACCTAAGGCCCAGGTAGAACACACGTATGTCCCACAAGGGCATCCCAGTTGGGACTGAAGTGGATCCCGCTGACATTGCTGACATGGGGTCCATATGGTTTAGCCCACCTTGAAACCATATGGGAACTACGCTGGCATGCTGGCTGGAATGCGAACGCTGCATCATTCCTGTAGTGTGTAGTTTGATGTTGTGTGTGTAACAGACATACCTGCAGTGTGTAGATCAATGTCCATATGAAAGTCAATGCCCAGCACTGTTGTTTTTTTCTCCAGCAGAGTTTCTAGTGTCTCTATCTCTCTCTGGAAGAGGTTGCACATGAACTCTGCAGCCGCACTGAGGCGCTCCAACACAAACACTCTGACATTAAGCTGCTTCACACAACTAACATCAGCACCACGCTGCTGTTTGTCCAAAAGACACAGTATCTCCTCTCCCAGCCGTACAAACCCCTTTTGACACATTTTACCTTGTTTATCCAGCTCTCACTGACTCTCCCCTAATACAGTGGTTCTCAACCTGTCGGTGGGGACCCCCCACAGGCCAATGTTAAAATGGTAGCAGTTGTTCCTCAACATAGTGTGAATGTGCGTGCGAAGTTGACCGCAATCGGACGCTGCATTCATGATTTGCCGCATTTTGTTCTAAACGGGCCACTCCTGCAAACTTTAGATGAGAATCTTAGCCAATCGGGATGGAATATGAAAAAGTAAACAGATCCGTCATGATCACATGACTATAGAGATCATGTGTACCGATTTGCGTGACATTTAGATGAAATGGGAAGGAGTAATGTAAAGAAATATGTTTCACATAAGTGGGCCTCCTGGTGGCGCTATAAAAGGTAGATGTGAAAAAAGCAGGGCAAAGGTTTTTCCTTGACCTCTAGAGAGTGCACATACAAAGTTTTACACAGATTGGTGCAGTTATAGGTGAAAACACAAATCGGGCTGTTATAGCACCAGCATGAGGCTGGTTAGAAAAATCTGAAGTGAAATGTCTTCCTAGGCATAGTGGGAATGTGGGTGCAAAGGTGCACGGAAAGTGCATGCTGTGTTCATAATTTGAGGTATTTTGGTCCAAACGGAGCAGTCCTGCAGACTTTGGAAGCCATTTGTAGCCAATCAGGATGGAATATGAAAAATTTGAAAGAGGCGTTTTTTTTAAATGACTATGGAGATGCTGTGTACCGATTTGCGTGATGTTTGGACAAAATATGTAGGAGTACTGTGGAAAAATGTGTTTTGCAAAAAGTGGCCTCCTGGTGGCACTATAACACTGGGCCAGGTGAAAGAAATGGGGCAGAGGTTCTGAATTGGCATCCAGGGAGTGTGTGTGCACAGTTTCGCTGCGATCAAGCCAACGATGCGAGAGATTAGCTATCCACAGACGGACGGACAGGCGGTAAAACATACTCTTGCGCCATGCCTTTCGGCCTGGCGGAGACAATAAAAAAATGAAAGTAAAGGAAAAGGGCATGTATGCAACAAAAGTAGTCAACAAACTATACTATAAAACATTGGCCACATTGGCAAATAATATAAGAAAGAGTCAAACATGTTGAAAATAGCCGATCTACAAGCGTAAAACGCCTCTCAATGTGAGAGCTTGTAGATCTGCTATTTTCACAATATTGACTTGTGGAACGGAGTCAAACAAAATGGGGGGGTGCCCAGTTCAAATATGATTATTTGGGGGGAGGGGGCTGAAAAGGTTGATAACCAGTGCCCTAATCGGACCGACATTACCTGAAATTACTACATTGCCATAATGCAGCCTAAACGTGCGTTGCACGGGGCGGTCCTGCCATTACGTTAGTTACTGGAGTTAGTGTGGAGCTACACTGTTCTCCAGAAGGCCACAACATACACCATCTGCAATGGACTGACTGAGCAGCAATAATGACATTCGCCACACGAACGTGCATTGTTGACAAAGTGATTGCAAGAGCGACGTTAGCGTTAGCTACATGCCAGCTATAACAGCTCCCTGTCCGTCGTTGCTGCGACTGACTCTGATGGCTACAGCAAACTCTCTCTGCGATGCCATTGTCTGGAAACTGCTCCTGGCATGACACGACCAATGAGAGTGAGCGCTGTTGTTGTTGCTAAGATACGGTGTATGGCACATGGCGTCTCTGTCCCATAGCTTGTAGATCTCTCACACATGATTGGCGTAGGCTGCGTTGCCAGGTCTGACTGCTTGTATAAGCGATTTTGGGCTTATTTGGGTGCACTTTTGGGCTCGTTTCCATAGACCACGGCAGCGCTTATTTCTTTCCCGTGACCGATGTGGCAAAAAAGGTGCAAAACGAACCATCCGGATGTAAATTGCGAGATGAAATATAGCACTTTTTGATTATTAGAGAAGGAGACACATGTGAAGGTGGAAAATGAAAGGTAGGAGATTATATAGTTTTGCATGAGCGATTTTTGTAGCAAGTTGTGAGAGAATTGGGCCACTCCTGTGGGCGGGGGGCTCAATAGAACCATTGGGGTGTGAAAGGAGAGGCTCTCTGTTTGAGTGGTGAGATACAGTAGGTGGACAGTGGGTGACAGAAGAGAGTTAAAATGTTTGCAGAGGAAAGCAATTACTCTAGACTACTCTAGGCTTGTGTCTTGTCATGTCATTATAGGCTACATTATAGAAGGTGTATGTCTATTTATGAATTGATTAATTTAAGTAAATACATTGATTCATTAATGTAATTCATAACCCTATCTTATAATTTAAATGCCTGCTCATCTGCCATCTCTGTGTCCCCAAAATAATCTGTGGGCTTTAATTAATAATTAATAATAATAATAATAATAATAATAATAATAATAATAATAATAATAATGAATTGCATTTTTATGCCGCTTTTCTAAGTACTCAAACTTACTAAAAACACTTTACAATGGTTCATTCATTCATACATACAGGGGATGGACATTGGGAGGTGGCGCGGCGAACAGTCGACGCCAGCGTCCCCACTTTTCCCACATTCACACACCAATGGTGAATCATTGGAGGCAATGTAGGGTTCAGTGTCTTGCCCAAGGACACTTCTACATGTGGACAGGAGGAGCCGGGACTCGAACCGCCGACCCACGGATCTTTAGACGACCTGCTCTACCTCCTGAGCCACAGCCGCCCTAAAAAAATAAAAAGCAGAGCAGCGGAATGGGGCAGGGGCGTAGGAGGGGAATGCATCAATCCAAAGTCCAATGAGGGAAGGCGGGTCTTTCAAAGCCACCCAGTGTTAAAAGACATTAAAACTGTAAGATGCAGAGTCATTAAATGCCATAGGTTCCAGTATCTAAAATCCAATTACAGCAGAATAAAGTGTCTTGTGCATCTACCTTACCTTTCCATTGGGTGCATTTCTCCTTTCCGACATGTTGCCTTTCCGACGTTGACTATCCCTATACCTAGCCCTAACCCTAACCTTAACCGCACGCGGAAGCCACTAGTCGGAGTGGTGAGATGTCGGAATGGAAGGAGCACCTCCTTTCCATTGGGGGGGGGGGGGTGTCCTTCCTCCTCTGTGCTTTTCCGTGTCCAGGGCAAAATTCCCTCAATCTCCAAAAGTGGCTCTTAAATAAAAGTGGCTCTTAAAAAAAAAGCCTTCCAGCCCAGCACCAATAGCAGCCTGCAATAGAGTAATAAGCTATATAGTGAGGATATATATATATATATATATATATATATATATATATATATATAGAGAGAGAGAGAGAGAGAGAGAGAGAGAGAGAGAGAGAGAGAGAGAGAGAGAGAGAGAGAGAGAGAGAGAGAGAGAGAGAGAGAGAGAGTAATAACCTGCACCTGTTCAACTCACTTGTCCAATTGGAGTCCTCAATGCTGAACTGCTGACACTGCCACTATAGACTGGCTTCCAAAGCACTGCAACTCAAAATGAAACAATAAATATATATGCACACAACATCGAAAGGAATCAACACAAAGCCAGCTATAAGCAGTCTGTCAGCATGACAATGGCAGCACAGGGTCTGGTGACAGTGTGTTCCCCCAGATGTGACCACCCTGGTAGACCGCTCTCTTCACATGCTCCACCAGAGCAGCTCGGGTAGGGGGGATTTGCTGCACTGAATTCTTACGTGGAAAGAGCTTCATCCTTGCAAGGTCCACCTTGGTGTAGGTGCTGGTTCTGTCAAAAATAAGTGTAACAAATCTCTCAATAACATCCATTGCATGATCTGGGATCACCTTGGGTCTATTTGCCAGTAGCAGTAGCGCATCTGTCAGTTTTGGCAGTGACTTCCATGTTGACCATGCTGCTTTCTTTCCATGTCCAGCAAAGCTAGACACAGTGTCGCAACCTGTCAAAGCAACATAGGCAGTGCACCTGACCTCTCTGGTCCAAGGAATGCAGCTATTTGGTGGGCTGCCAGGTTGCCAAGTTCTCGCCAGTTCCGAACACTAACCACAGCTCACATTCAGCTGGTAATTGACTTATGGCAAACACATTCAAGACAACATCATCTGTGTTAACAGTGCGAAAGAGCATCTTTTTGTGGCTATGCTGTGCAGTGTGCACATGAAGTAGCATGCGTGTATCAGTTTCTTCGTACGTGCATGCGGGCAGGGTGTGGACATCATGCAAGTTGCTGTGTGCTGAGAACCCCCTTCCCATGAGTGACGACAACTTGTTTGTCTTCCTCACTGAATGCCTGAAAGAGGACCTTGGATAGGAAACTGAACAAGTATGTCTTGTTGCTGTCTAACCGGAGAAAGTTTTGCCAGTTTCCTGGTATCTCCTTATACCCTTACCACGCTTGGCTCTTGCTGTGCCTTTAAGGGAATCATCCTTGTGTGTGTCCCAAACAAGGTCTACCCGTGACACGCTGCGCAGCTGACAAGTGATATAAGGGATGAATACCTGCTGGGCATACTCCTCAAATGTCTTGGCACCTGCTGGCTTCATCATCTGAATGATGGAAGCCCCTTCAAGAACTGCACATGTAGCATCAGGGACTTCTCAGCTCAGGAGTCTGAGCTGGAGAGAGTTCCTCTAGTTCCATCAGAGAGTGCTGGTGGCCATGCCTGGTTCTCATAATGTTAAAATTCGTCCAGATTTCCACCCCTGGCCTGGTAGCCATGTCTGGTCTCTACTACCAATGGGTCTGCAATCTATGTTGTGGCAAGTACAAGTAGATCTCTCTCTCCTCTTCAAATGGTTTACCCAGTTCTTCCATGACATTGACAAGTGAGCAGACATCTTTTCTAAACCCATTCTGCACACTTGCTGACTGGTCATGGTGGGGCTCATCATGTTGTCTTCCCATAAGCTGGTATGCCTCTTCAAAGTCATCAATCAGTGCTGCAACTTCAGGGCCAGGTACCACCCATCACCGGAGGGCACTAAGTTTGTCTGTAAGCATTATTCTGCTCATGTACTTGGCAGTGGCTTGAAGCCACTGTCTTGCAGCCACTGCCTTGTAACCAATCACCAAGGGTCTTCAGAGCTGCCATCTCTACGGTATATGCAAGCCACCAAACATCGCAACAAACTTGTCTTCCCCATACCTCTCACGCCACTTCAACTGGATCTGCTTGGCAATGGCATACAATGGTTAATCAAATGTTAATACTGGCATCTGCCTAGCATGCAGATGTTGAACAGCCTGTCTGACTATGTCCATTGAGTGTTTTATCATTGCTATAGTGTGGGTACTCTCAGGGGGGGAGTAGGGCACTTGGAGCCCAAGACATGCTGTTCACATTCTGATTTCCAGAGTTCTCTTCATCATCAATAATCTTCTGCATATTTTCTAGTCAGCAGTACTCTTCCTTGATGTTCTGGTCAGAGTTCTCCCTGCTCAGTGATGCCACTGTACTAGGTGGCACAGGTGCCTTCTTGGTGCTACTGATAACTGGTGGAACTTCTGTGTAGTAGCTTGGCAAATGACCCGTATTGTTTTTGGACTGCAGGGCCTCCAACAATCCCAATTCTGCGGTCAACCCCTTGACCTGTGCCATGGAAGGATTCTTTTGAAGTAGTTGAGCTAAGGTTATGGTCAATGTTATCAACTGCAACAGTTGTGAAGACATCACAACACATTTTAGTGGGGCAAACCACCTGTTCCTTGTTTGAACTACTGGATGACTGTATCTCCTAGCTGTGCTGACAAACAAAGCATGTGGTCATACGAGATACTGACACCTACGTGTGAAAGCCAGTCCACTAGTCCCCTCTTCCTGGTTTGGGCATGGACCATCAGGCCTATATACATTGGTTAAGGTGTTTCCTGAGCAGTGCTGTGTCTGAGGTTGGCAGATGTGGTGGGTCTTCCAATCCGTCTGTGCTTGACACTGTTGAACTTGATCAGTTGTGCAATGGTTAGGGCTGCAGATGTTGCTGGACATTCACTCTGGTCTCTGATGCTTGGACCTTCAAGAACCATGTTTACCAGTGCTAGCAGTAGGTTCGGCACATAGTCTCTTTGGCACCCCTCTTGGAACCCTGTGAAAGGTTTCAGCTCATCAAACATGTGGCGACGCATAATGTGTGCACGGCACTGTCCCATTCACATACCTTGGTCAAGGCGACACCAATGTCATCAGAGAACACAAGAAGGACATCCTGCCCCTGGGTCTGAGGTTGCAGGCCTGGGATCTGAGCCAAGAGTCTTTACTTCAATCTTGTTGTGTTCACTCTAGCGTCAAGCTTAATGGCAAGCTTCTCCATCCTTGATGTGTACAGATGAGCCTGATCAGCCAGCTTTAAGACTGGTGTAGTGCTATCATAAAGGCATGCTTCCTCAATGTATATTACATTTCCATCAAAAGCCATTCCTGATAGCAATTTCTCCTTTTCGGTTCCCCACATTTCTTCAGCTTTGTGTTTTCTGGCACGATTATAGAGGCTCACCAAGCACTTATTGTGATGTTTTGGTTCAAGTGCAATTATACTCCTGCACTAAGTTGAGCCAGCAGTTCTGTGTCCTATAAGAGCTCTGCACATGTCTTAACTTGGCTGTCTCATGTAAACCATCAGCCCCAGCTGGCTTGCAACAGAAAAAAAACAGAGTGCTTCCTCTACTGGTTTGTCAGTGTGATTAGTACATCTCCTGGTGCGTATACTTGGCCCTGCAATGGTGTCGGCATCACCTGTACCGCTAGATCTCTTCAGAGCTCTCTGCTCTGCCCGTTGAGCCTTTGTCTTGTTGAAGGCCAACCTGCATGATCGATGCCACTGAGCTTTATTGACAACCAGAGCAGCTTCTATTCATCTGTATATTTCCAGGTAGTTCATTCAGTTCCTTCATTTTCAGGAGACGTTCAGCTAATGACGTATAATGACGTCAGTCAGTGTCTCATTACTACTCCCACTATTGTCTTGTTGGCAGATGACCCACAGGGCCCAGTTTATCTTGCTTGCAGGCTTTGAACTTTTTAGCGTGTCTTAAACGTTTCTGTGATGCTTTGGGCTATGATTTCATTTCCAACTACACAATCTGTATAGGAAAGATGGTGTGCACCTAAACAGTAAGGGCACTATACTATCACGGGACAACTGTATCAAATACATTGCTTTTAATTTTTGATATGTAGCACGGCGCGATCCAACCTTTTTAACTTCCTCTTCAGATTCTAGTCCCATCGATGTGGATCAAGGCCGTTTGTGACATATTTCTGTTCCCCGAAATCCCCCTGTCTATTACAGTCTCAATCTATATTCTGCCCCATGTTCCTGTACTTATTACTGCTAGACAACCATCTAGGAACAGTAACCTTACGAATAGAAAATGGCTTGGGATAATTCACTTAAATATTAGGAGTCTAGTCCACAACTTAGACTTTGTACTTCTACTGGTCAAACAGACTAATCCTGACATTCTGGTGTTAAGTGAGACGTGGCTCAAAAAGAGTACTATTGACGCCAAAGTGGCTCTTCTAAATTATAATTTATTTAGAGCCGACAGATTACGTAGATGCAGTGGGGTGTGTATATATACCAAATCGAATCTTTCTTCCACACTTTTAAATGCTGTCTCACATCCCAGGTGTTTTGAATGGCTCACTCTGAAGGTCCAGTTTGGAACAACATCATTCATTATTGTGGGTATTTAGAGACCCCCGTCTGCTGATCCGGGTACTATTGACACCCTTGCCAGCATGCTCTCCATGCACTCCGATCACTGCTGGTCCTTGAAACCACTAGGCCAAACTTTTTGATATTACTAAATCCATCTTGATTGACCTTATTTTTTCCAACAGAGCTGACAAGATCTCTTCCTGTGGGGTCATCGAGCTGGGTGTTAGTGATCATTGCCCAGTTGGTTGCATAAGGGATGCCCGATTGCAACGGACCAAATCTCAGGTGGTCTTAAATAGAAGTTTTAAGCATTTTAATGAGGAAGTGTTCTTATCAGACGTTTTAAATAGTGACCCGTTTTTAACTTCTACTCTTACATGTTGATTTGGCACTAATTTTTTTACAAACACCTTTGTGTCTATTACCTAGGGGGCAAAACCCCCCTTTTTTTGGAGTGCTGCATTTGCCCTGCCATAAAAGGTTGGCCACCAGAAATAATATCTATGACCCAGTAGGATCACAACCTATATGGACAACCCGGTCAACTTGCTGCTGGAAATCCAATATGGCCGCCTCAATATTGGCCCCTATCAGAAAATAGCTTTGGCAATAACTTTTGAACCAGATGGGCTAAAAATAAAAACTTGGTGTCTATTTCATGGTTTCAGAGCATGAGAAACTCAATGGAATACTTATCTTCATGATTGAGTTTGTCTGGACATTTAATTTGCATATTTCCAAGATGAACGCCACCCAAAAATGAGTTTTACTATGACTTTTACAGTGACAGCTGACTGTTATGGAAAAGAGTCAGTTTGAGCTGTCATTTCTATGTAGTCAATATGGCTGCAGTCATAAATAATGTATGGTATTACATTTTCCCTCGGATTCTATCTAGAGTTGTGGGGATGATTGCAGAGAAAAATCTGAGAAAACGCCCACAATGTATCTTAAAGATCACATTTTAATAAACTAACTACAATATAAACAGACACATGCACACATCCAGACTTGCCAACAACTTCAGGGCTATAAATTAACATAGTGGTATGCATTTAAGTAACGGAACAAAAGATAGACAAATTAGTGACAAACAGAGTGAAGCGGAGTTGAGGTTGCCTACAAAAGGTTCATTTTGACCTGTATGGTGCTGTCTTGCCTGCTTCTAAAGCCGATGATACTATGGTACGATGCTATCCACTGTCACTGTTGTCATGTGTTGCACTGATCCTGCTGCATCGTGTCTCCAGTCCCTGGCAACAGCATACTAAGTAGCATGGAATGCAAACCTCCACCCACGTAGACAGGCTAGCATTATTGGCTACCTTCCACTCATCCCAGCATCGCCAGCTGATCCTGCTGTCGTCAAAGATGAGATGAAACTGGTCACTACATCACATGCACTGGGTGATAAGTACACCATTATCACTTGAGATCAGGCTACATATGAACTCGCAGTTGCCATCAGAAACAAGCACGAAGATTAATTAGGCAATGTAGTCCTGTTGCTGGGAGGCTTGAGCTTCCACCAAGCTCACAACCACATGAAGGCTATTTGCAAGATTATCAGGGATGCAGGAGCAGATGATCTTCTTGTAGCAGCAGGTCTCTGTCAGGAAGGAACTGCCAAGAAGATGTTTGGTGAAAAGGCTGAATACTACCAAACCTTACATGCCCTTAAGGTCCTCAGTGGCGCCTGCTCTGTGGAGCCTTTGAGGCATGGGCAGCAGACAGGGACACACAGCCCTGGAGGCCACAAGTTGAGTCGGTCTTGAAGATCCTGTTTGAGAAAGAGACAACTGGCACTCAGAAGTTAGAAACTATCAAGGTGAGGCGTCCAGAGATGGCAGTCCTATTGGCAACCTTCCTGGAGATGTTAGATATTCTCCAAAGATTTATCTACTACGAGCAGGAAGGTGACTGGACAGGACAGGACAATTCTGTGAATCAGCAAGAATGCTACCCTACCGCACTGCAGCAATATTTGCCTCTGTATTTGGCTGATATGAAGAAACTACCAGAAACAGCTTCAGATGAAGCACTGTTGGCAGGTGTATGTGTTGGCAGACGAACAGATGACAGCCACAACAGTGTTTCTCCTGACATGCTACTGGAGCAGACCTATAATGCCGATGCCAAGGAAGCAAGCGGTCTGGATGGCATTACATTCAGCCTTGCTGCCCGGACAAAATGGGTCTACACAAAACCACTCACTGCAGCTGTCTTTGTAGAGCTCAAGTCTATGCTTCACCCCCACTCCTCCAACCGACACCATGAGTCTGGTCGGAGTCGTGTAAGCCGGGATGCAGAGATGGTAATCAAGGTCATGGCAGCAGTGGAGACTAACCCATTTACAGTGACCACATCA
Source organism: Gymnoscopelus microlampas (assembly GCF_963454915.1). Taxonomy (NCBI): domain Eukaryota; kingdom Metazoa; phylum Chordata; class Actinopteri; order Myctophiformes; family Myctophidae; genus Gymnoscopelus; species Gymnoscopelus microlampas. Next base: position 1,694,281 of record NC_139942.1, read on the forward strand.
TCCATGATCAACATATCTATCAGGACAGTGTGCTCCACAGTCAAGGACTACTTGATCAGTGGGAAAGAACTGGGTCTGAAGGCACTGTGTGAGTCACTGTCCAGTGACCAGAAGAAGACAAGCATAATGAAGCTTAACACTTTCCACACTCAAAACACAAAATCCCCAAAATCTGAGGCGAAACCCTCAGCACCTGGCAAGAGCAATGAAATTACTGGACTCCTGCGCATGACCCAAATCATAGCCAGTGGTGGAGAACTCAACCTCGAGTGCATTGAGAACAGGTACCAAGGCAAGCCTTGTGAAGGCCCTGAAAGAAGATACCAAAGTTACATGCATCCCTGACCTGCCTAAAGACAGAAAAACAGAAGTAGTTATTGATGCTGGCAGGCACGTCATTCAACAGCAGACGTTGGTATCGTTCAGCCATCCGCCATTGGTCTTTCCTGAAAGGTGAAAGCATTTGGAACAATCGCTGAACGATACCAACGACTGCTGTTGAATGACGTGCCTGCCGGCACAGAAATGATTCACATCTGCTGTGACCAGTACAGTGGACCTAGTCTTAAGGCAGCTGAGCAAGAACACAGATATGCTTGACCAAAACCTACCAAATAATATGAATTCAGTTATGTCAGCTAACAAGGCAAACCTATTGAGTTTCCTCTGCGACGAATGGTGTGAAAATCTGAAACTTAAGTCGGCCCTTCACGGTCCAACACATCTTTACCTGGGTGGGGGGTTTAAAGAAGAGACAAGGAGTGTGGTGATCAAGGAGGGGTCTATTGAAGAAGATAGGTCAAGCCTCTTAAAGCTGCTTCCCCCGACAGAGAATGCCTTTGACCTGCACCTGAGAAGAGCTGCTCTAGCAACCATAATAGATAAACGTGCACACATCGCCAAGCCGGATATTCTTTCTTTCACAGGGTATGGATGGTCTCTCAGTGATACTGTAGCAATGCAGTCTCCCTTGCATCTACCGAGCCAGCCTGGCCTGTCAATGAACAAGGCAATATAATGCAGCTGTATCAAGGCTGCCAGAAAGGCAATTCCATGCTACATAGGATGCCGTTTCCAGGGATCAGTGCAACACATGAAAACAGGGACAGTGAATAGCATCGTACCATAGTATCATTGGCTTTAGAAGCAGGCAAGACAGCACCATAGAGAGGTCAAGATGAACCTTTTGTAGGCAACCTCAACTCCGCTTTTGTCACTAAGTAGTTTATCTTTTGTTCTGGTACTTGAATGCATACCACTATGTAAATTAGTTTAGCCCTAAAGCTGAAATTGTTGGCAAGTCTGGGTCTGTAGTTAGTTTATTAAAATGTCATCTTTAAGATACATTGTGGCTGTTTTCTTCGATTTTTCTCTGCAATCATCCCCACAACTCTGAGGAAAATGTTATACCATATATTATTTATGACTGCAGACATATTGACAACATATAAATGAAAGCTCAAACTGACCAAATGTGTTCATATTGCTTAAGAAGCAGACTTGTTGCCATAACAGTCAGCTGTCACTGTAAAAGTCATAGTAAAACTCATTTTCGTGTGGCGTCCATCTTGGAATTTGCAAATTAAAGGTCCAGACACACCTAATCATAAAGATAAGTATTCCATTGAGTTTCTCATGCTCTGAAACCATGAAATAGACACCAAGTTTGCATTTATAGCCCATGGTTCAAAAGTTATCGCCAAAGCTATTTTCTGATAGGGCCAATATTGAGGCGGCCATATTGGATTTTCAGCAGCAAGTTGACCGGGTTGTCCATATAGGTTGTGATCCTACTGGGTCATAATATTATTTCTGGTGGCCAACCTTTTATGGCAGGGCAAATGCAGCATACCCCCCTTTGCCCCCTGGGTATATTGTGGATGCACATGCACATGTTCTGCAATGTTGAGAATTAAGGATAAAGTCACCCCTTGGTTCTCACCAGCTATAGCTGCTTTATTTAACGAGAGGAACAGAGCCTGGTCTCGGGCTAGGCGTGCTTCCCTCAATAACAACTCATCTTCTGCTCTTCCTACTCAAGTCGATGGCAATAATGGTCTAATCTCAGATCCATTGGAAGTTTGTTCCGCTTTTAATTCACATTTTGCAGATGCTGGGCACTTACACCTACAATGGACCCCCACTATCCACTGATTACAGACATAACAGCTATGGCGCAACTGATCAGTTTTGATTTGATTTTGATTTATTTATTTGCACAATAATGAACATTACAAAGGTAACATTATTAAAAACAATACAGAAATAAGTGCAGGTGAGAAAAAGAAACCCATAAAGGGCTTATAAAGGGTTCTCACCTAAAAATAAACAAAACAAAATAAACAAGTGAAACATAATAATCAAACATAGACATGACAAACAATAAAAACCTAGTGTGCAGTTGAATGTGTAGTCTCGGAAACCCATCCTTTTTTTTGGCGGCGCGAGCGGATCCTGCTCTATACCTGACTTTGTCCATGTGCGTACGTCAACGTTCTGATTGGTCAGGTGCGTCAACAAAGTGATTGGTCAAGCTTCACGTGACACGTGGCTATAAACACATTATAAACACATATCGATGACAAAATGTATCAAAGGCGCCGCTACCTTCACACAGGGTGTGATTTTTATTTTATTTTGTTTCAAAAGAAAAAAAGGCTGGGCGAACCATGGAAGAACACTGGTCTTAGGACCTTGTTATCTCCTAACCAATCAGAGTACAAATTTGGTGACGTCAGCGTGCTCCGTGCACAGGCCGGGGGGGGAGGCGGGGACATAGATTGGTGAAGCAATCAGGATGCGCCGCAGGAATCCGCCGGCTGGATTTGGATCCGCCCTTCGAGACCATCGATGGGGCTCGTTCTTTCAGTATATTGAATGTGTGAGTGTATGTGTGTGTGTGTGTGTGTGTGTGTGTGTGTGTGTGTGTGTGTGTGTGTGTGTGTGTGTGTGTGTGTGTGTGTGTGTGTGTGTGCACATTAGGGTTTAACATTTTCCGGGAAATAGCTAATTTAAATTCCCGGGAATTTTCAGACCTTTTCCCGGGCTTCCCGGGAATTCCCGTTAAAGGGTAAAAAAAAAAAAGTGCCCACTAAAATGCATTTATATGTAGATACTTAAATAGCCAATTTTACACCGAGGTGCCCAAATGTCCCTATTGTGTCCACCTATGAACTTGCACTAATAATGACTTAATTTGATTTTTTAAAAATCATATAAATATAATATATAAAATTATAAATATAATAGCCTATAGTGCCCTGCCCTGGCGGAGATCTGCCCTGTTGCGCAGCGGGTGAAGACAATTAACTTAACGAGGAGCTGCGCTCAAAACGCACTCAAACAATGTCAAACTCTAGCCGCTGAAATAAACGTTCCATTTGTATCATTATTGACAAGAGAATTTGCAAAAGGAATATGTATTTATTGTCCATCAGAGCGCCGGTGAGGTCACAGCTTTTCTCTACTTTTGTAGGATATTGATTTGATGGCCTAAACTTGTCATTTGTTTGCAGTTATTCATTTATATTAGGCTACTTGCTGGATATTATAAGACTCCATTTTGGGATGTTGGCTGTATGTTGTCTATTAATCTATATTTTGTTGTTGATCAAATGTGGGGTTTTGTAGTGTGATTTTGATGTGCACATGCATGCGCTGCCAGCACTGACAATCAATGAGACAGACAGCCGTTGTGCAGTTCACTTGTTCTACTGGGTAGTTCTAGTAAAATGGTAGTTTGAACGTTCTAAAATGCAAGTGTAGGTAGGGTAGGCTACATTAATGATGATAAAAAAATCGGACCACATCTGTCTAATACTCTCTCTCTCTCTCTCTCTCTCTCTCTCTCTCTCTCTCTCTCTCTCTCTCTCTCTCTCTCTCTCTCTCTCTCTCTCTCTCTCTCTCTCTCTCTCTCTCTCTCTCTCTCTCTCTCTCTCTCTCGCACGCGCTCTCTCTTGCTCTCTCTCTCTTCAGCTCTCCGGTCTGTCCTCTCTCTATCAAAAGCATTGCTTGGCTTGTGCGCATTTTAAGCTGGAATATAGGCTCGATCAAACCTACCTAGGCCCTACTGTTTATACAGCGTTTCACTTGATGATGTTGAATCTGAACTAGTCAACTGGTGTCTACCATATTGACAGCAGAGGAAACAGTGAAATCGGCGTGCGCACTGTGCAGGGCAGGCATGGGGCATCACGGCCACTTGTGTTTTATTTTGTTCATTACTGTTGCATTCATTCAGTGCGTCCCATATTGGTTCACAACGGGACGATGGGACCCTGCCCTGGTCGGCAACGCGGCAAGTAACTTGCCTAATTATAATAGTAATTCCTCCACGCTGTAGATAGGGCTTTCTACTAATTAGTATTCATTTCTAACAAGGAAAAAAAAACGGGAAGCCCGGGAACCGAAGTGAATTCCCGGGATGGTAAAAAACCCCGAATTCCCGGGATTCCCGCATCCCGGGAATCCCGGTGTTAAACACTAGTGCACATGTGTGTTGTGTATGCAGAAAGCTACGTTATATGGTAGAAGCAAGTGGAGAGGTTTGATTCATCAGGCTGTGTTTAAAGTTACTGAGTGAAGATGAGGAGTTTTCCATTCAGCCCCTCTCTACCTCTGTTGTTTTGGAAGCTCTTCTTAACATTAATCACAAAACCTCGACCGGAGAGGATAACTAGACCCCTTCTTCTTGACAGCAGCACTAATCGTAACACAAATAACACATATCTTCAATCTTTCAATTGTTTCCCTCATACCTGGAAACTAGCCCATGTCCTTCCACTACATAAAGGGTCACATCGCATCAGTGACACGGTCCTGCAGATTCCTCCTCTACAACATCAGGAGGATTCGCCCCTTCCTCACAGAGAAGGCAGCCCTGGTGCTCATCCAGGCTCTTGTCATCTCCCGACTGGACTACTGCAACTCCCTCCTTGCTGGTGCTCCGGCATCTGCCATCAGACCTCTGGAGATTGTTCAGAAAGCTGCGGCTCGTCTGGTGTTCAACTTTAAGGAGCTGTCAAAAATTCTCCTAGGGAAACTGCATTTCAGTCTTTGTGAGATGTGTTACTAGACACCTTTACAAACACATTGGTGAAGATTTGTTTTGGTAAGGAATTTATTCCAAGATTGTAAAATATTCTGCTAATATCCCCTGACTATATAGTTATATAATGGGGTTCCAGGTGTTAAAGTACTGGAGTACTTGCTTCATTGAAAAGTAGACATTACAAAGTACATTCCTTTTTTAAATCAATTTATTTCCATATTGAAATGTAGGATTGTTAAATCCAAAGATATTCCAGAAGCAAAAAAAGAAAAAATCTCAATAATAGTGAAAATACCTGATCTATAAGCTCACAACATTTTTCCCCCAAAATGTTAAAGTAATACTATTTAATACATAGTAATACATTAAAGTAAGTATTAAAATGTGCTTAAACATTGGACAATTAAAGTCTAATATGTTTATGATATTTGCTACAAAACATACATAGCATATAGTCATTTTTGCATGAACAAGTTGAAGGGTAACGTTCGGTCTGATAATGATGTACTGTGCATGTTTAAATCTGTATCCTTTACATTACATAAGACTGTCTTCTTATATACTTATTTATTTTTGTGCATTTTGGAAAAGATAGTGAAAGTTATACATCAAAACCAAAAACTTAAATACCCAAACAATGTACTTAAATATTCCAAGTACATTTACTTAACTTACTGTATGCAATGTGTGTTACTGTTCACCACTGCCAATATCCTGCTTTTGCGCTGTTGATTTGTCAATACTTTGTCTTTGGTATGATTTTACTAATACTTTAAAAAAATATATTTCTATATTACTTTTTGTATTACTGGATAATCAACACAGGTCAGTGGTGGTTTATTTAACTTGCATTGCATTTCAAATATAGTGTAAGCACACCAGCTTACTTGATAAAGTAAGTTTAGTCTACCTTTGAATGACATTTGGAATGACTTGTCTTTGTTCTACTGCATCTCTTCCCCAATAGTCCCTCCCCAACATTTTCGTTTAGTTTTTGCCATCTTAGTTATTATTTAAAAAATTGGTGAAAAAAGGGAGTCAACCTTTTTCAACATAGATTCAATCAACAGACTCCGCTTCTTTGAACAAGAAAAGGAACACATATCTTATGTTACCATTGTGTTAGATACAAAACCATGGACATTTACGAAAAAAAAAAAAAAGCTAACATATTTCTTCCCCTCCTGTATGAGTCTTCATGTGTCTTTTTAGATCACTCATTTGAGCAAAGCCTTTGGCACACACTGTACAAGTAAAGGGTTTTTCCCCTGTATGAGTCCTCAGGTGTGTTTTTAGATCACTCATTTGACCACAGCCTTTGCCACAAACTGAACAAGTAAAGGGTTTTTCCCCCGTATGAGTCCTCATGTGTGATTTTAGAGAACTCATTTGACTACAGCTTTTGCCACAGACTTTACAAGTAAACGGCTTTTCCCCTGTATGAGTCCTCATGTGTTCTTTTAAATGACCCGTGTGCACGCAACCTTTACCACAAACAGTACAAGTTAAAGGCTTCTCCCCTGTATGAGTCCTCATGTGTATTTCTAGATGACCCTTTTGACCACAGCCTTTGCCACAAATTGTACACGTAAAGGGCTTTTCACCTGTATGAGTCCTCATGTGTCGTTGCAGCTCATCCCTATGAACACAACCTTTGCCACACACTCTGCAAGTCAAGGGTTTTTCCCCTGTATGAATCATCTTGTGCCTATTTAGATTTCCTGTACGATTAAAGATTTTGCCACAAACTTTGCAAATAAACTGTTTTTTCACTGTGTGACTACTCATGGAGTGAGTTTGATTTGATGATTCCAGGGACAGCTTGTTGCTCAAAGACAATCTTTGTCCCTCCACATTTTGTGTCTTGTTGATTAATTCCAATGTGTTTAAAGCTGACTGATCTTCCCTGGTCTCCTCCCACTCATCGCTGTCTTCAGTGATGTCAGATTTAGAACAGTTTGAATATAAGCGCTGGTCATCACTAGTTGGTTGCAATATTCCACAGTCCTCTAGATAAGCTTGCGTTTCCATGTGTTGAGTTGAGGTACTGGCTACAGGCTCTGTATTTCTGTTTTCATCATCATCTTCACTTTTCCCTACTATTATTGTCAATATAGACCCGTCTTCATCATCGTCTGGTCTCTGAAGCAGCTCCTCCTGTTCCTCTTTAATCTGTGGTGGCTCTGGTTCCTCCTGGACCAGACTGGGGCTCCTCTCCTGTTGTTCAGGGGAAACCTCCTCTTTACACACAGGGGGGTGCAGGAAGTTTAGGCAGAATATAGAAATCAGAGAAAACGTTGATTTAAAAAAGGATAATTATCTCATTCTTTTTTTTTTTTTAACTATGTGTATGTGTCATTTTCTTAAAGCAATTAAACATTAAAGCCTTTCCCACAGTGTTGCCTCGCTGAGAGAAAAGCTTCACTGTGTCTAAATAAAAATGATGTGTGGTGAAAAGCTTCACTACCTTACGGTTTCACTTTTTCATCTTTAAAGAAACGGTGCTGGACACACCAATTATTTAAACAACTAGAAATAAATCATGGCAAGAAGTACTTCATGGTTTTAATGTGGTGCATGAAAACATGGCGGACAGGAGAAATTATCCACTTCCTGGTGGGTGGGATTAATAAGCACTGTGGGTAGCAAATCAGATGAGCACATTTCAAATAAACATTTTGAGAAATAGCCAGACGATAACAAAGAATGTTCAATTATTATTGTTATTATTAATAATCAATTCATTGCTTGATATTTTTTGAAGAGGGGACATCATAGAACCCCCACAATGACCAAAACATTTTAAAGGTGAAGTTTCATTGTATATGCCATTTAAATGCAGTGTTTGCTCACTTTTATAGCGGTGGCCGTTGGAGGATTTCATTTACCAAAGACATTTATCATTTTCTAATTTACCAATACAGTTTGGCGGATATTGAACACTGACTCAGTTTCATATTGTAATGGTTGAAACATTGAGCACACCTGTCAGCACTTAATTCACTTAACTTCCTTAAAGCAATAGGACACTTTGGTAGTGGTTTAGGTAGTTACCGTTGTCATGATGTAAATACTTTGATTGGTGAGATGTATCGTTCTGCAGTTAATTAAACATGAATAATCCCAAAATAAGTGTCTTGTTGACTTCCATTGTACAGTAAGCTTTGACTTTGACATCCTTATTGCTAATAAGCATGTACAATTGTAACGAATTAGTAAACGGCTGTAACGTAACAAAGCCGATGGAACACCCATTCCATTCATTTCACCCCGGAAAGCTTTTTATAAACATATTTCTATTGAAAGTGGACTGGGGTCTCCTTCCCACTAAATCATCCGGCCGGAAAACGGAAACGCACCGGTTTCCTGTTTGTCCTGGAACTACCGCGTTAGTAACAAAAAGGAATGTCACGCTGTTTTTATGGCATTATAGGATTTAAGATGGAAAAACAACAGCAGAAAAAACACACAGCTCACGGTAACTAAAGCTCCACTGGCTAAGAGAAAAGATCCGCAGATAGTATAAAACAACAAAAAGAACGCCTTTTGAAACGCTTCCACCTTGATCGGTGAAAACAAATAGAATTCTGGGAAATGCAGGAACCCACAAGACCTGCAATGACGGTAGTGACCAGCAGAGGTTGCTAAAAATCATAATTTTGGGACTTACACAGTACCCTTTTAAAGATGAATGTTACATTTCTGTTGATTTTATTATTTGAAGATCCAGACACACAGAAAATGGCTAAATCATCATGAAGTTGACAGTTTTCTTTAACACAAACTCCGTACTAGGTTTTGTGATATTATATATGTATGTATATCTTGTACAATGGAAGTCAATGACACACTATTTTATTAATTATAAATGTAATTAGATGCGTCATACTTTGCCTAACTGTCTTTAATAACATTTAAACATGTTTACAAAGAAATGCTAAACTCTAATATGATATTTTTGCCATAGTAATCAGAGTGAAATGTGGATAATTTGATAGCACTACAATAGAAGGAAAAAGTAAGAAAGAGCATGGAACTTACTGATTTCCATGTTTCCTTCAGGTTCCTGTTTGATAGAAACTGTTGTGAATGGTTCTGGGGAACTCATCTTCACCTGCAAGCTGGACTCCACACACAGGTCTAGAATGAAGGAATAGAATAAGGACTTCGATGTGACATGGTTTGTAGATGAAGGCTGAATTTAAAACACAGGGAACAGAGTGTGTAAATAAGTGTTTTTCAAAGTGAAGGGAAGGGGAAGTGACCGGAAATACATCCCCAAGTTTCAAACAATGTTGAACTTGGAACTTTGGGTTTTATAGGTCACCCATTCTTGAGAATCGGGACAAAACATGTCCTACCAAAACATTTCAAATTATTATTTATTAACAAAAAACAAAAACAAGTTTGGTGAAAATATATTCTTAAAGGATTTGTATATGAATTACATTATTTTATTTTATATTACATACAAGATTTATACAATGTTTTGGTCTGGTTTCCATTTTTTTTACTTGCAATCTGCCAGAAAACACCCTTGTCTAAGACAAGGATTCACAACTTCAATTTTTGTTGTTGTTAAAAGCATTAAAAAAAAAGAACCATGTGTATAACATATGTGAAAGAATGTACTTTTGCCATCAACCTTTTTTTAAAGGCGGGAAAGCTGTGAAAGCTCTGGTATGCTTTTATTTTTTGATAAATGCACTAAATAATATTACTATCTGGTGTGTCCTGACCATAACATGTCAACACCGTCAGTCCTTCAAAATTCAAACATATATATATATATATATATATATATATATATATATATATATATATATATATATATATATATATATATATATATATATATATTTGTATATATTCACCTGTTTCCTAGGCTTTTCACTGTGTTCCGCTTCCTGTCAATTGATCCAATGAAATCCAACAGGAAGTGGAAAACACACAGCCTAGGAAACAGGTGAATAAGTGCAATTTTATTGGCATTAATAGAACCAAAGCAACTTTGAAAAATAAATGGTCAACTCACTACGACTGTGGAATGAACATTTTGTCAACTGCGTCAGATATGCCATCTTATGGAGATGACACCAACAAAAAAAACTGTGAGAGGTTGGCCCATTACGTGGTTTAATAGTCAACACTTTGATATTTTAAAATATATTTTCCCGGCATAATTGAAGAATATTTAAAACAATAAAAATAACGTTTTTTTCCCGATTCTCAAGAATGGGTGAGCTACAGATAGAAGTCCCAAACGCTGTCCATCTTAATATCACATCAGCTTTATTCGTCACAACACACAATCACAGATGCAATAAAAATGGGTATTATTCTTCATTAACATATTAAAATGAAAAGTATGATGATGCAAAACAAAGTTCTGCAATTTCTTAAATCGCAGAGGTCGGAATCAATTATATAAACTAGATGTCAGGGCGGCCCTCACATCTCGGCCCGATCCGAGGTTGGTCCAGACAGAGTCCAAAACTCAGATCAGATGTCAGGGCCGCTTCAAACTCTCCAAACATTTCCTCTGTCATCCCTTCTAAATAGTCAATTTCCTCCTTGTGCTTTAGTGGTGTGTGTAACAGATTCACATCATCATCCTCTTTATCCTTGCCCATATTGTATTGTTCAAGTTCTTCCCTGTTTATTTGGCTGGTGTCTTCTTGGCTCAAAGTTAAGACACCATCGCTATTGCACCATCGTTTAAATTCCTCATCGTCATCGTCTCCAAACATTTCCTCTGTCATCCCTTCTAAATAGTCAATTTCCTCCTCGTGCTTTAGTGGTGTGTGTAACAGATTCACATCATCATCCTTTTTATCCTTGCCCACATTGTATTGTTCAAGTTCTTCCCTATTTACTTGGCTGGTGTCTTCTTGGCTCAAAGTTAAGACACCATCGCTATTGCACCATCGTTTAAACTCCTCATTGTTCCTAAACATTTCGACTGTTATCCCTTCTAAATAGTCAATTTCCTTCTTGTTATGTAATGGTGTTCCTACAATATTGACATCATCACCGTGCTTTCCTGTGCCCACCTTGTTCCACTTCTCTGTCTACCTGGTTGGCGACGATGAGACAGTCAGTCTCATCGTCGATCGATTTCAGTGGACTGGATTTTTGCCGTTTGTCATGACCTTCAGGTTTCAGCTTCTTTGAGTGTGTCCTTCAATAGTGTTCTGTCTCTGTGGGATGTCTGTGGGCTGTCATCCCTTCTAAATAGTCTCGTCCTTTAATGATGTTCCTACAATATTGACATCATCATCGTTTGTTCTCGTGTCTATCTTGTGGGAAACATTAATTTGCACCATCGTTCAAATTCTTCACATTGTCCCAAACCATTTCGACTGTCATCCCTTCTAAATAGTCAATTTCCTCCTTGTTCTGTAATGGTGTTCCTACAATATTGACATCATCATCGTTTGTTCCTGTGCCCACTTTGTATTGTTCCACTTCTTTGTCTACCCTGTTGGCTTTTTCGTGGCTCAAAGTCAACATATCATTACCATACCATCCCTCAAAGTTGTCTGGAACTGGACTGAACATTTGCCGCGTGTCAGGACCCTCAGGTTTCAGCTTCTTTGACTGTGTCCTGGAATAGTGTTCTCTCTCTGGATCCTTTTTTTGTGGTCCGTTTACGCTTTACGCTCTTGCTTTTACAGCGTGTTGCGTTTAGATGTTCTCCTGCACAACGGAAACACTTGTGCTTGGTGTCTCGGGTCCGACGGCCCAGAGATAGTTTTATTTTCCGTGGCATGGCTCTGTAAGAGATATTTCTGAACCATGACAGCGACCTGGCCTAATTATAGCTCTGCACACACGTCACGCGAAGTCCGGCCTCTCTGGCCTCTCCTCTCCTCCCGCTTTGCTTTGCGGCCCTAACCTCTAGTCCCATCCTCCCAACCTCGGTCATGTGATAAAGGTCAGACTTCCTGTATCTGGTTGCTATGGCAACCTGTCAGATCAGGCTGAGGGTCCGATAGGCAAATCAGAGAATCAATCAAACCGAGAGTCCGATCACTGATCGAGGTGGGGTAAGATGCCTAACACATAGCCATAGCTCTGATCAACAGTCTGTGACAGGTCTTGGAGGCATGTGCTTGCAAATCGCTGCCGAACTTTCGGAGCTTTTGTCAATTATATAGTAGTGTAAGATAGTATAAGATAGTACAAGATAATATATAAGATAAGATAATAGAGTAAGATAGTAAGATAAGATAGTAAGATAGTAAGACTGTATACAATGGGGTTCCAAAGCGTTTGCTACAATGTGCACAACTAAAGGGTTTTTCCTGTTTTTTTTTTAATATATATTTCTTGGGGCCTTTTCTGCCTTTATTGATAGGATAGAGGGCTGACAGGAAATGGGTAGAGAGACGGGGGGTGACACACAGCAAAGGTCGTCAGGATCGGGAGACGAACCCGCGACGCGCTGTCAAGCTGGACTACCAGCATATGCGCCTGGACCGCTAGGCCAGGCGCTTTTCCCCTGTATAAATCATCTTGTGCCTATTGAGATTTCTCCCCTGCTTTTTCCCTGTATGAAGTGAGCTTGTTTGTTTTGATGATTTCAGGTCCTGGGACACCTTGTTGCTCAAAGACCATGTTTTACCGTCCACATGTCGAGTATTGTGTGATATCAATGTGTTTAAACCTGACTTACTAGACCATACCCGGTCGACGCATCCGTGGGGGGATATGCGCACATGATCTGACAACCCGGGAGGCGACATTGTTTGACACATAAACGCTAATAAGAAGCTGAGATTTGATGAAATTGAAAAACGGGCTTCACAGTTAAGTTCAGATGGTAATGGTCAATGGCTGTGTGCAAAATCAGAGCAATTGGTCCAGCCACTGAGGAGAACCAGGTAGCTTCACCTACTCACTCACCACTACAGACAGACAGAGGTTACTAGAATTATAGTAGGATAGTAGGATATTCCCTGGTCTCATCCCAATCATCACTGTCTTCAGTGATTAAGATTCAGAACACTGAAGAGAGGAGCTGATCACCACTAGTTAGTTGTGATGTTCCACAGTCCTCTAAATCAGCTTGTGTTAGTCTGTGTTCAGTTGTGTTGTAGGCTAGAGGGTCTTGTCTGTCTGTATTCATTATCATATTCACTTTTCAATGCTAGTAATGTAAATGTTGACCCACCCGCCTCTTCTGGTTTCTGTAGCAGCTCCTCCTGTTCCTCTTTAATGTGTGGACTGGTGCTCTTATCTTGTTGTTCAGGGGAAACCTCTTCTGTACACACAGGGAGGTGCAGGAAGTCTAGACGAAAATATAAAGTAAGAATAAGCCATTAATGTGGATACTGTCATTTTTATTACTAAATGTACTGACAGGTAGGGCTGTGAATCTTCTGCTATCTCACGATTTGATTACGATTCTTGGGGTCACGATTGCTGGTTTTTTTTCAGATTTTTTCAAAACAAACAATTCTCTATTCAAAAACGTTTTTTTTTTTTTTTTTCGATTCAAAACAATTCTGGAAATATGTGAAATATGCGAACAGTTGCGAGATATGTGGAAAGTTGCAAACAATGCGGGGTAACTAGCAACGGTACACATAACACGTTTATGAATCATTGCGTCATAGATCTGTTATAATGATGATTAGTCAAAACAGGTAATTTCAGGGTGAGAAGACAGCAGAGAGTTAAACAATTGAAAATATATTTTTTTGACTGAATTAGATGCAATTGCAACTTCAAAGTACATCTGTGAACGATGTCTTAGTTGATGTCTAGAAGTGGAAGGTTACATAAGCTGTTTCAGATACTGTGGATTAGAGATGCGCGGATGTCCTCTCACGTCACCCGAATCCGCATGTACAAATTAATTATCC